>NC_090303.1:47334338-47649601 GCF_039906515.1 Pseudorca crassidens
AGAACCCCCTTCTCAACGGGAGGCATTGGTGGAAAAAAAGAAATTCCTGCTAGTCTTTACCCCATTCAACGTAAAATGCTGTTTGTGTATGTGTGTAGGAAAAGCGTGCTCGATATCCTGGAAACCCAGGCACCTTTTCCCCCTCCCCCAACACACACACCTGGGAAAGCGTGGGGGGAACACGAGAGCTGCCTCTGTCCCTTTCTTAGCCCAGGCCAGTGATGGCATCTTCAGGAGTAGTCAAAAGTATCAGACTCTTCAAGAAAGCACTGATATTACGGCATTGTCTTCTCTAGTGACAAAACTATAATGCCATATTAGCACCCTCCCCTCCTAGGCTCCCCCAAATGCAACTAAAAAGTGGTCCCTGTTTACTCCTCACTTGGAAAGAGGCTCACTGAAGTCTGGGGACAACACCTCTCTCATCTATCCAGTCTTGGGCCCAAGAACAGACAGCTAGAAACCCCAACATGGATGGCAAGGGCCCACAAGGGCCAGTGGTACCTACTGAGGGCTTCACAGACTTTTTCTAGACTGTCCAATTTGGAGAGTAGTAACTAAGAATGTTCCAACTTAGAGGCTCCTCTTCCAGGTCTTTTTGAACCTGGAGTCCAACCAGATTTTCAAATTCAACACCTTTTGCCTCTCCCTGACCCCATTTCCAGGCTCTGATCATCCAAAGCTCTCCTAACAGACAGAGCCAATGTGCTGGGCCTAGAATGGATTGGGGTGGGGTGGGAGTGGAAAAACACATATTTCTGCTTTCCTCGGTTCTGAGGTTGAGGCTGTATACTGAGCCTCCCTCCTTCCCTCCCTTTCTTCCTCTCTTTTATCAAGCATAGGACCCCACTCTGTAATAATACACAAATACTCTTCTTTCTCTCTGTCCAGGAAAAAAAAGAACTCAACAGTGTTTGAATACTTAGATTAGAACAAGATAAATGGTGCTGTTTGTCTTTTTAATCTGTCAGATAAACCAAAGCTGAGCCCCCCGTATTTGCCCTGCTGGGAAATGTAGCTGGGGAAGGTGGAAGGCAGAGGTGTTAGAAGTCAGCTTTAATCAAGCCAGTCTTTGGAAACCAGGACCCCTGACCATTGGAGGATAAATGCAGTCCCGGAGTGGCAGGGAGCAAGCATCAACAGGAAATGGCTGACTATTTTTAGGCATAATAAGGAGTTAATATAGCTGGCCAAGCGTCTTCCTAAATGCCTGGAAGCATCCTCTGTTTTAATTCCTGCATCCCTTCATCAGCAGTAACAACAACAAAGTCACAGCAAATGCCTGAACATTAAAGGAGAGCCAGGTTTGGGACAACTCTTCAGAAAACCTGGGATGGAGCACATCCTCTTGCTATCATGTGAATTCTTAGATGGTTCTCTAGTTACAACAGAAAAAGAAATGAAAACCATTTTTCATTACAGAGTTGTTCTGTACCTGACTACCCTTGAGATGTCAATGCTCTGGTGATTTTCATGCTCATGCCTGTACATAGGCACTTCTTATTCCCTTTATTTTCTAACATCCCAATAAGTGGAAAGGTAATTTATTAGGTTTTAGCAACACTTTCCTTAGAGGGCAACTAGTTTGAGAGCCCTTAGAAGTGAGGGTTGTTAAAACAAACTCATTCCCCTAACTATGCCCTTTCTCTTTTCTTTTGTTCACAATAAAATCCCTTTTATATAACTCTAGGAGAAAGAAAGCCCTCCCCATCCCACCCAGGGGAATGAAATAGTATTTTTCTGTAGGTTTCACTAATTTTGTGCAGAGAGCAAAAATTCTCCCTCTCTGTCTGTCAAGCGAGTCCCCTCCCTCAGAGCTCCAAGTCTTTGCTTCTCTACACACTGAGAGTTGTGTCCATTTGGACACACATCTGGGTTCCTATTTGGGCTCACCATCTTTCTTCCAACATTCTGGGTGGAGGCGAAACAGAGAGAGTGGAAAAGCAGAGGATGTAGAAAGAAAGGGAGTTTGACAGAGAAGAAAAATTAGAGTGAACAGGAGAGAGAATGGGTGTGAATCTGCTTCATTTTGAGATTACCTCTCTTCAAGTTTTCTTTCCATCGTGTTCATTAGGGACCACTGCCCCACAGTGTTAGTTGTTCAGCGAACAAACAGAACTAAGGCTGATAGAAGCAGCCCTGTTTGCCAGCGGGCCTGCTGCACCTGTATTTACTTGGGGGCCTAGGGGTATTGCTAGACCCCAAACCTAGTGGCCCTCCCACTAGTTTTCTTTACCACTTTCTCCCCTCTGCCCCCTGTCCCTTAGCCTGCTTTCCCTTCAAACACCTAGATCGCGTTGCCAAGTCGAAGCTGGAGGACCCTTTAAAAAGTTACAAAAGCGGTCACCCTCCCTGGACAAACGAGTCATTTTAAGAAGGAGGCTCTGGAGGCACAAAGGTCTTGGGCCCAAGAGTTTAAAAGCGAGTACAGCGATTGGGGATTTCAGGGCAGCCAACAGACAGGCGGGCGTCCAGGGCTCCCCTCGGGGCTGGGGTGAAAGAAGGGACGGGGGAGGACAGGAGCCGGAGGGCGGGCAGAAGCAGAAGGCGACAGGAACGCCCACGCCCGCATCTGGCTCCCACGCGCCGCTGTCTGCGGGGAACGTGGGGCCGGATAATGGAATTCAGGAGGCAGAGATCCTCCCAGAGCCAGCCACTGTCTTGTACAGATTTGTAGAGAAAGCCTCACTGTAATTAAAACCGTACAGTCAGATTAATTCAATGTGCTGCTCGGCAGCGATTTTAATAGTAAAAATCCGCTTTAAAATTGAATTAGGGTCGAAGAAAATTTCTGCGAGACTCGCCGGGCTTGCCAGTTTTCATTGAAGCCAGCCCAAGCTGGACTTGGACGGTGGCTGCACAGTGTCGTCCCCACCCTCTTCCGTGGCCCTAGAAAAGGGTGGGGGGAGGGGAGGGGGAGGGGACTGATCAACTTGGGGCGCCAGTTTGGGCGCGAGGCTGGGCGGCCTGAGCCAGGCCCAGGCAGAGGCGCAGGGCCTGGGATTACCCTTCAGATCTCCGGGTTCGAGGCAATGCAGATTTTTGACACCAGGACTCCCCCTTCCCTCCCTTTTCGCGAAGTTTACGGCTCAGGTAGGGTTTAGGGAAAGAGAGCCCTACTGTATCTTGAAGCCATTTCCCACTGTGTGTTCTCGCGTGCGGGGAGGTTGGAGCCCTCTCTGTTTGGACGCTCCAGTGACAGACAGGAGAAAGCTGTGGTCCTCTCCATCCCCACCCCCTTTCTCTTCTTGAAAGCCTTCCAAAAATTAAGAGTAATATTTCAAGCAGGCTTTCAAAATGTCTCCCAAGCTTTGATTTGGCTAACCGCCACGCTTACCCTCCCTCCTCACTCCCTATCCTTTGCATTTCTGGTGGTGGTGACATAAGCGTGACATAAAAACATTATTATGTTTTTACCCTTTAAGGTTAGACACCTTAGAGCTGAAAACGTGCCCCAAAGTTAGAGCTGAAAACGTGCCCCAAAGTTCCTGGAAGAGGTGGCGGCCGAGGGCTAGCCGAGAGGCTCTCGCTTGAGACCGGCTGGCGGGGCAGGGGGAGGGCTGAGGGAGCTGGACCCGGCTCTTTCCCGAGGACAAACGGGTTTTCAAGGGCTCAGAAATGGTCCCAGGCTGACCCACGGACCCGGCCCTTGCAGTGGCCTCCTCGATTGCTGAATATACGCCGGCGCATCACACACGCGTATACACACAACCTGAGACGAAAATTCCCTAACGAGTTAGTCACATCATCAGACCTGGGAAAACAAAAACCACTGTGGGTCCCTGCTCCTCCGGCAACATGCGCAGACGCTTTAATTGCGGCAAATTGTCACTCTGTCCCCTTTTCATTTTCTCGCTCCTCCGTTTATTTTTAGTACACTTCGAATGCCTACACACTTCCCTAGTCAGGAGAGCGCGGAGCAATTATTGCCTTTGCCTTCAGGGTCTGTTTTGCCAATCGCTGAATGGGGATGGAGTAAACAGGGAGAAAAGCGCGGCTCGTTATTGGTCTTGCTTATTTCAGGTGGAGGACGGTAAATAACTCTCCCTACAGGGCTACCCCCTCCTCGTTTCGCGGGTCCCAATTATCTGGAAGAAAGGAGATGCGTCCCCCTCCCTTTTCCTCCCATCACAGCCCACTCCGCGTGCGCCAAGTTTTACTGGAACCCAGCAAATCCCGGCAGAATTGGCGGGATCCTCAGAGAGTAGTTAGGAAAAGAGAATCCCACAAGGGCCCAGCTCTTAATTCTATATGGAATAGAAAGACGCAACGTGAGCAGACTTCTTCCCCCCCCCCCCCCCATGCAGGGAAATGGGGTCCTTTTTCTCTGAGGGCTACGTGGGTGTTAGATGCCCCCAGGTAGGTGACAAAGAGCCTTCATGGGGATCCTTCTCCGTCCAAGGAAGCTTTGAGATTGGTTTGGGACAGTTTTGGACAGTCTGTTAGGACAGCTATCGATCAACATTGCTGATGTTCTAAATATTAGCCAGGAATTCTTAGAGGAGAACTTTAGCTGTCGAGATGTGAAGTGCTGTCTGGAACTCTGCTGAGGGCCATTCTTCACCCTACCGTCTCTTCTCTCCAACTTCATGCGACAGGCACAGCGGCCGGGGGTGGAGAGGGAGGCAGGTGTCTGCAGCGGCAGCCGAAAGCGGTATCCGGCGTCCTGCAGATGGATCAGAAACAAATCAGTTCAGGATTAACTTGCCTGACTGCTGAATTGTCTCCAACTGCCAAAGCTGCTGGGCCGCGCCTGCCGGGGCGGGTTCGGTCACTCGCGTGTCCTAAGCGCGCTGTCTCTCCTCTGTCCCGGCCCACTGGCAGGCCGACCTGGGACCTGTCCGGCACCGGGGCCGGCTGGCAGTACGTTTTAAATGAATGCAGCGAGTATGAACGGCTCCATTCTCTCACACATACCCTTCCTATTTCTTTTTTTATGAAAACATTTACAAGGTACCTAATTTCAGATCGTGGAAGTAAATTTCATGCTAGGATATATTTTACAAAACATGTACTCTTTCGTGGCCGGAAGACGTTTAATTAAAACCACACTTTGACAAGTTGCGTTTCAAAGCGAAGTCACACCAGCGCAGAAGGCTAATTCATATTCAGGATGCAGCCTGTAATCCGCGGTGTTTGAAAACGCCAGCTGAGGCAACGTGGGATCGCCCTGCTCTCCTGAGGACTGGCTTGGGTTAGCTGCCTAGTCTTGGGAAGATAGAAGAAAGCTTCCTGCAGCACCTTTAATGTCCTTAGAGTAACACCTACAGCATGGTCAGAGGGTCCCAGGCACTGGAGTTTAATCAGGAGAGCAGACAGGGACAGATGTTGAGGCAGGGAGCCTGGAGAAGTCTCAGTGGGACTGAGAGTCCCGAGCTCCCTAGCCACCTTCTCGCTCCGTGGCTGACCTGCACTAGAGGAAAGGGAATCTCCCCCACCCCTCTAACTACCTCGGTTCCTGAAGACCCAAAATACGAAGGAGTAGGAAGTTTCTCTGCCCCAGCTGATTTGTGGGCATAGCTCTCAGGGTTCTCATGGAGGAGGTAGCATTGGTTTCCAGAAGCCTTCGCACTATCAACTGCATTTTTGTAGTTGTCCTCAATAATCTTCCTTTTTACCCCCCTTTGCCATTTCCCTATAACTTGACAAGCCCCAACTTAAGTAAGAGGGGAACAGCCCCACATGGGAAGGACGTGCTCCCAGCTCAGCTGGTTTTCCAACACTCCGGCCGGCACAAAGAGCTAATGGCCAGCCTCACCTGCTGGGATAGGCAGGAGCTAGAAAGTACCCTAAGGTCAGCACAGATGGGAGACAAAGAGACTGCAGGGCAGTCTGGGTTAAGGCTGAGAGGATCCCTGGAAACAGCAGCTCCAGAGGCTGAAGCTGTGATGGAGGCTGGGCTCCAGGTCACTGTCCTGTCTGCACCTCAGTGTTTCCCACCTGACTCCCATCTGCTAGTCTTGTCTTTTCTCAAAGATGACAGCGAGTTGTCATCAAAGTTCTGGGACATGAATTTGAGACTTATGTTAGTTCAATGCTACCCCAAACCCCCTTCACTTATCACAGCCACTCCCAAGACAGGGATTTTGCTTCAACTGGGGGCGGTGAAAATTACTGATTGGCTGATGGACTTTTTTTCAGGTTTATATTTTCTTTCAAATACACCATTATTTTCCTAAAGCACAAAGATAAGTCAGTTTAAGAAAACCCCAAATTCAGTGTTCAAGAAGTATTTTAAACAACATGGCTATTTCATCTTGAAGGCTCTTTTGATTTTATTGGGCCAGTTTAGGAGAAAGCCTGATTTCTGCAAAGGCAACCCCAAAACACAATTGTGATAACCTCTTTTTCTCTATTCAGAGGCTACCAACCAGCACTTCTGAAGGTTCAGTGGGTATCTCCTTCACAAATGGACATGGATGTTGGCAGCTAAAGGTTTAACAGTATGTCAACTTAATACTTATTGGTAAAATACTACTGACCTTAGATTAACAGATAAGACCTTGAAGTCACCCTTTAGTAGCTTGCACTTTGGAGGGCTGGGGTGGAACTCTGGTTCACACCTTCCAAAAAAAAGAAAGAAAGAAAGAAAAAGGCTATGTTATAATGGAAGGGTCTGGAGGATGAGAAAGACCTAAGACAAACAGAGGCACTGCTGGGATGGTTTTAAGCATCACATTGTTTGAAATGAGCACTAAAAAGTATGTACCTGACCAAATGCATTTGAAGCCTAATCCTACATTGGAGGCTTGTGAATTACACAAAAGGGGAGAGGAGCTGCAAATAATAATCCCCACCTGTTTTATTTCAGTGACATGAACAAGCAGTTTTCCTGTCACAGACAGAAGCACTCTAAGGGGTGTTAAAGGGCCATTTGTGGGCAGTAATTCTGGCAACGATATATGGCGGGAAGAGTACAGGGTGGTTGGTAACTGTCAGGACGGTGCTGCAGTGAGGGCAGGCAGCAGTGCTGTGTGCAGACGGGGCAGGATAGGTAATATTTCCCAGCTGGCCCACCCTTTCTGCAGCCCTAGAGAATCAATCTCATCCTTTCCAACCTCAGAGCTTGCATGGAGGTGGAAGAGGCCCAGCGGGTCTGGAGATCCATGTCATGTCTCTACGTTTCTAGCTCCTTCTGCCCTTCTATAATTAGCCCCATTTCACAGATGTGGGTGCTAACCCATGGATCTTGCCACACAGGCCACTTTGGTGTCTGGGAAAGGGAGAGGGGTGGAGCCACAGGTGTTCTGCCTGCCCAGTAACAATGATGTCCGGGGATGGGGGTGGAGAAAGAGTCAGTTTGGGTTTTTTCTCAAGCCAGGCCTGTACATGTAATGTTTCTGCTTCTGAGACTCATTTGGTCAATGAGGTAGGAGTGATTTTCATGTGACAGATCAGGCTCGGGAGATAAAACATTGACACAAATCTCAGGGCTCTAAAGGCAGCAGTCCTCAGGATTCCTTGACTTCCTGTCATTGCTCTTTGAACAGACTCCTCTCTCCTTCTTAAATTCTGACTACTTTAACCCTTGCTTGTAGTAAATGTATGTGTAGTTAGAAAATATGTCTATTTTCCACAGGAATCCAGCGTGCCAAGGCGAGAATCAATACTAAAACACTCCTTTTATTTTTAAAGTGGGTTTCAAAGGCCTATTGTGGGGGGACCGCGATGTCAATGTGACCCGGAGACGCAGTAAGAGCAGCGTTCTATTGGCCGCCAACGCCGCCCCGGCCTCCGCCATACTTGGCTCACGTGTGCACCTTATCATGCAAATCCGACGACTGGGGCATGCGCACTACTTCCCTGGGGGGTACCCGCCTTCAGCTCGTAGTTGGGACCAAGGCTTCCAGATGCGCAATAATTAGGTTTCCTCATTAAGCAAAGGTTTCCCCATCATTGCCCTCCTCCCACCATTCTCATCCGCGGAGCTCCTTACAAAATAAGCTGATTACTCGCCGCCCCGCCCTCACCCCCACCTTATCTCTGCCGATCCCAACTCCGGTCCACGGCTCTTACTTCTTTTTAGGATCTTTGCATTTTGGGGTGCTTTACATACCTCTCCATTATTCTTTTTCTTTTGACCTGCTTTAAAGGATATTAATATCTGATTCTCCCTTAGATCCCTTCCCTCATCTCTCCCTCTCAACGAGGTAAAAATTTCCCTAGCGATCGCTCTGAGAGGACGAGAGGGTCAACACCGCTGCTCCCCATTGCACTGGCTTTGAGCCCCCCACCCCCGCCCCCGGGCCGTGGGGGTTTCAGTCCAAAGCGCAGGAGCGTGGATGGCCCTGGAACTCGGTAGGCGCTAGAGCCCGTCACCAGTCAAGCCCGACCGTCCACCCCCAGGCATCAGGCCGCTGAGAAAAACCAAGGACAGCATTTGGAAGCCCGCCTGTATGTGTGGGGGCTGCTCTTCGGCTCTGAGCCCCCGCCTCGCTGCAGAAGCATACAACTCGGGGAACTCCTCCAGGGTGTCCTCCGAACCTCTCCAGGGCCCCCCATGCGGGCACTGGGACCCCAGGGATCCATCTCCTTAGAGCAGAATAGCCTTTTCTGGAAAGAAATCGCAGTAGGCGAGAAATAGCCACCATTACGTTCAAAGTCTCCCGCGGGAAAGCTCCGTGGCTCTCTCTGCTGGGAGCTCTGCTTGACCCGCGTGCGGCGTCGCGGCGAGGACAGCGCCCACACGCGCTCCCGGAGTCTCGGTCGGCTCGTTCTCCCTGGTATCGCTCCTTTGGCTTTCAATTACTCTCAGCTTACCTGCAGGGCGAACGGATTTGTATTTTTCCACCAAAAAACCTCCTGCCCTGGATTCCCCTAGGTTCCCCCTTCCCCCTCATCCGACCTTAACCAAGAGAAGGGCGAGAGAGGGGTTTGATTCTCTGATATGACACGAATAATTGTTGCATCATGTAACTTCCTACATCTTGGTTTTAATTTGCAGTGAACCAAACAAAGATATTTGCAATTTAAAAATAAGCACTCGATTTAATAAATGGGAACATTGTGCACGGAAGACTATGTCCTCCCCCCCCCCCCCCCCCCCCCCCCAGCAAGCCCCTTCAGAAGACGTTATTAGCTCTGACAGCATGCCGCTCAGGTTTGCGGAGAGGATTTTGTAAAGGGATGACAGACAGGAAGGCCAGCAATCATGGGCTCCTTGGGCTGAAGCTTTTTTTTTCTTTCTTTCTTTCTTTCTTTTTTTTTTTTTTTTTTATCAGAATGTTCTGTTCGATGCCATTTATCCTTGATGATAGAAAATTGCGCTGTTGCCAGGACGCTGCTGCTGCCGCTGAAATAGAGGGCAGGAGACACATTTCCATTTTCCGGCTTGAAAGCTATTCAAATGAATTTGCAGAGAGGGGGGAACGTCTAGCGATAAACAAATGAGAATAAATCGAGTTCCCCTTTCCATTCTTTCCTTTAAATGGGTAGCTCTTCATTTCCGATATACAGATTTTTGTTCATCAGTGTTTGGGAATACCTGGGAGATGGTGTAAGCCAACGTACAATTTATTTTGATGCTCTTAAAGTGACTAACCACATAAACATTTTAAAAGAACGTATGTCTAAATATATATAAAGTATAAGAATTATATATACATAGATCCCGTACATACCTGCCTTCACACAATTCCAAACTACAGTGGAGGATAAACTCTTAGCAGAGTTTCAATTGAATATAATTTGCAGGCAATCCTGGCTGCGTTATGGACTTCTTACTAGTTTGCATATATGTATTGTTAGATGGGATAGGTTTTAAAGCCCTCTCCCTGTGTTATATATTTTAGGACACTATGTAATTTAATTACCCTGTAGATCTTAGCTGATTTAAACACCTTCCTTTCCCTCAATAGATAAAAGTCACCCTCTTTCTTTCAAGTTAATTTTCTAAACCTACCTTTGAAGTTTTGTTTCTAAGTTGGCAAATACAAGTCAAAAGAGTTAGTGCACAGCGCCTTTAAAGGACACGAAACAGAGAGAGACTGAAGCCTGTGCTTCCCTTCCTTAAAATTTAGATTCTTTGCTAGATTAAAAAGATCATATATTAATAGTAACTTAAGGGATCATGCCCAAAATATGACATTTTAAAAATGAAAACTTCCTTAAAAAATCCAAACCACTAGAATACATATAAAAACATTAGCAACGTCCTGACAGAAACTATAAAGCTCGTGAGACCACCACTACGTTTTAACAATTAAATAACTTTTATTGAATTCTAACTTTAATTTTTTTTCCAAAGTCAGATCCCGGCGTTTAGAAAACTTTCAATAATATAAAGGCTTTTCAAATACAGCGACGAATTGTATTTAAGATTTCAGCTGGTACTTTAAACTTGAAAAAAAGAAAACCCACCCGGCAATATTTTAAAACTTAACAGTGTTTAACTGAGTCGTGGGTCTCTAACTACTATGTTTTTAGCTACAAGATTGTTTCCGAGTAATAGGTAACCGTTGGCCAAACCAGGATTGCCGAGAGAATAATAGTGTAAAATCAGAAAAAGAGAAGGGCGGAGAGTGAGTTGATACTGATGTTCCGAACTTTTCCAGTTGAATTTTCGGGTAACTCTCTCCACACATCCTTGATTTCTCGTTACTGATTCCGAAACAATCCTAGTTCCAGCTGAAAATGCCCCCTTAACAAATTCGCATGATAATGAGAAAACAATTAACAACACCGTCAGATGAAGCTGCATAAAGCAAAGAAACGGCCTAAGAACGTCCAATTTGCTTGTGTTTGCTGTGGTTAAAGCAACTGGAGGTGAATGTAGAGTGTTTAAGCACTGAAAGAGATTCTTTTCCCCTTATCCTTGGCCCTGGGAATTGTGTTCCGGACAAAAAGCTTCACGGGCCGGCTGCTTTTCCAGTTGAGGCAATTCACGAGGTTCCCCGGTGAATTCCCCTCCAGGTACGAGCTTGGGGCGGGCGGCGGGAGTCCGGCACCGCCGGGACGCGGCATGGGCGCTGGCGCGGGGCGGCTGGGCTCCAGCAGAGGGGACTCCCACCCCCACCCCCACCCCCGCACCCCTTGCCCTGGAAAGAGCCTGGCTCCAAGCTCCCCGCGGCTCCGCCGGGACGGGCGTAATGGACGTTACGCAGAAGGAGGTGGAACCCCTATGGGTGCCAGGGCGGGGGTGAGCGCGGGAAGGACCCCCAGTTCCCCAGTGGCGGGTGGTGTCGAGACCTCTCTCCCGGGTCCATCCTGCGGTGTCTTTGTCTCGAGCCATTTCCTGGGCTTTGGCCACGAAACGTGGGCCGGTTTGGAGAGTGGCCTCCAGCCAGGGGCGGGAGGGGAAACCGGGAGGAGGTGGTGAAAGGACAGAAATGGTCTTCGAGTGCTAACCTAGAGGAACTGGCAAGAGTGAACCCGATGGAGTTGCCCGAAGGAAAAAGCAGGGCTCAGCTGGGTGAAGGGGGTTTAGGTGTTGGGAACCTCTCGTTGTTTATGGGTGTATGTGTGCCTGGGCGTGCAGAGTTGCGGAAGAGTTGAGTTTGGGGTGAAATTGTATAAACCAAGAGGGGAGACCGTGGGGGTCACACCCGGCGCTGAGAGAGCCTCCGCTCCCACCCCCGCAATCCGGTTCTCCGCGGAGTACCGAGTCCCTGTAAAACTGCACGTTGAGCTACTCTCTGGCGCGCCCTCCTCTAAGTAACGCAGCTAAAAATCACAGTCAAGTTTGGAGGAGGGGAGCTTTTTCTCCCCCTCCAAGAGGTGTATACACTAAGCATTAAAAACGAAAGCGATTTTTTTCCCCTTTACATTCAGAGATTCCAAGAATAGGGGACTTGCCTTTTTCCTCGACAAAGCACAAGCACTTCTGAAAGATGGTAGAAACACTCGCTCTTGAGGGTTTCCACTATCCAGGAATGCCACACGCGGTGGAAACACAAAAGCTCAACATTTTGGTATTTTAAAAGATTTTACCCTCTTTTAAATCCTCTGCGTAAATGCCAGTTGCAAGGTGAAAGTGATTTCGTGTGAAAACATGCGGCAGGGTTCCCTTCCCTTTTCATGTGTACTAGCAGCTGCAAAACATTCCAAATGAGCTAGAAGGTCATTGTGGAGACTTATTAATATGACATTCAGTGCTGGCCTCATCAACTAGCCAAAAGCCTTGCCCCAGAAAAAAAACAGAAAGCAAGTGTGCTTAAAAATACAAAGTACTCTAAATTCTGTATTGCTTCTCAAATCCCAAATAACTTTTCATAGCTAGCCTTTGCGCTATTAACCCTCCCCATTCAAACTCCGTTTTTCCCGTGTTCTGGGGCTGCATTTGTACTTATTGCTTAGGTCTCCAGAGCTTTGAGATGTGCAACGCAAACAGTAAAGAATCACATTAATCCTGCTTTGATCTCCGAAGGGAGATCATAGCAGAAATCAGGTCACCACACAGATAGACACTGCTGTGCAAAGGAGCCCCCCTCCTTTAATGTTTTTTCCTTTTTTTTTTTTTTTTTTAAAGTATTTCTTCGCGATATCTCTCCTGGCTTCAGGACAACCATGGCCAGTTGGCAAATTGGAAAGTGTCAGTATGATCTATGAATAACTTTTTATTTAAAAGCTGGACGATTAAGCTTCTTATATAGAGCCATTTTTTGTCTTATAGCTCTGGATACTGGAGTTAAGGTACTCATCTTGTTTACCTGGTTATTTACAAAAATACCTAAGACCATGTTTCAAATACATGCCCCCAATGCAACCTCCACAGGAGCTTAATTGCCTGGAAAAAAAAAAAAAAAGCTGTATTTCCTTTGCTTTTTTTTACCCTGGAGTCCTGTAGGCATAGAATAATGGTTGTTAATCTGCTTAGATAATTTAAGATTTAAAGATTAGAAGGCCTATACTGACAATTTCAAAATTCAAGTCTGAGTGCTTTGGCTAAGGAAAGCTTAGGAGATGACAGATGTGATAAAAGAACTGCCAAAAACTAGACTTTATTAAAACTAAAAGGTGTGATGTTTTTGTGGCTTTTAAAGATATGCTTGTTATAATGCTCATTCAATCCAAATGTGTCCCTAAACAAACAACTACAGGGGTATTTTATTTTATGCTACCTGATATTTATACACACAATACAGTATTTCACTCTGCTTGCATATATACACTCAGATCAATTTTACAGTGCTTTTCAAACACTTCCCATGTATATAAATAGAGTTAATCAATCAGTTTAGTTAGTAGAGCTGAGCTACATACTCAACAAAAGTAATGTATACATAAACATTTGTGCTATATACACATCCTTATTTCTCAGTTTTCTGTCATAGCTTCATCATTATATTGCAAGAGGCATCTTATGAAGTTACAGCTGCCACCCAGTTTTCTTCAGAACTTGTAGAATGGGAGGAACACATGCAGATATCTGAATTCATTAAAAAACTTTTCCTCCTTCCAGTGATCCCTATAACAGTTGATTTTCATTTAACCTCAGCGGGCCAGCCTCCATGACAGCCCAAATCACACTGACAATGAGGCTACCCAAATGCTTTTACAAGTAGGACAAAGTACATTAAACTGCTTTATATCAAATGTGTCCTTTTAAAGTGATTTTAGACAACTAGCTTGGGAGCACAGCTTGGAAGGAGGACTAAAATGGAAAGAGAGAGTTCAGGAAGGAAGAGGGCAAGGAGAGAAAGAAGGTGAAGGAAAAAGAACCACAGGAGGGATTATTTAGGCAGAGAAATCTTTAGTGGTCATAGACTGTGTCCTGTGAATTGCTGAGGTTATTTTCAGACTCAGTGTCTGTTCTCAGTTTAGTGGCCTCCCTTTTCCCTGATCCATTCCTCTAAATCTGCAACCATTAAAATCAAGTTCTAGAAAATTTGCTGTGGAAGCTACCACAATATTTCTTGATAGGATGTTAGAGATATTTTATTGGATACAGATACATAAAGCATTGCATTAAACATCCCAGGAATGCTCATTTTGGTGATATTTAGCTGAAAAACATGTGGTCACATTCACATGAGCTGATTTGTGCATTGTCTTACTTGTGACTTAACCTGCCTCTACAGTTCATTTTGTAAGCTAACTTTATGCATATTTTGAAGTCAAAAGTACTCTCTGGAAAAGCAACAAATGTTGGTTACTTCTTAGTCCTTAAAGATGGAAATCAGCATTATATCTTAATTATATTTAGAGTTTTGCTAAAAATTCTAATCTCTTCAATCTGCTCTTTTCCTTTTACCAAATCCCAAGAGCCTAGCATGTCACATGTGTGTAAAAGGAGAGAATAGACCTCCTTGTCTTTTTAATTAAAGTTTATGCAGCTTGCAGAAAGTAGTAATTTTCTAGAAAATTAGATCATTTTAGGTCACTGTAGCTCCACTCTTCTATCTTTAACATGGTTCTAAGCAAATCTTGCCCTTTAAAAACCATCAATTAAAAGCAAAGAAGTATTCAGATTTAAAGTACTTGGATTTAGAAATATGACCCCACCCCCACAAGAATAGGTATAAATGACGGACCCTACCATGTATGCTCAGTGTGACAACTCACGTTGGTTTCTGTACAGCATATCTGAGTAACACGTGGCAGGTACCCATTCCTGCTTGTTGGAAACAGCATCACTGTTACCTCCTTCCTGATTCTGGGGTTTATGATTCACATGCAAAAAAGGACCTTTTAAAGTCACTGATCATTTTCTAAACAAGGTAGAAATCAAATTCAGCCAGAAGTAATCAAGGTATTGAATCAACAGATAAAAAAACCCACAACACTTGGCAAAGAATGGGGGTCTTTTTCTCATAAAACATGTTAGACTTACTTTTAGGGGATCCACCTAAAATTTCTAGTGGCTCCCCATTGCCTATAGAGGAAAGACGCACTTTGTAGTCTGCCATACCTGAGGAGTTTTAGAACCTGGGGTGACCACGGAGGGCTCTGGAGTCAGACTGCTGGATAATCTTGAGCCTCAGTTTCCTTTCTGTATAATTGGAATAACAACAGAATTGACTTATCTGGTAATGGTAGAATTAAGTGAAATAAATGCCTATAAAAAGCTTAACAAGGTGCTTTATGAAAAGTAAATGTTCAAAGAATACCAGCTAATGCTTAACACTAACATTAATATAGAGCTTAACAAGGTCTTTTGGTTTCTGTTTCTGCATATGCTATCCCCTTATTCTAGAAAGCTCTCCCTGGCCCACTGCACACCTGGCTAACTTCTCACCTCTCCACCTTTGGTCAAGTAATACCATCCTGGGAGTCTTTTCCGATGCTTGAAATTAGGTATCTGTCTTTATGCCTCTGTTTTGTAGGTTTTATTGTCATTGTTGATTTTTTTATCCGTCTCCCTAATTAGAGTATAAGCTGTGGCAAGCATAATATAGTATTTATCTTTCTTTCTCAGAGCTCACACTCAGCCTGATGGACAGCAAATACGCCATACATGTATGTTGAATGAATAAATATTCAATCTTTTCTTTCTGTTTTTCTTATTTGTAAATGACTTGTAATTGGATGAATTCTTATACCTTTAGCTTTTGCTACTTAGTATCCCTCAAGGAGAGTGCTCAAAGGAGGATAACATTTATTCCCATAAGTAACTTTATGAAGAGTTTTGCTTGTGGACTCTGTATATTCAGGACAAAATATCTTCTGTAAGTTTCCCATTTTAACTGAAGAACTCATGGACAAGTTGGGTGACCTGTCCAATCCTTAGACATTTGACCATACTACTATTCAACATATGGCATACGCATGTTCCTTGGATAGTGATTTGGATTACCTGTATGAGTGTTAACAGTTAGGTTTCAACTATCACAATGCCCTGGCCAAGTGGGCTTCCAATGAATCCAATTATTCAATGAGTTTAGAGGATATAAGTAAAAGGATATATGTAAAAGTCATCAATAGAGATTGGAGGGATCATAAACATCTTCAAAAGACCATTCAGGCTTGTTTCACTGGTATCTTGGGTTCAACAACTCTTGAACAGAAAACCAGGGAAACCCTCACTACGGAAGGCTAATCTGATGGAAGAGCAGTATAAACCACGATATACGAGAATACAGAATATTGTAACCTACTGTACAGAAAATATTTACACAAGCCAGGGACCAATACTCTGCAGCTGAGCCCTCATAACTGGGTCTGCTTCAATAAGTAGGTCAGAATTCTTTGTAATCATTTCATTAATTGTCAGTAACAGTTATTACTGGAGTGTTTGAAAGCAGTTTGTTTTCTTAAGATTAATCACCCCCTGCAAAGCTTATTTAATTAGATTTGTAAACTCTCTTCCACGAAAGGAACAGTTAAGCTGATTTGGCATCTTGGAATTATCAAATGTTTCAAAGGCACAAGGTCCAAATTAACTAGATTTTCCTGGAATAACGATAAATATATGGGTTAAGTGATAATAATGATGATTCCTGCTGTTCTGCTCATGTAAACGAAATTAATGTTTATAAACTTTCTTCTAGTCCCCTCAGAAATAAAATAAAAGCAGGGACTTCCCTGGTGGTGCAGTGGTTAAGAATCCGCCTGCCAATGCAGGGGACACGGGTTCGAGCCCTGGTTCGGGAAGATCCCACATGCCGCGGAGCAACTGAGCCCACGCACCACAACTACTGAGCCTGCGCTCTAGAGCCCGCAAGCTACAACTACTTAGCCTGCGTGCCACAACTACTGAAGCCCATGCACCTAGAGCCCGTGCTCCGCAACGAGAAGCCACCGCAATGAGAAGCCTGCGCACCACAACGAAGAGTAGCCCCCGCTCACCGCAACTAGAGAAAGCCCGCGCGCAGCAACAAAGACCCAACGCAGCCAAAAATAAATAAACAAACAAATAAATAAAATAAAGCAATACAAAATTTAAAAATAAAAAAGAAATTTCCACACCATTGTGGGAACAATAGAATTTCCATTGATGATGAAGGGATATTAGGCTCTTCAAACTAAAGAACAAAGTAAATATTTTTACATGGTTGCAGGTCCAGAGAATGGGCCTCACAGCTGCTTGCAAGAAAAGGTCATGCAGCTTATGTTCTTACACCCAGGCAAGGTACTCCTATGCTATCAGTCCTACTCAAAGCCCAGTGCAGCCCTAACCCCACGCTCACATGTTCCTATGAGGCATTTCAGTTACCTGCTCAGACAAAGGAGATCAAGGAAAGGGGAAAAAAAACGGAGAGACAGGAATTTGTTTTTGCACCAGGCATAAGATGATATGGGGTATGGAATTTTAAATAACTAGTGAGGGAAATGGTAAGGTTTGCCATGCGAGTGGATCTTTCCATTTCTGCCACTTCTTTTGTGCCACTTCCTATTTATTTATGCTCCTCATATTTCCATGAAGGATTTGAAGTGGCTTTAATAACTGACATATAAAATAAATATTTTACTCCTCCCACTCTCACTCCAGACTTAAGTTAGGGAGTTGCTCACAGCAGGCTGACCAAGAAACTTTTGCCAATGGAACTAATCATTCACTAGTTTTATGATTAACACAGTGACATGCATAAAAACCCTTGCTTTCTTTTTCCTGTGTAGATAATATTGGTCGAGAAAAAGACAGCTTTCTTTCCTCCCTCCAAATATCAAAATCAGTTTTTGCTACATAAATATGGCCTAGCTAGTCCATCTATCAACTGTATTTAAAAGATATTAAAACTAGAGTCTACAACTTCTCTTGGAAGACTATTTCTTGTGGTTGCTGAAAGGATAGTGTGAAAACTTTTTATTGTTTCAGATTGGGCCTCCCAAGCCTGACTGTGAATTTTTATGCCTGAGTACCTAAAAAACTCCAAGAAAAACACAGCTCAAACCACCACATTTTGCTTGCTTTCAGGTTCAAACCCTATAAAACCACCACATTTTGTATGGTTTCCACCCCAAACCATAAGTTGGCATGGGATCCCACTCGATGCTTTCTGCTCAGGTCTAATTGAAATGTTTACCAACCTTGACAACATTTTCGACTAACTTGTCACTAACTTGGAATGCAGTTGAAACAAGCTGAGTTCTCAGCAATAATTTCTTCATTAGGATCCTTTTACCCAACCCCCTGCCACCCAACTGGGGACACAGAGTCATTGCATTGTCCCCGGTCAATCATTGTTACTTCCTCTGTGACATTGTACTCATGCTTGCCTTGTCTTGGACCTTTCTAACTCTTTTCTTCCCCTAAAAACGAACCTCTTCTGTGTATTATTCCATCACTCTGTGTACTTGGAAGCTAATCAGATAAATCAGCTTTTGCATTAAGGAGTTAATGGATTTAAAATTTTTTAGGGAATGCATAGGGCCCTAGATTATAAGTTCCTTGTAGTCAGGCATGATCTCTTGCTGACCATTTGGAGTTTCCAGGTCAAATATCAATACAAGATTTTAATTTGCTAAATCTGGCACACCTAGGACCGTTGTATCTCCACCTTCTAGAAACCCCCCACATGGGTGCTCAATAAATATTGGCTGACTGAATGAATAAATGAAAATAGCAGGGGATATATACCTCGGGATCTTTTGATTCTCTCTAAATTACATTGCATAGGGAGTTGGCTTACCCTGTAGGCCTGGACCTATTTGGTATGGTCTTAGGTATCTGCGTTTTTGAGAGAGATTGGGATAGGCATGGTCTTGACTTTCTTCATTCTGCCTTTTTCGTGTGACCATTGTTCTAGGAGGGCATCCTTCTTCCTTGGAGGAGCCTGTGGGATAGAAAGGGGTAAGGGAGTGAACACCTGCTATTAGCTCATAGCTCACCAAGGGAAGAGCAATCCTGACAATTGGATTGGGAGGTCTTGAGAGAGTGGGGACATTAACTGATTGCTTCCTGCTGCCATTCTTTCTCCACCAGAAGTGGAAGCTCCCTTGATAACCACATATACAAATAGAAGCCTCCTGGGAACCCATGGGTACTTGGAGTGGGGAGTAATAATAGCAGTTTGGGCTGACTAGAATCTTTTCTAAATAGTCCTAATGCCCCCAAAGTCATCATCATGAGAATTCGTAAGGCCTCCGTGGAAGGAGAAAAACTGTCTCAACATGTTTATTTTATAATTACGTTAAATTATCAATTACATTTATTACTGAAACTGCTGTAAAATCATAAGGGTGCTTTTACATTAGGAGCTAGGGGCCACTGGACATAAAGGCAGTGTTGACTTTGTCTTCATTTTTGCATCTACTGTTTTATTCAGGAAGTTCCAGAACTTTCCTAGTACTTTGATATACTCTCATAAAAATGTGACTCGGAAAGGGAAGAACTTGCATCATATGTTAGCATGTTGTCTGTTTATTTAGAGCTGTGACTAAAGTTCATGGGAGATCTATCTTCATATATTGGCTGCTCCTGAAAGACAAGGGAATGACTTTAACCTTGAGACAAATCAACTCTAAGCCAGACTGAACCCAGAATTCACACTCCATCCCACACACTCCCTCAAGTTCTGTTCTGTGAGTGGATTATCTCTGATGCTTGTTTATCTGATTTCTAGAATCTTTTTCTGGCCTTAGGCACTGACAGATATAGGAAACTATGTGCTGTCTGGCTACTGAATTCTGTTCCCCTAACAAAACAAGGTCAAAATGCCTTAAAGTCCTATCTAGGAAGAGTACTCTCAAAGGGGTGGAATTTTGGTTTTCTACACATGATGATTAAAAATGTGGGCTTGGGAGTCAGATCTATGTGGAATGGAATCCTGTATCTGTCCCTTTACTAGCTTGAATCAAGTTGCTTTACTCTTCTCAGCTCCAGTTTTCTCACACACTAAGGGAAGATACTTATAGTACTTACTGTATAGGGTGCTTGTTAGAATTAAATGACCTACTGCATGGAGAGTCTAGCTCACATATAGTACAACAAAGGAGAGCCATTACCGTTCAAAATCTGGAACAGAAGATTTTCTTTTTAAACAGACTCTCAGAATGTTTCTGTTCAACAAACACACCTGTATGGCCTGGATTGTGCTTATGAGCCATGATGGAAACTGTGGCAATAATGTCCCTGCACCTGGTTGGCCGCATTCCTGGCCCTTCCCCTGAATGTCCAGCTTCTGGTTTAACTGGAAGTCGGGAGGCAGGGTCAGGACACTCTTGCGCCCTCTGACATAGCAAAGACTGGAGCTCTCTGGGAAAGTGGGTGAGGCATCCCCGGTGCCAACCCAAATTGCCTCTGACATTCGTGGCTGCTCACCGCCCCCCCCCCCAGCTTTCTGGGGGTTGTTTTGGGGATGGTGCATTCTCAGCACTGTAAAGGTGGTGGCTGAGCCTGGGGCTCTGCTGGATTTCTGGCCCTGCTTCCAAACTTCCAGTGCTCTTCTGGCTCAACCAGAAGTTGAGTTGTGGGATGGCCTGGTGGTGTGTGTTGGCCTGGGAGAGTGGGTGGGGTGCAATGGAAAACACTTAGGCGATGAATTTAGAGGCCCTGGGGATGTTGGATTCTTTTTTTAAGTGGAATTTTACTTCATGCCATTTATCCTTTCTATCAACTCTTAGCTTTCAAAGGGTTCAATCCCAACAGGAGTACAAGGGCCATTGCAGGTGAGTTGTGGAAATAGATTAGAGGAAGAAGGAAGAAGTTGAGATGGGTTCCTTCCTTCAGCAACGTCTCTTCTCCTGGAATCTCTCCAACACTCTTTCTCCTCCTAGCAGTTTTTTTCCCCCTGTTAGTCTTTCTAAAATGTCCATCCATTTCTGGCCATCCACAGAAAGAGAACTGAGGTTAAAGGTTGAGGAGCCTCAAAATTCTTGTTTTTCCTTCTTTGTTCACCCTTCTAGCCCTTTCATTCTTTTTTTGCTCTTCTTAGAGCATGTTAAAAGGGAGCTTTTAAATTAATACTCAAAACATGGGAAAAAACTTCGGAGGAAAATAAAACAGAGGGAAACAAGGCTAGTAAAGTAGGAAGACGGAGAGGAGGAGGAGAAGGAAGTGTGAGCCCCTCAATCCCAAGATGACCAGAAATGGCCCATGGTTAATATGGAGAGGGCAAGACCTCTTGTCTGTCTGAAACTTCAGAAAGGAATTTGCTGAAATTTGGTAAAAATGGAAAGGAGAATTTGAGGGGGCGAAAACCTCACCCACAAGACTAGTGATTATATTGAACAATTCAAAGTGTTGAGGAAATCTAGCCATATGTCTGCAGATGATGCATCCAGATAGACCAAAAGGATTAGAATTATCTCCTGATACTGGTAATTTTATTTTGGTGACGGATATGATGTATTTCATATATAAGGTAAGCATTATAACTATAGGCTTGCTGTAACGGGCTTTATTTTTTAATTGAGTGTATATTTAGTTCACATTTATTTATTTTGAGCATATTTGAAACATCCACCAATTCTGGTAGAGTCAGAGCAAAATAAAAAGATAATTCCTCTACTTATAGGAGCAATAAATTAAGGAGGAGACCCCCTGCAAATAGGAAAAAGCCAATTAACTTATGTCATGATGGGGGTGGGGGAAATAGGGAGGGGTTGGTAAAAACGTCTGGGGATCTAATGTATAACATATTGACTATAATTGATAACACTGTGTTATATAATTAAAATTTGCTATCTCTTAGAGATATTTAAAGACCTTGAATGCTCTCACCAGAAAAAAAAAGATAGATATGTGAGGTGATAAAATGTGCTAATTAATTAGATGGGGGAATGCTTTCACAAGGTATACATATATCAAATCATCACAATATACACTTTAAATATCTTAGAATTTTATTTGTAAATTATACCTCAATAGAGCTGGAAAAGAAACTATTAAGAAGAGCAAATGCTTTCCTTTCATGGGATTATATTACCTGTATGGCTATATATAATAAACTTTCTAAATGCTATTGCAGTGGTAAAAGACCCCACTTGGAAAGAATCCCAGGTATGTCATTCCTCCAGCAGAAGGTCAGGGAGTGGCCACATTTGTCTTTGTGTCTCCTGTGCTATTACAGTGCTGGGCACACACCAGTGTTTCTCAAGCCAAACCAAACTGATGGAGAATAGTGAAGGGGGAAGTTATCTGTTTGTTTGCTTATTTCAGCTTTCTTATTCTCTTGTTGGTAATCTGGTTTAGGAACCTATTCCCATTTTTCTCCTGAGATTAAACTCCCAGAATATTCTAATTAAAAAATATTTTTGGCCCCTATTTGTTAAGCGCTTATTATGTATCAGGCCTTTAAATACCTTGGGTGCTCAGTACTCCTCACAGGTGATATCACCTAATGCTTGCACAGTCCAGTGATACAGGGATCCTGACTGTTGCTGTACGCAGCACCTTGCTCATTCCAGGGCTCAGTATAGCTTAAACAATAGTAGCAACAGCTGTGAGAGGAATCCAAGGACCAATTTGTTGGAATAAAACAAAACAGGGTTTTACCATATGGGAGATATATCTCAGATGGGTTTATTAGATGTAGGATGATTTTTCTTGCAGCCTAAGGGCTTTCTGGAGGGAATCTGAAAGCTTTTCACTATGGCCACATCATTGCCAGATGTGGAAGTAGTGAAATAGACCTTATCCTGTGTGTGTGCGCGCACACACACACGCATATGTGCATGTGTAAAATGGCAAATTCTGGCTCATAAACTGAATTTCAGTTTATCTCACTCTCACTTTCTTATGCAAAAGTTTCTTCATGAACCTCTAAATATGCAGCAGGACTCCTGCCCCCCCCCCCAATTTGAATAAACTATAGGTCATATCATGTTCACCAATATGTAAAACCAGAGGCAGTAAAATAATGATAAACATGGTAATTTCATAAAAGAGCTTGTTAGTCTTGTCCTCTAATAGTAGGAGGTAATGGAGTGCTCCACCAAAACTTAAAAATTCATAATGATTATTGATACCATTAATCAGAATTTGCCATGTGAACAGCTCAGGGATCTGTTGTATTAAGCTGTCATGTGGTTGCAATCATACTTTTTAAACTGCCATCAGAGGTAACTGTCAGCAACACCATATCTTCTCTCAATTACGGCTTCAGGTCCCCAGGGTTCCATCCTGAGTCCAGGGCAATTTGTACAGTTTGCTAATGACCTGCTGATTGTCTGCACAAAAGCAAAATTCAGGCAACACAGTGATTCCACACAAAAGCAAAGGACTGTCTGCTGTCAAAATAATACCACACTCTAACTTTGACAAAGGTTTTTTAACTGACTACAAGGTACTATTTGGTACTAAAACGGGAGGCAGAAATAATGTTTATTCAAATAACTAACAAGTTGGCAGCAGGGAGGAAAATTTCAGGAGTGTGTGTGTGTGTGTGTGTGTGTGTGTAAAAAGGATACTGTTTAGATAGCTGTTTCTGTTCAGATATTTGGTTCTGATTTTGAAAGGTACAGAAACTAGCAAATATCTGTTTCAACTGAATATTCATGTTGGTAATTATTAATATACTTTAATAATATGCCACCAAAGTGTTTTATTTCTAGGTAGTGAAAATGTGTGCTGAACACTACATTGATCTATCTACCTATTTATTTCTTTACCTACCTCTATGGTGTGCCTCAGGGAGCAGGTTTGGGGTTGTAGAGGGCTGGGTGAAGCCATCTCAATACTCTGCATGGGTGTGTCTGCCCCATAGCATCTCCCCTCTAAACCTGAGGACACAGAAGAGAATCATTTAAAATCCTGCCCTGCTCCTCTTTTTCCCTGCCCCCATGCTCCACTGGCTCTGCAGGCTGGCCAGCATGTATGTGTGTCTAAGGGGCTGGTTCTTCCTTAGGGGACTTGTCACCAAGTCATTTATCTGTTTAGTGATGGAGGAGAACTCCTACTAAGGCTGTGACCCAGTTTCCAAAGCTTTATTCCAAGACCTGACTTATTTGATTGTTCATTCATTCATTTATTATTTTATTTATTTATTTAGTTAGTTATTTAGTTATTTTTGGCTGCGTTGGGTCTTCGTTGCTGTGCGGAGGCCTTCTCTAGCTGTGGAGAGCAGGGGCCACTTTCCCTTGCGTGGGCTTCTCATTGCTGTGACTTCTGCTGCGGAGCATAGGCTCTAGGCGTGCAGGCCTCAGCAGTTGTGGCACGCAGGTTCACTAGCTGTGGCACATGGGCTTAGCCCCTCCGCGCCATGCGGGATCCTCCCGGACCAGGGCTCTAACCCATGTCTCCTACATTGGCAGGTGGATTCCCAACCACTGCGCCACCAGGGAAACCCCATTCATTTATTCTTTTACTCATTCGGTGATTCTTAAACCTGTTATTATATATCAGGCCCTATCTAACCACTGGGATTATAATGATGCGCCTCAGCCATTAAGCCCCTTGTGGACCGGTAGGAGTGAATTGGCAGTTACCAAATTCTTGATAAACTGTCAAGGATCCCTTCTCAGCTCAGTCTTGAAAGGACTTAAAGAGAATGTGAGTTGCAACGTGTTGGCAAAATGAAAGCTCCTCCACTAAGCTGTAAGCTGGTTTAGGGCAAGAAGTGAGCCTTGTCCTTGGAATTATTTATAGCTCTGAGCACAGGAAGCATATATATCACATGTCTAAAAAATATCCGTGCAATTTTTGGAATGTGTAAGAATCTTCAGCAATGGACAGTAAATTGCAGATGTCAAGAGTAGGGGTTTTGGGGTCAGTTATGGGTTTGGCTTCCACTGATATAGCTTCACTTAGTAACTTGTGATGGCTCTTGCCTCATCAAATTATTATCCATTTCAAAACATATGTGTTTAGCAACAGATACACCAGTGCATGTGCTAGGTGTTGTGGAGTCAAGAGTGAAAGAGATAGAAACAGGATCTTTCCTCCTGTAGCTAGCTCACAGTAGAGGAAGTGTAGGGATCTCAGAACAGATACAGATAATTCCAATAAAATGTGTTAAGTTTGGTGAGAAACAAGTACTACTGTTACCTAGACTACCTAAAAGGAGGGGTCAGGAGGTCAGGGAGAAGAGTGCTCCAGGCATTAGGGACAACGTGCAAAGGCCTGGAGGCGAGAATGATCCATGGTGCATTCCAGGGACTTAAATATATTCAGAGTCATTGAATTGTCACCTGCAATGAGAGGAGCTTGAGATGAGGCTGGGGAGGTGAGCAGGGCCAGATCCTGAGGGACCTTGTAGGGAATGCTAAGTAGTTTGGACTCCATTGAAAATCAAAGGGAATTTATTGAAGGGATTTGAGTAGGGCAGTGCCACAATGAAGTTTGTTTTTGGATGATTGCTCTGGCTAGGCTACGTATTGGATGCAGGATGGAGAGGGTGAGCTTTACCAGTTGGGAAGGCTTTTGCAGTTATCTGGGTGGAAGATGGCCCGTAGTCAAACAGTATGGTATAGTGGAGAATGCATAAGCTTGAGAATCCAACAAGACTTGGCTCTAAAACTTACTGTCTATGTGATTTTTAGCAAGTAACTATTTTACATAGTTTATTTTACACTTTCTCCTGCAAAACGGAGTAACTTTGTCTGACGTGGGACTTAAATTCTGTACATAAGCTGCCAGGTATTATATGACACACACCTTCAGTAATGTCCCTTTCAGCTGCTCTTTCCTCTCTCCTGGAATTTCTTCCCCTTTAACGTACACCTTTATGCTTTTAAATAGGATCTTTTGTTACTGTTGCTGTTGGTCCTTTTTATCCCTGGACCATGTATATGGTGAAGGCTCCTCCTTTTAAAAATTCTGCCTTTGTGACAGCTGCAGTTCTCCCAGAATGTTCTGGCCTATCACAAGGTTACCTCTGAAGAAGCTGGTTCTGTTGAACACTTTATTCCGGTCTGGGCCATGTTATAACCAATGAAAAGCAAGCTTGGTAAAGATGAAAATTTTCACTCCTTTCCCTTTTGGAACTTTCTGGTAACTGCATTCTCCCCCTCATGCCCTTGGAATGCAGCTTTGGTGTTATCTTTGGCCATCCTCTGGGCTGCTTCTTAAGCACTTGTGGAGAGAGAGCTTTGTATTTTTTACAGAACAGACCTTATTTTCACTCTGAGAATATTCCAAAATCCTGTCATATTTTCCTTTCTGAAATCTCTAAAATTCTTCTTTTCCCATTGATCTCCAATAACTAAAATCCTTTTCCATATTTTGGCCCTCTTTTTCTTCTATTCCTTATAAGTACCTCTATTGTGGTCTCTGTTCTTGAATTCTGTCTCTGTTAAAGCAATCTCCTTGCTGCCTTTATTATAGCATCTTTTTAAAATGTCTTCCCTGATATCTATCATCGGCATTAAATATGGACTTTAGGGACCTTCACCGATCTTCATTGCCTGATTATTTTTTTCCCTGCTGGTTCTCTATATATCTTCTTAATTTCTTAATATATGACCTCCTTATATGTGTTCTTTTTATTTTTTTCATTCACTTTTTGTTTTCCTAGGCAGTTTTCAAGCTGTCTCCTCCCTAGCCTAGTACATTTTCTTTCCTTTTTACATGCCAAACCCAGCCTCAAACAAGTTTGTAACCTGAAACCCCTCTTATTTCTCCCATAGCTCTTTTCCTCATGTTTGCTGTCCCCCTCTTCATGATGATGGTCTTTCCTTTATCAAGTGATGCTATAGCTATGTGATTGAGTGTACGTATACTCTCTTTTGATACAAGCAGATCTATCATTTATTAAGGAAGGTCTTTGCTTAGTTGATTAAGTCCATTCTCTTGCTTTCATTGCCACCACCTTGGTTTGGGGCTGACAACTGGTCTCACTGCCTCAGCTATCTTTCCCAGCTATTCTGTCCTTCACATGGATCTCAAAAATGTCTTTCTGATTTGGTCCCTTTCTCTTCTGAAACAGAACAAAACAAAACAAAATCACACAGCTTCTGCTTTCCCTAGCCTGTAGAATGAGATTTACCTTCCCCAGGTGTGCATCAGGAGTTTTCATACATGGCCCCTCTTCACCATTCTAGACTCATCCTGTCACTTTTTAACCCTCGATCCTAAATTCCCGTCACAAAGAACTGCTGGAGGAGGTCGTTTACCTTATTTGAAGGTTTAGAGTGGACTGCTACAGGACAAATATAGTCTGCAGAATTCTTTGCCATTTTTTTAAAACCAAAAGATTTCATGTAAAACTCTGTTGTTCTGGCTTCTCTCAGAAAATAGGGCAGCACTACACCATATACACACCTGGCAACAAAGAGTTAAGAGTTGAATGGTGGCTGTCCCTTTAGATGAAGTGTGTTCTTTCTCCAATTTGCCACTGTTTCTGTCACTTCTTTTTGTGTCCCCAACATTGAGAGAAAGTGTCATTTGCCAGTTATTACTGCTCTTGTGCTTTGTTCTGTCTTAAGTATTAAGAATATTAAGTATTAACAGTATTAAGAGAGAATTATATCACATCTCTGTAATCTACAGACTTACTGATAGATAAATAAAAGAGGGGTAGATACTGTTTTGCATTTCAAGAAACATATGGGGCCCACTTCACTCTTTCATCCTTAGACCCCGTAGGAATCTAAGTTTGGATCTCTGACAAAGTGACTTAGCACTAAGGGTCTGTGTTCAAATCCTGCCTCCATCACTTACTAGCTGTGTGGTTTTGGGCAGGTTACTTTAGCATCCTCTGCCTTACTTTCACCTCTGCAAATTGGGGATAACGTTAGCGTGTACCTCACAGAGTTTTTATGAAGATTATATGAGATAATCTATGTAGAGAATTTAGTAGAGGGATTGGAACATGGAAAGCATTCAATAAATCTTCACTACATTGTTATGACTATTATTATTCTGTTTTCCCCAAATCTAATGGTGGGAATATCAGGTCCATGAGGGACATGGTTTTGGGCAGAGCCTTTTGGTGCCTGTTTAACCATACCTCCCTAGCACTCAATTTTGCCGCTTATTAGCTATGGGCCTAGTCAGGTTCTTTAACCCCACTGTGCCTCCATTTTATCATCTGTAAAATGTTAACAATAACAGTATAATAATAGTATCCACATCTTTGGTTCTGATATATCACCTGAGATAACTATGTGCTATGTATTACAGTGTCTGCCACATAGTAAGTATGCAGTAAATGGTAGCTGTTATTGTCATCAGCTACCCTGGCAAAATTTTGCCTTTGTGTCCCTGGAGATGTCACTTGCTAGTTGTAAGGAGCCAGGGAGCCAGGTGATCCACCTGTATGTGATACGTGGCGCCCATACTTTTACATGAGCTTTTCAATAATTGAGATGTAATTCATATACCATAAAAATCACCCTATTAAAATGTATAATCCAGTGGTTTTTGATATATTCACAAAGTTGTGCAATCATCACAACTATCTAATTCTAGAATGTTTTCATCATCCCCCCAAAGAAACCCGGTATCCGTTAGCTGTCATCCCTCAAACTTACCCCCCAACCCTTGGCAGGCACTAATAGGATTTCTATCTCCAGGGATTTGCCTATCCTAGATGTTTCATGTAGATAGAATCATACAATATACGGCTGTGAACATTGGCTTTTGCCTGTGTGTTTCCCCAAAGAATAAAGCTGTACCCTTTTCCAGAAAACAAATTCCTACTGGGAAGATAAAGGAAGCCCTAAGCAGGAAGTAAGAAGTAGGAAGATAGCATAGGCCAAGACTGACCTAAGAGGAATAAAACCAAACAGACATGCATCTAGGGGCCAATTTGAGTAGGCTAGGAATGCTGAGGAGCTGTAAACTGTGACTATAAAGAGCAACCAAGCTAGATTCCTTTGGATTCTTCACAGTCAGCCCTCAAAACCAATATAAGGGTCTCAAAGGCCCATCTGTGAATTCACCTGGGAGTTGGTTAAAAATGCAAATTCTGGGCTTTTCCTCAGGCTCGCTGAATCAGAATCTCCAGGATGGAGGTTTAGGAACTGCCACGAGCTTCTGCCAGGCAGTGGGTTTGGAAATCATTGGACTACGTGGAACATGCTTGCATGACACTGAGCTGTGTTACTGTGTTCCATTTCAATGATACTGCTCTGTACTGTTGATGCTCTTCGTAAGTAGGTATGTTGATCTTCCTTTTCTTTGTGCATCTCAGACCTGCTGCACAATGATACACAAAGTAGGGGCTCAGCACATTTTAGAAGATTGGTCATACAGGAACCTTGAGGGTATGGCTGGATTATTGCTGGCCACAAAGTCATTAAGGTCAACAGGGCCTAAGAGGAGACCTTTCTGGCACATTCTAAGCATTCTTTCTTTGAGATTTCAAGGCTGGGGTTTGTCTTCAGGGCTCTGACTTGTGCCCCAATGGTCAACAGCCCTTTGATCTCTGGGCTCCAGAGGATGTCCCCAGAACAGACCCTCAGGGGGACCTTCCAGCCATATGCATGGTGCTGATAGGTAGAGGAGTAACGACAGAAGCACAGGGGTAGTTCCTATACCTCATGGATCAGAATCCCCCAGGGGACCTGTTAACATTCCTATGCCTCCCCCAGACCCACTGAACCAGATTGTTGTCCAGGAAGGGGAAATTACTACTCAGACACTACCCAAATACTGCTGTAGAGTTTGAAGAACCTGATCCTCCCACCTGTGTCTGGAGCTAAAACAGTGGGTTGTGCTCATGGGGATTTACTTGGGCAGGGCAGTGGACTAGAATTTGGGAGATCTAGGCTTAGTGTTGGCACTACCATTTAGTCGGTCCCTGTGTGACACTGGGTATGCCACTCACCTTTCAGTGTGCTTCGTTGTAAAATGAGGGATTTGGACCAGGAGAGACATCTAGAATGCAGACATGATCATTGGTATCTGTAGGAGGCTTCTCTATAGGCTTGGATGTCAGCTCTAAAGGATCCTTTTCCTCATGTCTCTGAGGACAGACCTGCTATCTCAGTCTGGAGTTAGCCGCTGTTCAGCGTCACTGGAGGCAAAGTTGCTGAAGCCCTCTGTTTGGAGGCTGCGGGGTGGTGTGGAATGGTGGTGAGATTAAACAAGAAACATGACAAGCCCTACCCCTTTCCTTTCTCCTCCTCTCCTCTCTCTTCTTCCCATATTCCAGTAAATAAGAGTTTCATGTATATAAGTCCATTTTTAAATTGAAAATATCCCATGGGAATGTTAAAGCCACCAATTGTTAATACTCTAGTATGAAATACTCAAATCTAGCCATTGGAAGACTTCCTGTTTAGTATTTGTGGTATTAAAGAAATTTGAGTGGATGGGTAATAGCACATACACTTGGGTTCCTGGAGCCTGAGGTAGGGGACAGAGTGGCACAGCAAGGGAGGGGATGGCAGCCAAAGATGATCATTGATTTGGTGGTTTTGCCTAGACCCTGGCAGTGGTGCGACAATACATCTCCTGTGATGCTTTGGGCAGAGATGCCCTAAAGTAGTGATGCTTCACCTAGACCATCTTCGAGTGAAGTTCTTATCACTCTTATTTTGTTAATTATACTGGAAATCAATCATTTTGGTTGCCCAGGAACTGGGTAAAGTTTAGGTCACTGTACTTCTCACTCTTCATGGGATCTTAAATCCAAATTTATCCCCCAATACTATTCTTTATTCAACTCTCACTCAGGTCACAAAATCAAACTCCATTCAGGTGAGCCCTGTGAAACACTGTGAAGAAACAGTGGCTGGTTTTGGATTCTGTGGGCTCTCTCCTTTTTCCCCAGTTTGTCTCTCCCTAGCCCACTCATTCTACATCCTTTCTACATGCGGATTCACTTGTATTTAGTAGCAATTATAATTTTTCCTCTTTCTTTGCTTTAGCGAAATAAACGAAGGAACAGAGAATCCTTAGGCATACTTTGTGTGTTCCTGTAGTCTCTGCCCCATTGTCTGAAAAACCAGACTTCATTTAGATGCCAATGAATCCATCAACGGGTTTTGTTTAAGCCATGTATTTACCAAGATCCTCACTTGAGCAGTGGCTTAACTTTTGAATCTTTGATTTATAATTTTACAGTTGCTGAGACAGAAAACCCACTTCTTTGGAGGAGCATGGCCTTTTCCTATACTGCTTCCCACCACTGCTTCTGAGCTTCTTGAACCCTGGCCCCTGGACACCACTATTAAGAAGACCTTATGGATGGGCTACCTACCGCCTGAGAGAAGAGGAACGTCAACTGCAGTTTCTAACTAGATTGCCTTCTTCATTTCAAGTAATGGCTGCCATCAGGGTCAAATTAAAGACAGACCAGCTGGACAGCTGCTTGGAGGACTAACCCATAAGGGCACTAAAATGTCCACAGTGTGCTAACACATCTATGGAAATATAGGGAGAGGAAAATAATACCAGCTGTTCTTTTAGGGAGAACTCTGTGTGGGGCTGGAAGAAATGGTTTGAAGTTTCTTGGTGGTGGAAAGTAGGTAGTAATCAGAATCTAGAGGAGCATGAGGATGGTTTACTGCAGGGATCCTGTTTTTCCTACTGGGATATATAAATTGGGTGCCCCAGCTGGATTGTTTGTGACCATGGAGGGTAGGCAGACTACCCCAGTGGTCCTCCTGCTCAATTCTTCTCCACACACAGCTCAGCCTGTCCTCTAGTAAAGATCCTGCAAGCGGTGGTTGGAAGGAGACACCAATTTATTAGCATACACATCTCCATTCTGCACTCTAGGGCTTGTAAATGAAGACACAGTCATAGATTGTCTCTCTTCCAGTTCTAGAATGTTAGCCCTTAATGTGCCTTCATTTACTCGGGGGATAAGGGTTGTTAGCTAACAGAGCAGATCAAGTCAAATGGAGCTTGAACTCTTGTGGGCTGGGTGATCAGATCCTGTGTTGAGTTAACTAGATGGAGACCAAGTGGAACTGAGATTTTCAAAAATATTTCGCTGAAGGGTGGTACTGTCAATTATTTGCAAATAAGGACATCAAGGAACATTCTTGGAATCATGAAATATAGAACTTGTGGTCGTGTTCAATAATTTAACAGACAGTTAAGTACCTATAGGACACTGTGGAGACTTAAGACCAAGATAGACATGGTTCCTACCCTCATGGAACTTATATTCTAGTTTCTCTTGAGTGTGAAGAGCAGTGGCTACAGCAAACAAGTGGCCACAAAGATATTCTCAAGTCCAGGATTCCAATTAATAGAGTACTTTCTCTTGCCTTAATCATGCCTAGTGACCAAGCTTTTACAAGAATTATAAGTCTGCATTCAGGACTAGAGCCACATCTTCTGTCTTCCTGTCCAGCACTCTTCATTATAAGTCTGTGAACCAGTGTGAACTGTTTCCCTAGCGAGCTAAAGTCCCATGGTGTCAAGGGAAGGGCTTAGGATGAGTAGGATTTCTGGAAGGGGTGATATTCAGTGACTTGGGTCAGGAAATATGAAGGGATAGAGCCAGCAATTGCTTCTGTCCTATGTAGGAAAACTGCAGTGTGAGACATGCTGGGCTGGAAACTTTGAGACCCAAATTTTAGTCTTTATTCTAAGACTATCAAGCTATGTGACTATGGTCAAGTCACATGACATTCCACTTGAAGGTATCTTGAATGACTTCAAGATCCCTTCCAGCTCTAAAAATGTTAACATCAGGCCCTGGACTACAGGACAACTGTCTAGTTTCTAACTCAACTGTTCCTAAGCTGTTAGGTCAAATAGATCTGCAATAGTCATTTGACTGTTATTTTTTGGAGGGTTTTTTTTTTATCAACCTTGTAGGATACAATGAGTCTGTCTCTCCCCTTTGGAGTTGAGAAGGTTCTAGAAACATACCCTGTAGAGCTCATAGAGGCTTTATTCCCTTTTTAATCCTTTCTTCTCTCCCTGCCTTTCTCCCTCTCCTTTCCTTCATCACATTTCTATGGAGCATACACCACATGCTTTGCACTGGGTGTGGGCTAGGTTTGGAGATACAAGGTAAATCTGACATTTTCCCACATTCCAGAAGCTTTCACAGGAGAGGGGACAAAACCCTCCTTCCTTTCATCTGCTGGCTTTCCTTTTGATGATGTTCCAGGGGAGTGTGCTAGTGGGTAACCGGCTACAGGCAGGTGCCTCATTCTGCTCAAGCAATTTTGAGGTGCCCTGAGATACACATCCAGGTAATTATTTCAGCCCAGGGTCACCATGAAAAGATCTATGTCCAGATAAAAGGAAGAGATGACTTTTCACTTCTTGGAATAAATCTGAGATAATCCGCTATATGGTGATGGTCACTGTCTACCCCATCCTCTGCAATCCATCTTTGCTCAGGTGGGGAGACTCTAGGTGACTAGTTCCTAAACTTAAAAAAAAATCCCTCTCAATAAACAGACATCTTTCTTGTATACTGTGTTTCATATATTCACTATAGCTGGTGGCCTCTTTAAAAAGGAAAGGGAAAACACTAATCACACAAAAAGATATTGTTATATATTCTTACCTCATTGTGAATCCTATGTAAGTGCCTTCTCTTTATCTTTGTTTCTTCCATCATTAGCAACTCTATTTGACAGTTATCTCTAAGTGCAGAAAATAATTTATGGAAAAATAAATCAATGGAATTTCATATTCAGAATTGCTGACATAAACTGTTTTATTTGAGACTTTTGTCTTGGGAAATAGTTTTAGGGACTTCAATATCTGGCTTAAACGCTGGAATTAATTACTCTTGACTCTCAATTTTGCCTCCAATTTGAGGTCAAGGAATGTACTGACACCTCCAGTTAATGCTTATACCTCTCTGTGGCCAAGAGCTTTAATTTTCTCTATTGCTTTCATTTTTCTTTGCAGCTGTACTGCATTACTAAATGGATTGATTAATGCTTCATCTCTTCTCCTTGTTCTTACTTTACCTCTTGTAAATATACTAAAAACAGTGTAAGGTTCACAACATCAGATGGCTGATAGGACTTACAAGAGAAACAAAGGGCCTGATAACTCACATAAATGGAAAATCGACCCTGGAATAATTGACAGCATATTCAAATATCTTAGTGTAGTGTTACTCTCATTAAGCAGAAGTGGTGTCAGTAAATCTATACAACTCTACATATTCTAATGAAAAGGGAAAATGTTTTCCTTTTACATGCTGGAGGAGCTGTAGCAGAAAAGGGAATATTTTGTCAAACGTTTCATATTTCCAAATATCTGGATATTGGCCATTATGAAAAAAAAATACAAATGATGGACTACCTCTTATATGCCTACTCCAAAGTCTTGTAGCTCCAGCCATTGACTCTAAGGCAATTTACATTTGTTTTCTCTGTCCTTCTTGACAGGAAACAAAAATCTAATTTTTTTAAGCAATTAAAATTCTTTTGCTTCAGCTAGGATGAAAGAATTAGGAGTTCTGTCTCCTTGTACATAATTGTATATTTCATCTTTCTTAATGATTGACAGAAAACAGATAAACTGAGACATCTCTGAATTGGGGTTGAATGTACTCTCTTGGTGGTCCCATTGCTAATCTGTTTGACTAGTTTGCAGGATTTCTTTACTCTGTAATGGAAAGGTTTATTAAATATGAGGGGTGCAAAGCTTTCTGAATACAAATGAACTTATTTGCCAAAATTTAAATGCTCCTTCTTGTCAGTGAGTGCCTGTCTCACTTAATAGGATCCAAATTGAATAATAAAGAAAATTAGACTATATTGTACCTCAAGAGAAATCGTGCATGAATTATAACATAATAGTGAGGGGGAAAGGGGTCATATTTTTGAAAAAAGAGTAGATGATTTGGATCATATAAAAATGATTAACTCAGAGAAAATGAATTCTTTTCAAAGAAATATACTAATTCAATGAGCAGGATTTCCCATGCACAAGCAATCTACACCTTTGGCTAGCTTAGAATTTTTTTTGGCTGTGCCACATAGCTTGTGGGATCTTAGTTCCCTGACCAGGGAATGGACCTGGGCCCTCGGCAGTGAAAGCACCACGTTCTAAACACTGGACCGCCAGGAAACTCCCAGGCTAGCTTAGAATGAAACTCATAATCATATGGAAATGCATGGTAGGTTTCAGTGGTTACAATTTACTACCTTATTCCATCATATACCTGTGATGGAGTTGGAAATCCAATAAACATCCATTGAAAAATGAACACAGATCTCCAGAGAAGTACAATAGGGAGACAGAATTTGAGAAATTGCCCCAATTCTTTCTTTAATCATGGGGTAATGAGGCTGTCCCTTGGTCAGTGTGTTTATTCCCATTGCCTTGATGTTATCACTAATAAAGCTGATGATCACAATGCCTTTCCCCTGCCAGCATCCGAGGGGCACTGTGGGAAGAAGAGGGCCGCCCTCTTGACCAAGGAGACAGGCTGGGAGAACTTCAGCAGCCACACAAACTGTTGACCATGCTCACGGATGGAAACAGAGTCCATGTGTCGAGTAAAATAAACCAGTAGAGGGGAAGTGAGGAAGAACATAAAGGTGGGACTGTGCAAAGACAGGAATTGGTCCCTGTCATACACTTGAAATAGGAAGGTACCTGTTGGAAAAGGATGAAGTGAGGTAGGATCCTAAAGTAGAGAAAATAAAGGGAAGAATGAATGTCTCCAGAGTTTGCTGAAATTAATTATCCTGAGATTTCAGGAGGAGGAAAGGAAGATCAAGAGAAACGGAAGAAGGCTCTGAAGCCTGTGAAGTTTCAAAAACAAAAGAAAATGCAAACAAAAAAGTTTAAAAAGTAAAGTCATGCTTTTCTTGGAGAAGAGACTGGGCATTAACAGAAAGTTTGATGACAGCAGGATTTGTATTTAGGGGTTTACTTTCAATCTAAGAGAAGTTTTATATGACACAGATGCAAAAGACATTAATGTCTTTTGGCCACGATACTGGGCTTCAATTGCAAAGGGGAAAAAGAATGGTCAGCGCATCTCAGATAAACACCAACTGTGCAATATTTCATTTGAGATTTGTATTATCTCCAATTAAGTAAAAAAAAGAGACCTAGTGAATTTGATTGCCTCTGTAGGAAGGCTTGAGAATTAGAAACCTAGATTTCCCACATGGGATGATAATTTGATATTAAAAATTAATAAATAGAGAGTCTGGGGACATTAAGATTCATCTCCACCATTTCAAATCATGATCCACACCTTCAGAAAAAAAGAGCTTGGGGGCTTCCCTGGTGGCGCAGTGGTTGAGAGTCCGCCTGCCGATGCAGGGGACACGGGTTCGTGCCCTGGTCTGGGAAGATCCCACATGCCGCAGAGCGGCTGGGCCCGTGAGCCATGGCCGCTGAGCCTGCGCGTCCAGAGCCTGTGCTCCGCAACGGGAGAGACCACAACAGTGAGAGGCCCGCGTACCGCAAAAAAAAAAAAAAAAAAAGAGCTTGGGACTTGGAAAGTAGAAAGGAGAAGGGAAAGAGATGACTGATGGGTGGGTGAGCAAGAAGGGGGAAATGAATGCTGCAAACCAAATAACTACACAAATTGTGAGAAAATTAAATGGACAACAGAGTTTGAATGATAAGTGGTTAATGAGGAATATGAGATAATAAGACATTTTAAAATAGGAAATTACTATGGAAAGTGAGGATGAATGATGAATTACATGGGAGATGATTAAGGTACACAGGAAGGCAAGGAAGGGAGGAGGTAACTGGGATGGAAAACAAAACGTGACTAATAGGTGGAAAGGGCAGGCTTGAACTCTCGGCAGCATGTCCCCCAACCTCTGGAGAACGTGCACAACCTAGAAATAAAGGAGGAACAGATGAAAAGAGTTCATGGTTAACGTGAAATCATGAGGACAACAGAGGAAGCAGTAAGTGTCATTTGTCCTCAGGAATGAAAGGATTTCTAGAGAAATGTATTAGTCTGGGTTGTCCATTCATCTACGAGTAGAATTGTCTTCATCTACTTCTTACAAAATGTTAAATTACAAAATGAATGCTATTAAAGAAATGCTAAGCACTGTCAGGGGAAGTTGAAGAAAAGATTGCATCTAGAACAACTGAAGTGGGGACAAAGTGAGCAAATCTGTTCACAGTCTTTTGTATAAAATTTTGAAATTCAGCCTCTTAAGGAAAAAAACTGGAGAGAATTTATCCAAATAGAAATGTGAGCAGTGATGGGGGAGGGGAGATTTTTTACTGTTGTAAATATTTTAGAATATATTCTTCTACAATATTTTTTTTTCCTCATCAAATGAGTGAGATTAAGCTAAAAAGCTCCTGGGTATTGCTTTAAACACACTGGATGAGAGGGTTTACAGCAATGTAAAGTATTCCTAGTAGTAGAAATAGCATAAATTTTTTAAGAAGATTAATATCTGGAGCAGGTCTAAATGCTTGTGATTATCCTTTCGCTTTCTCGTGTTTGTGCAGGGGATTCCTTTCAGCCAGACAGTACCAGACCCCCTTCAGAGGGAAGCTGATAAAGTAATTTAGGTGGAAAGGCCTAATGAGATAATGATGTTAAGGCCAGTTAACACCTAATAAGAACATAACCACCAGGGATGATATTGTTGCTTATTAATTATAATGATGATGTGGAGGAAAGAGACAAGGTGGCACTCATTTAGCAGAGAGCACTCAGGAGTAAAGCTGTTTTCTCAAAGGGCAAGTTGCAGGCAGTTAGAGTTAGAAGTAGGGCAACATGTAGCCGAGTTTGAAATTTATGGCCGTTGGGTTATACTGGCGACCACAGAACTGGAGGCCAAGCAGGAGGTAACAGATGCCTTCCTGATGGTGACCAAGACTGGAATGGAGACTGCTGTGGTTGCAGGGCCGGGCCATGCTCAGAGTCAGAGACTCCGGGCTGAGTTTTGGGGGCTGTCCTCTTGCCTCAGATTCCACAGTGGTCATTCGTGGGCAGACAGGCAGGTGTCCAGAACTGGACTGGGTGTGTTTCCAGTTCTGTGACCTTCCCCTCCACTCCACTTGGTCCTGGGAATCAGACCCATAGCATAACTCTTCAATTGGTGATGGTGCCGTTCCCTGTTGAGGGAGCCCAGAAGATCCTGTGGGCCTGTTTTGAGAGTCACAGACTTGATCTGTTGCCTTCATCTGCTGACCTGAATGTAAGGTTTCTTGGTGTTAGTCATTGCCCCTGCTCTGCTTCCTGAATTCCCCGTGGGTGTGGTTCATCCAGGGCAGGGGAATTGTATAAGTTCATTGCAGATACACTGGTGTCTATTAGTCACGGAGCAGGAGTCGAGGATATGAGGAAGAAGCAGCCATGCGAAAAAACTTGAAGGTTTTGGAAATCTTGAGAGTCCTCAAGGGAGGCACAGCAGCTTGAAGTCCAGGAACAATCTGGGTAAGCAGATTTGGGGCCGTTAGGGATATTGGAAACTCTTCTCCTGATACACTGTCTTTCGCCTCACTATGTGGGTCTCTATCTGGGTCCTAGAGACTACGCTGTCACTCACTCGTCTCTGGGTCTTTGGATGCCACCTCTGCAATAATAGGACGTAGTTTTCCACACCTTCCTGTGCTATTAATTTTATTAGCTGGATGAGGGCCATCTCACAGGATTTTTCTTGTTCTATGTGATGACGTCACTGACCCTGCCATAGAAAGGAAATAACTTCCTCATCGTTAACTTCTTAAAGCAAGTATTTTTTTATTTATTAAATGTGTGGTTTGAGAGGCAGGAAGTGAAGAGTGCTGGACAGGAAGACAGAAGATGTGGCTCTATTCCTGACCCTTAGACATATCCCTGTAACCTTGGATAAATCTCTTGCTTTTCTGAGCCGCAGTTTTGCCATCCATAAGGTGAGAGTTTGGTGAGGGTAATCTTTATGGTTTTAAAGTTATTTCCAGCCTTAAAATTCTACATTTAAGCGTATATGTGTGTAAGGATCCTACCTCTATTAAACTTTTATGAGAGAATGACAAATACCGCCTTAAATCCATGGTTCAGAGTGGACAATTAAGGTTGGAGTTACTGATGAAACAGTGGCATAACTATTTATTGAGCACTAACTAGTGACCTGGCAGCCACAACCTTAAAGGCAGGTGTTTTGCAGGTGAGGAAATGAAGGCTTCAAAAGGTGGAAAAAGACTGTTTAAAATCCTATAGTTAATGAAGGAGTGGGGCCAACATTCAACTCTGCTCTTCCTGAAACAGAAGTCCTTGACCTTAATCAACGTGTGCCCATCTTCCACTCTTTAGAACCCAATATTTATGTCCCATACCTGCTGGAACTAGTCACTGAAGTTTTCTTCAGTTACAGTGGTTCTCAACAGGTGATGGAAGGAAGGAGCAACCCAGGGAGTGGCTTGACAAATCTCCCTAGTTGATTCTGATACACACATCTCGCTGCCTCTAAACCCACTCTGAGACATCACCGGGTCAGTCACACTAACGTGATGACAGAAACAGTACCTTACTGGAAAACTTTCTGCCATGTGCCGGTTCTCACTTCTGCTTCTCTCAGCATGGCTTGGGGGGTAGGTAGAGGCACCAGACACAATTATTTCTCTTGTCTTCCAAATGGGAAATTGAAGCAAAGAGAATAGAATAATGCAACTTCACACACCCAGTGGTCAAAGAACGACATGAGGACTCATACCTTAAGACTCCAGCCACCACAGGACATTGTCTTTCTAGACAATTCAATTAATAGTGTATTTTATATACAGGGAAAAACATCACTTTTTTCCCCTTGGAGTTTCCTAGTAGATGTGTCATTTCAGTGACATTAATTTATTCAGAATATCTGTAAACCCAGCCTCTATGAATAGTGTCAACTGTAATAGCCATTAACAAATACCAAATGGAGGAGAATGATTTCTTAACCAGGCATTTTTATGAACAAAAAATGACTTTCTAGACCTTCACTGATTGGTCCCAGAAAAATGCTTTATCAGGGCTCTTAAGAGGGTTTAGGCATTCAAAACAGAGAGATGCTCTTCATTGTTCATATCTTCTTTGAAAGTAATAAAAAGATTAATTCCTTTTTGAAAATAAAAATATTAGCACCTAGAATTTCAAATTACTTTTCAAGAATTAATTTTAATGCCACATAGACAAAGCCCCAGACTTAGTTTTTTTTTTTTTTTCCAGACTTAGTTTTAATCTACAGTTCTTTATAGTTTAAATTGCCTTTTTTTGGTCTTTCTGTATTTTGGTTTCTTCTCTTTTCCTTTGCTGAATAAATTCTAAATTTTTGCTCAGTATGGTTGAATTCACTTCATTGTGAAAAGTTAGAAATATCCAGCTATAGGATTTGATTAAGTAAAGATAGAATACAATATTGCCATTTAGAAGAATGAGGCAGCTCTATATGGAATGATGTCTAAGATATATAGTTAAAATTTAAAAAGCAAGATATACAACAACATGTATGGTAATCTGCCATTTATATAAATACAACATATCTGTGTTTATTCACATTGCCTAGCTGTGAAAGAACATTTAAGGATCTGGTAATAGTGGTTGCCTCTGGGGAGAAACTGACTGCTGGGAAATTAGAGGGAGGTTCTCTATATACCCTGTTGTCCCTTTTATATAGTGTATCATGTTCATGTATTATCTATTCATTTTTTTTTATAAAGACAGAGGTAGAGCCTTTTTTATTGAGATGGAAAAATACAAAAGACATGTTGTTCGGTATAAAAAGCAAGTTGAAGAATAGTATGAATAGTATATGATTCTATTTTTATAACTTAATTATACATACATATATGCATGTTATAAATACACCCATACACATCTCTAAGGATATGCACCAAATCAACAGTGGTTCCCCCTAGAGAGCAGAATATGAGAAAGAATGTGTGTGTGTGTGTGTGTGTGTGTGTGTGTGTGTGTGTGTGTGTGTGCTTTCATTTCCTTGTCCTGTGTACTTCTATATTGTCTGCTTTTTTTTTACACAAGCTACATACTAATTCACAATAAATAACTTAAAAACTTATAAACCCAACCAAAGGATTGCACTTGACTTCTACACACCTATAATCAAAATTTCCCAGAACAGCCCTTCCAGTCAGCCATTTTTTGTTTTTTATATCCCACAGATTCACTTCAGATCTCTTCCTTGACTTCTTCCCTGAAGTTTTCTGAACTTTCTGTTCCTTTATCTTTGCTCTCCTACATTCCCCTCTATGAGTAGGGCCCAGATAAGGTCATGACCAAGAAATGATAGTAACACTAGTGACAGTTCCTCTCTCAACTTTCCCTTTAAATCAATCCAGAATGATGCAGCTGAAATCCCCCTCATTCTTACTTTACAGACTTCAACCTTGGGTTAAATCTAACTATCTATCTCAAGAAAATTTCTCTGCTTTCTGGATCAATCCTATCAGCACATAAATATGCTATAGCTCCAATCTCAAACAAAAACAGAACTCTTGGCTTTGTTTTATTTTGTTTGCTTAGTTTTAGTGGTGAAACCTCCACTCAACTCTCTCAACTCCACACCTTCTCCAAATACTGTTCCATTTCTCTGTGCTCCCTTACAGCAATTTTCCTTGAAAGAGCTGTCTTTCCTTTTGTAAAGACACTTCCTCCCCTACCATTCATTCTTTTTTTTTTCCCCCATACATTCTTAAAACCACTCCTCTCAGGCTTTCTGCCCTACCACTCTCCCTCAACTGTCTTGTCAAGGCCACTTAGGGCATTTACTTGCCAAATCCAATGATCAATTTTTAATCCTCATTTTCTCTCTCATCTCATTTACAGCTGATCACTTTCTCCTTCTTGAAATGCTTTCTTCTCTTGGCCTTCTGGACACCTTTCTTGGATCGTCTTCTCCCTCACAGTCTGCCGCTTTTTCGTTTCTCCTTTATCCTCTTCATCTTGAAATATCAGGACTGCTCAAGGCTCAGTTCTTGAGTCAACCTGCCTTCTCTATTTAAACTCATTTTCTTGGTGATCTCATCTAGCCTCTTGACTTTGAATACCATTTCCATGCTGATGTCTTTCAACTTTTATGACCAAACCCCAACCTGGCCCTAAACTACAGACCCTTTGTCTTCAAGGCCCATAATGCTTCCAGTACTCACACTACATCCCTGAACTCATCCTCTATCACCCCCTTCCCTGTTCTCAGGCCATATTGACCTTCTTGCAGCTTTTTGAACATGCCAGGAATACTCCCGCCTTCACACTTGCTGTAGCATCTGTCTGCAGTGCTCTTTTCTCAGATACCCACATGGCTCAGTTCCCTCCCTTTATTCTACCCAAATGTCACCTTATCAGAGAGCCTTCCTTGAACACTTTTAGAATAGCACTTGCCTATCTTGCTGTGCCCCTTTACCCCTTTATTTTTATTCTGAGCAGTTACTATAATCTGAAGCATTATGTATCTATTAGACTATTATTTGCTCATTATATATCTGCACTGGAATGTAAGCTCCATGAGAACAGGAACTTTATTTTGTTCACCACAGTATTCTCAACATCAAGAAAAATGATTGTTATAGAGAAAAGTGCTCAAAAAATATTTCCTGAATATTGAATAAGGAATGTTGAGGGATTCACTATAGTTTCCTTTAGCACATTCAAATTACATGAAATTTGTCTTAAGGCAGTTTATTTCTCCATCTCAACTTCTCACGTTTTCTTTTTAAAAATCTGTTTAAACTTTTTATTTTGAAATAATTATAAACTCACAAGTATTTGTATAGTCCAGGGAAGTGCCGTGTACCCTTCACCCAGCTTCCCCCCAAAGTTACCTCAGATATAACAATCCTTTAAAAAAAATTATTATTAGTTCCTTGGTGTCCTTTCCTAAAGTTTCACCTGTTCTCTTCTATGAGCTTTTCTTTACAGGCTTCCAGAACTCTTCATCTCTTATTTCTTGCCAAGTCATTGATGAGCTTTCTTCAACACCAACATCAAATCCCTTCTCCAAGATAACCGTCCTAAGCATGGGAGGGATAGAATACTTCAATTAAGTGTGAAAACCGGGTTTTATTTTTAATACTAACAAATAATCCAAAAGAAGAGAAAAACTGTTTCATCTCTTAAGCTTGCAGGATCTATAGAGAGATACTGTCTCCTCTGTAAGTTCTGAATAGCAACCTGCTTTGCTGTGATTTTTAAGGACATGCAAAATGATAATTTGTTGACTCCAGTGTGTACTTTTATCTTGTTTATGCAACTATTTAGAAAGAGTTGAATAAAAGCAAATATATGATTTTCTATATATGTATTCATATTTCTTTTAAAAAATTATTCTGCTGAGTACATGTCATTCACTTATTCAACAAATATTTATTGTGTACCTACTATGTGCCAAGACTCCATGCTAACAATGGTCTTTTATCCCCCAAGATGATATGGAATAAACATTACCTTTAAGACACGACACGTCCAAAAAGATAGATTGAAAACTCCTGTTTTCCAGGTAAGTAGGTTACTCCCCAGTGGAATGGGCATTCATGTTCAGGAGACAAGGGCATTATTATGCTCTACTAATTGGTTTTCAGGGTTAAAAAAAATCAATGTTCCTTTCAATGTGTCTGAAATATATAAAATAACCTACCATTTAACAAGATAAGACTCACTGATTTAATGATCAGTACAAAGAGGATATGACTGGGATATCACCAACCTCTATAGTTAAAATGAGCATGTATTAAACTCTTTAAAAAATTCCTTTCCATATTAAATATTAATTAAAAACCTGCCCCATGTCAGTGTTCTTCTCTTATAATTAATCCTTCTCCTTTCTAGTATTAGTAGGGTGATCATTTGTCCCATTTGCCTGAAATGTTCTAATTCACACCTGTTGTTCCAGCGTAATTGTTAATTGCACCCCCTTTCGCTCTCTAAAAAAAAATCTTGGTTTGGACGATAAATTATACAGTCAAACTAAGTATTAGGGTCTCTGGGATGAACGATCAAGGCGCCATTCCTATTTATTGGTATTACCTTGTCACAAGCTGTAAAAACAGTTTTCCTTTTGATTGTTTCTTCCTGAGTTGTCACAAAGACCTTCACATAAAACCACTCTGTCCCATTAAAGCAATTATTGAAACCCCCTTCAGTAATGACCACTTGTTTTAGTTTTCCTCCTCAGATTCCAAAGATGAAATGTAGACATTGCTTTTGCTGGGTCAGCATCATAATTGTTCAGAGGCACAGCCTCGTACAGGGAAAATTTTGCCTATCTAATCCACAGGAACCTTAAAGAGACATTTTTCCTTGGTAACATTATCTGGTAGAAATAGTCTGTGATTCACTACTAATTTTAGCCCAAAGAAAGGAAAACCCAACATACTTAATTTCAACGGAAAATGTGTATTTCTGGACCAAGATACCTAATGTCTCTAGACTACAACCAGGGAATGAATAATGGAAAGGTGAATTTGGGTGGCCTCCTTAGATATAATCTCCGTTAAAACTATTTAATCTCTGTGGTTCACAAGGAAAGCTTTTCTTGAGTTGATGAATGGAATGACATTTCTGAGATTAAATGTTTCTATAACTATATTCTTGGCTGATTCTAGTAGCTGCACCACCACTGATTCATTATTTAATTTTGGAAAATTTATCACTTTCTTTTCTTCTGAGGTTGTGTCCTCCTAGCACCAAAGCACTCAATCAATTCAATGTTTTTTTTTTTTTTAAAAAAACACATTTTAAAAACATGGGGGGACTTACCCGGCGGTGCAGTGGTTAAGAATCCACCTGCCAATGCAGGGGACACGGGTTCGAGCCCTGGTCTGGGAAGATCCCACAGGCCGCGGAGCAACTAAGCCCGTGCGCCACAACTACTGAAGCCTGCGCACCTAGAGTCCGTGATCTTCAACAAGAAAAGCACCGAAATGAGAAGCTGGCACACCGCAAAGAAGAGTTGTCCCCACTTGCCCTAACTAGTAAAGTCCGCACGCAGCAACGAAGACCCAAAGCAGCCATAAATAAATAAATAAACAAACAAACAAATAAATAAAATAAAACAAAAACATGGGATCATGAAGACAAAAAAAACTAATGAGGGAACTAAATTGTTTTTCACCTGATTGTTTGCCTGTTTCTTTACCCATCTGTAAACTGTGGATAATTCTGTTGGTTTTTGTCTTCCTGATGCAGTTGCTATGAGAGTAAATTACATACTTAGGAAAACATTAGGGACATTTGGGATAACAGAGGCTGAATGACTTTATCATTCTTGTTTGTAGTTTGCCTGAAAAATTCAACTGAATGAGATGAAGTGGCTAAAGTGTGTTTTTCACTTTTCTTTTTTTCTTCTCTACTTAAAATGAAAGTACATCTTTAAAAAATATTATTACTGATACAGCTTTATCGGAAGACACTGATGGATCCTGAAATGACAATGACAGTCCACTGTTGTTGTTGTCGTTGTTTTTAAATCCATGCTTTTATCAAAATTAAGAAGGTATCAGGGCTTCCCTGGTGGTGCAGTGCTTGAGTCCACCTGCCGATGCAGGGGACTCGGGTTCGTGCCCCGATCCGGGAAGATCCCACATGCCACGGAGCGGCTGGGCCCGTGAGCCATGGCCGCTGAGCCTGCGCGTCGGGAGCCTCTGCTCCGCAATGGGAGAGGCCACAATGGTGAGAGGCCCGCGTACCGCAAAAAAAAAAAAAAAGGTATCAGGAAAACCGGGCTCCTAAATTCCTTCTTAACCCAAGGGACTGGGTTGAATAGCTAAAGACATATTTTCCTGATAATTATCTCTTTCCTTATTTCAGGCATGAACTCTATCTCCTTCACCCTACCTCATCTATACCTCTAGAAAACGCATAACGAAACCTGGAGCGCCCCCTTTCTTATGAGTCAAGACAGCTCCTTTCCCACGAGTTCCAGGGCCTAGTTTGTGAAACATGGCCTGGGCAATTTCCCCAAGAGTCCCACTGTCCTGAGTGGACAGGCAAGTCCCATGATTCGGAAGTAGTGGCATCGAGTGGTTGGAGGTGTGGTGACAGTCCAGGCTTCTGGTCTTCCAGGAAACCAATTTCATTGGTATAATCTTAACAGGTCATATTATATATTATATACCAAAACCATCTGCAGTTCTCTTAAAGGATAAAAACCTGCAAAAAGAAGGTAAAGAATTGATAAGATAGTAAAAGATATATATATTTTTTTCTGATTAAAAACAATGACCTATTCCTGACTATGGGATAGGAACTACCAGAAAGTACTGTATCTTCTTTTGACAAGGTTATGCTGAGTAGCCTGTGTACATCTCTACATTTCTCAAGAGGTTTACTTATGGTGTCTCAGGCAACAATATAACAAGGATTTATTGATGTTCCAAAGTGAGGGCTTGGGTGTCAGAACTGGGAAATCTGAGATATAAAATCATTTGGTTGAAGAGCTCTAGCTTCCTTGAACGTTCTTGTTCCTCCAAAAAACCTTGGAGGCTGCCATAGGAACTGTAAGTTTCCCAAATGAGAAACTGGGGCAGAGGGACAGAGTGGGGGTGGGGTATTTGTTTACGGTGGAGGGGTGACATTTTTTCACAATATATTTTGCTGGAAGGTCTACACTCTAGCAGCAGGACCAGCCTTAGGAAATGCTGGTAAGTGGTTCTTTGGCAACATTTACTTATTTTGGAATGGCTCTTCCTCTTTCCTACTTCCCCTGCCTAGAGGTAATTCTGTAATCTGTTTACACAAGGTCCCCTCACTGTGGCCCTCACCTGAGCTGATATGCTCTGGACCTTTTCCACTTCTCATGTTGACCAAATTTTCTATCAAATTCTACCTGCATTGTGCCCCATTCCCACTGGATATTTACTTCCACTTTCAAGAGAGCAGGGCATTATCTGGTAATCTAATTAGAATGGGAGTAGAAAGGGTAAAAACAGTTTAATCCACCGCCCCTCTTACCATGGATGATTAGCATTAACTCAAAGATGTGAATTTTTAGTGGTGAAGTTTCAGAAGCTACGTTGCAAATTGATGGGAGTAATATTTTAGGGACATAGACACATTTTTTAGCACACCCTTAAAATAATGCACAAAGACAAATACCTAGCCTGAGTAAGGAAGGCCCGGCCCTGGAGCCTGGCACAGTCAGAGTACCTGTTTTGCATAGCCCGGTCTCATCACTGGTGAGGGAGGAAGTGCTGGCAGGGAGCAAGACAGCAGGAGAACATGCCTAACTCCTCTGTCAACAGGTAGACCAAGGACTGTACATACCTTTCTCCAGGGGGCGGGGGGTTGGCACTGAGAGAGGGTGCTCAGCACCCCTCCCACGTGCACATGCACCCTCACCCAGGCATTCCCGGCCTCACCCCGTGGTTTGCCTACAGGCTGATTCCTAAAAGATCAGAAAGACAAATGATTCAGAAGTGCCTGCAGCTGATTCCTACTTAGAATATGTAATCTCACAATCCGTGCCTGTTTTCTTTTAAGTGCTTATATGCCTCTGATCAAATCTTCACTCTGCTCTCTAACTGTCCCTTTGAAAGCAGCAGCAATGCTTTATTTCTGATTACATGATGACTTAAGCCAAATAACTTTAAAAATGCCCATGGCAGTTTTGATTTGACACTGTTTATGTTTCATTTTTGCTATCCTAATCTAAGATTTTCTGAATATCTTCGTAGCCTAGCCGGGACACATTTGCTGAGTTACTGAGTGGGCAGGGCTCTGATTTAAGCTCTTAGGAAAATTTCCCATGTGACTTACAGTGATTTTCAGTGAGAATCAAGGGCACCATTGTTGGTTCCTAATAATTATGTGGTTTCTGTATGTAAACGCATGTCTTTCACATACATAAATGCACACAGGGCATAGGATTTCCAGTGCTGGCTCAAGTGTATGCGCCTGAATATACTTTTCCTCTCTCACTCAAAAACAAATACACCCCAGTCAGGAGTTACATTTGTTGGTTTGAACAGTTTGTTGGTTTGTCACTCCCTTTCTTGGGCTTCTACCTGTTGGGGCTTGTGCCAGGGCTCCCAACACTTTAGTTTCCACATCTGTTGGATTGGCTTCGCTCACCTTGAGAGATCACTGTGAGGCAATATAGCTCATAAATGTCATCATAAACTGCTCTGCAAAAATATGTCTCAACATCTGTGATGCCAGATTCAAAAGAGCTCGATTGTGTGTGTCTGGTCAAGTGCATGTGCCTGTGCATACACACACACAAACACCATGAATCTCTGGTCTTCATTTACTAATTGTTCTCTCATTTGAGGTAACTTCTCCACTGCTTCTATAGCTATTAGATAATAACAAATACAAAAAAAAATTCTTAAGGAAAACAACCTAAAGCCATAATTTATCACTTTTAAGAAAGAATGGCATTGCAACTAGACACATAACTAAACAGGGATTTTTCTGGGAAACTGATGAGGTAAATACACTACAGAACTACAATAAACATCATCTGCTTTATCAGCAAAAGAGTAAATAGGTAGTTATGGGACTTCCCTTGTGGTCCGGTGGTAAAGGATCCGCCTTCCAATGCAGGAGACGCGGGTTTGATCCCTGGTCGGGGAACAAAGATCTCACATGCTGCAGGGCAACTAAGCCTGTTCACCACAACTACTGAGCCCATGCGCCTCAGTGAGAGAGGCTGCGTGCTGCAAACTACAGAGCCCATGTGTCCTGGAGCCCGCGCACCACAACAAAGATCCCACGTGCCAAAACTAAGACCCGATGCAGCCAAAAATAATAAATAAATAAAATTTAAAAATATATATATAATAAAAAAGAAAAAAAGAGTAAATAGGTAGTTTTATTATTCCTTTAAATGGTGATAAAACATGAAGAAATGCCATTCAGAAGGTTTTGGGGTTTTTTTCACATGCAATGCATATCTGTGTGTGTTAAGCCCACACCATTCCTTTCATTAAAACCACAATATTAACACTGTCTTGAGATTACTACAGTGGTGCACAAGGCTGCAGTGATGCTGCATTCACAGAGTCCTCAATAAACCTGAGCAGGAGGAAGTATATATGAAAAATAAACAAAAAATTGAAAGAACTGTAAATTAGGTTCAAGGCTATTCCCTGTAGAGAGGAAGCTATTGGTTATCATGATTGCACTACATTTAAAAAATTCCCACCATATCATGTGAGTCTTTAAATAATAATGGCAGATAATTTTTGAGTACTGACTATTTCAAGCACCATGCTTAGCACTTTACTTGCTTTCTCATCTGAGACTTATAATTTTTCTGTAGATGAAACTGTTAACATGCCCATCTTATAGACGTGTAAATGCCAACATGTATGTGTAAATGCCAACACCTAGAACACGTGAATCTGAAATTCTCCCAAACAGATCTACATGACTTGGGAGTGGTGTTAGGCTATATAGAGAGGGTAATATTTTTTCTTAAAGTCACTATTGATGGGCTCCATAGCATCACGATGTTTCTATGCATGTGCACATGTGCAAAACACATTTTAGGTTTTGTCACCAGTTTTCCCCCTTTGTCTATTACCTTCATATTTATGATGGACAAATCTCACTTTGAAGTCTCTTGCCTTGGAATCTCTTTTCCAGTAAAATTTCATGGTAGTTCACATTTCCCAGGAAGTCACCTTTAGAACTTTCAAAGGGATATTAACTTTTTAAAACACAAACATACAAAAAGTCTTACACTCACCATGAGAGAAAGGTTATGTCTCCCATTGCATCTTCCCAGTTACTGCATACACCCTGAAGGCTAATATCATTTAAGCCAGGACCCCACCCTGTTCCTTTTCTGTCTTTCTTGTGGCTTGGGGCCTTTACAGCTTTCACATCTCTTTGCCTGGTTTTGAGATCAGGCTCTCTGACACTGTACCTCTGTGTTGCTTGGAGAGGCAACTTAAAATATACAATCTCCAGACGGGAATGATTTAGCAAAATTAAAAACAGACAGGGGGCAGAAAAGGCGGGAGGTGTCAAATGTTCCTTCCACCCCACTATCAGTTTGATGTGGTGGCCTTGTTCCTACCTAGTCCCCCTTCATGCTGACCACTACCCAAAGTTAAAATGCCTGAAAGGTTAACAGAATACACATGGATAGAGATATGGATACCCTTTCTTCTGCCTTGTAAAGCAACACATGGAGTTTTAATTGTGGCTTATTTCAACTTAATTTTGCTTCACCCTTAGGATGAAAGAGACTTGTTTCAATAAGTCTCAAGAGGTATTGTAAAACGTATAAGTACTTCAAGAATCTGCTAAGCCACCTCAAAAGAATACTGGTGGATACTGAGCACTTGATTTTGGAGTGAGCTTCCTTCCTCTTTCCAAACACAAACATGGTCATATTGATGCACTGATATCAAAGTTGCAGAATGTATAACACACACTCTTATTCATTATTAAAACACATGGGTAAATAAAAACTCTGCTTTGGTTAGAAACAAATCTAATAGAAAACAGGCAAAAGAGGTATGGATAGAGAAGCAGTATCATGTCATGTATCCTTTCCTCAGTCCCTGCCTGGGATGAGATAAGGAATAAGGCAGCTCAATAGTGCGGGGAGGTTTTATTACAAATGGAGAATTTCCCAGTTATCCCAGATCTTGAAATCAACCTGGTTCAACATGACCCGTTAAGCCATCATTAGGCCCAAGGTAAAGACTCACATGGGGATGGGATGGTTATTACCGAATGCAGAAATGCATTGCCCCACTGTTTTCAGATCTTACGTTTATTTTAAAATCCATACCAGACAAAAGGCTACTACAGGTTAGGTTGTGTCTAATCTCTAGCATGACTCCTGAACAGGGTCATAGTATGTACTTAAAGCTGTGTCAGACTGTGACCAACTTTCAAAGTGGTTCCAAGCACAGTTTCTGAGTTTTAGTGGGGATGAAAGCCCTTGTACCCTGCTCTAGTTTCTTGTTAGTGTCTTGCATGACTTTCTGCAAGATATGACCCATGGAATTCTGCAGCACAAAAACGATAAGATGTTTGCTATCTTTCATTTTCGTCAAATAGTCTGTATTTACAATACTACTCCAGTGGTTTCTGACTACTGCTTAGGGCGATTTTGCTTAGCCTAGCGGAATGTCCTGGAAAGTAGTGGCAGTGATTTAGCCTCCAAAATTGGAACACATTGGTAGAGACAGAAAGCCTATGAACAAATAGTGGGCATGTGCCAGAGTAAATAAGTGTGGTTCATGAGCTGCGGTTAGAAATGTCTCTCTTTCAGTATGCAGGGCAAAGCTTTTGCCAGGATTTGCCATAAAGTCATCACACAAAGCAGTTTTTCCTCTTGGTAAGACGGACTCAATGAAAGAGGGCTTCTAGTTTCACAATCTACTGTTGGGGCTGCAGTCATAGGTCATGCGAAGGAGACCTGAACGGAGGGGTCCTTTTTTCAGCTAGCCTTTCTCACTCTGCCTGCTGCCAAGCTTCTGTGAAAAAAGAATGAAACCCAGGAGGGAGTGAGGAGGAGGTTGGAAGGGTTGGAAGAGGAAAGACTCTTTGTAACTCTCAAAGCTCCTCCCAGGATCTCATAACAAACCACAGAGTCAGTTTGCTTCCTCTCTTTTCCAAACCCAAACTTGGCCCTTACTGTATAACTCCTTCGAAGCACTTGGTGAGGCTATCATTACTGGGTGAAGCATTAAGACACCTTCCTCGGCAGAGTCCTGTCAGAGAGGCTCAGAGGCTGAAGGAGACAGACAGATATGGTTTCCACGTTAGGCTGTTTGCATTTTCCTTTAGAACTTAACTCCTTGACCACACATTACAGGAGGATTTAGTACATTTGGATTGGAATAGCATGATTTCTGGTGCAGTGTGCATGCTTGCCCTCTGAGCTTGGAGTCTGGTTTCATGCAGTTTTTTTCCTGTATAGATTGCGCAGTCTTAGCAACCACTGAAATCCAAGAAGAAACTGGTTTTTCTTTTAACTGAAGAAGCCATTAATCAATACTCCATGAGACTCATTCATGATGGGAATATTGTTGTAGGGGCATGTATAGTTCACCTTTTAAAAAGGAACATAACGAGAGATGTCATTTTACAAAGTCTTCTTACGATCACCACTGTCATCATACCATAAAAGAGTAAAATATGGATAAATGTTTTAGAATTACCTCAGATATGACAACTTTGGAAATAAATCTGAAATATCGTTTCTGCACTAGTTAACAGATTTCCTGATTTATTCCCATAATTATGGATCCCACAGTTAATTTCAACATATATTCATTGGATACCCACTATGGGTCAGGCATTATTCTAGGTACCAAGAATATAGAGATGAAGGTCTCAGAGACTTATTTGCTGAAAAAACCTATATAAGACAATAGCACTTTGTCATATATATATCAAATATACATTTGACTACAGAAAGTTATGCTCCATTTTTCTTTCATCTGAAGATCTTCAAACCCTTTCCTCAAAGTCTCATAACCAAGGACTCTGAGGTCCTAACTGGAGTCATAACTAGACTTCATATTACTGAATAAGTCCATTCCTCAGCCCCAAGAAACAATAGGCTTTTGCCATAAGTGAGGTTGGGAGACAGAATGAACTAGTGGGATGAACATGGGCTTTGGAGTAGATGAATCTGTGGTACCTTAACATCCCTGCATCTCAATTCCTCCTTCTTCAAAGTGGGATAATAATATCTATCTCAAGGTTTTGTGAGGATTAAATAAGTACATGAAATAGTTGGAACATGGTAGCCATTCAATAAATTAAAGCACTTAGCCCTTCCCTTAAGCACTAGTTACATTGATCCATAATGATCCCAAATTTTACTTTACTGTACTCAAGTCTCCTTCTTACAGGAATTGATGTTAAGAAGTAAAATAATCTGTGTAGGTATTTAGATATCAGAACTGAAGTGACAATGAACAGAAAAGAAGGAATCAAAAAAGGAAAATGGAAGGACATGTACACTCACCACATTAGCTGACCTGGCAGTTCAGTGTTGGCCTGAGTACTAAATGAATGGTGTGCTAAGTGGAAATGTCAGGGGCTAACTAGGATTTGCTTAAATTTGAAACTGGACATTGTAGTCTTGCTTTGCTTGTTTATCAGACTCCTAACTCATTCCCCCTAAATTTTACTCCAACAAAAGGCCAGCACCTTTCCTTTCCAGTGTCCCAGTTCCTTTGATGCTCAGATTTGTGCTCTTTTATGCTGGCTCCCAAAGATGCAGTAGCAATTTTGTCAGCCAAGCTTTTGCAAGAAGCACTGCAATCATATGGCTTCTTCACCTGCTTTTCCCCTGCCAGTCACAAAGAACAGGCATGCAAAATGCACAGGCAAAAAATAACAACCAGTTACTGGAAGGACAAAAAGGTTTCATGGTGTATATGTCATTCCTATCCAAGGTTCTGAAAATGACGCTACATTGTCATGGCTGTATTCCCTGCTATGGTTCCATCCTTCCCAGCTAGGGATAAAAGCCTAGTTTAAGAATGGAGAGATGCATTCCACATAACAAACATTCAGTTCTCTTCAAGATGGCTTAACTTTTTGATCATTCTCAATATAGTGATTTTTTTACCAGTAGAAACACTTTTTTCCTCATCCCATCAACTGTTTTTTTTTTTTTTATAATTCACATTATATTACATATTAACAAAGAATTATAATATCTGATAAATTATGGCAGAGTCAAAACCTAGCCATCATCATTATGATAATCTCAGCCATACCCTATGAACACATTAAAAATTGATTTGATGAGTCTTTATTTCCTTTAAAATCCCCCAAAGATATATGTGAGAAAAGAAGATGCTATGGAACCTGGTGAAAGCAAATCACGAGATTAAATTAGAACAGGCTAAATAACAGGCTTTTGGTTTGGTCAAACTGGAGTAAGCAAATAAAACTGTTTTGGCAAAGGAGAATTCCTCCTCTCTCTCTCTCTCTCTCTCTCTCTCTATCACACACACACACACACACACACACACACACACACAGGTCTGTAGACTAAGTTTCTTTACCTGTATTTGTTTCCTCTATCTTGCCTATCCTTGCCTGATTCTGCATACTTCCAGTATTTAGGTTATCTAACTTTCTATTTATTTTGGTAAAAAAAACCTCTTATGTTATTTCAAAGGCATAAGAGAAACACAATTGAGAAATGGTGTAAATCAAACAGATCCACCTTTCTAACTTGAGATGTGGTCAGGGTATCTGGACACTGTCAGGGCATTGTAACCCACATCCCAAAGTGACTTTGTTACATGAAAGTAGTTTAATTTTTTTCCTCTTTGTAACCTCATGAAATTTCCACATTAAAAAGCAATCACATCTTTCAAACTAGAAATGATTGTGTTTGGCACCATGGCCTCTGGTGTAATGGGTTGAGCTTGTTTTCACTAAAACGAAATCAGCTTTCAAAATAAATCATCTGTAACAACATTCTACTCCCCAAATCGTATAATCCTATTAACAGAGTTTCATTTTTTTCTTTTTTTTCCATTGTCACTGGACTGACAAGATTGGCCAAGTTTCAACATGGAGAACAGAAAGACTTGGAGGACCTGGCTAATGCAAGCAGATCTACCCAGCTTCTGCCTTGCCAAATCTTAATGAGCCCTTAAATGTAATCATCTGTGTTTCACCTCCACCCAATGTGCTTTGTGGGTAACATGGTTATCCAGTCACTCAGCAATTCAAGCCATTCAACAAATGGTCCAGTTGGGACAACCAAAGGACAGTGGGTTATCATGGTTATCCCAGTGAATAAGACCTTTATCAAAATTACATAAGAGTGCCAATGTGCTGAATGAAAATGTATCCCAAGTGGCTGCTGGGAGAATCTTTGCCAGAAGTGTAAATTATGTGGCAATATCTAAAAGAGCACGTTATAATATCAGATTTCTCAGGAAAGTGTATTTTTCTTTGAGGGTAAAAAGAAGAAAAAGAAACATCTTATAATAACCAACTAGATTTGTTTTCTTCTGCCAGCAGGAAGAAAGGGCTCCTAGAAAATGTTTAGGGAGTTCCCAGCCAAAAGGTACTGTTCAGCTTGATCTTTGCCTCTTCCAAACAGTATGAAATACTATTTGCATTTAGGTTTATCAGTCAGGAAACTGACAGTCTGTGAGTGCAATTTCTTATTAAAATAACCCATCTGAAGCAGCTGGAAGCTGTGGTCAATTTAGAATTTTCCATAGTAAGTGACAGGTCAAAAATATTATTAACCTAACCAGGTCCTGTCCTGCATAGGCTGCTCCATTTGGGGCTGAAATTCACAGACCGTACACCTCATCTCCCTGGAGAATCCCCCTTCTAGCCAGTCCTTGGGGAAAGCTTTTTTCTTAAGCCACTATCTTCCAGCACAACATTTACATGTAGGTTTAAGAGTAACTCAGTTCTCCAGTCAATGCAAACTTGATGTTGGTCTGATCTTGTCCTTTGGAAAGCTTTTCCCGGGACAGAGGCTCATGTTAGACTCCTTGGTTTTCAGTTTTTCTTACTCTATTGGAGAATTGTTAACCTGACTCTAGAACACAGCTCTGGGTTTGGAGTCTGTCTCTGCTGCATATTAGCGTGACAAACTTGGCCAAGGTTTTTAGCTTTGTTAAGCCTCAGCTTCTCTGTCAATTGAACATATATAATAAAATTACCTGGCTTAAAAGATTATTGTGAGGACCAAACAATAACTGAAAATTAGCAGTTATCCCTCTACCCCTTATAATAATTGTGAGGCCATTTTGCATAAAATTAATTCCTATATGAATGAAAAACAGCAAATAGTAGAAATAAATGATTTTGTAATTTCAAACCTAATAGCATTTCGCTCAAACTTGTATTATAATAAAAAGGGTAATTAGATGCAAATGGAGGGTTCTAGATGTTCGCCATTTGCCTCCCATGAATCCCCTAGAGATATAGTGGTCTCCTTATATTACAGATTAAATAGTATTTGAGAGTTGATTGATTTCTTAGACCATGAGAAAAGCAACTTTTTTCTATGGGAAGTTACTTTTGGGTCTGAACTAGTTTTAGATAAACTGGCAAGGATCATAGAGCTTGAATGCATGATAATTGGCTTTTGTAAGGTTTCCCGCTGTTTAAAATTTTATGGTCATTATTTCAAACCAGTGAAAACAGAAGTTACATTAAAGAAAGAAGGATGTTTCTCTTTCAGCCAAAAGTTTAGTAGTTATGCTGAAATGGATGAGCACTTTTTTCCCCTCTATGTAAGGCATCTAGCCCTAGGGAAATAGGCCATATTGCTTATTGAGATTTCAATTTAAAAAATTAAGTACTATCTTTCTCTGAGGGAAATTTATGTATAGACTTTTATCAGAATATTGAATAATTATACTTAAAGGGATGGACTTTCTGTGATCAATTGTGAGATTATTCTTATTTTCATTCTTTCTCAATGACTGAAATACTTGTTTTTATTTATGCTGCCTAGATCTAAAAGATATTCTCTGTATAGTTGGAGATATGAGAAAACAAATGTTCATCTTGATTTAAAAATGGTTAGTTGTACATAAACCAGGTCAGATTGTGACAAATAATTTCTTATGACAAATTGGGGCATTTAGGGGCCACATTAATACTATATTTCTTCAAGACTGCTTGGGCTGGGAATGAAGTTAATTCAAACTAGTTGTCAAAAAACTCAACACCCATTTATGATAAAAACCCTCCAGAAAGTCGGCATAGAGGGAAGTTAACATAATAAAGGCCATATATGACAAACCCACAGCCAACACTGTCCTCAATGGGGAAAAACTGAAACCATTTCTGCTAAGATCAGGAACAAGACAAGGCTGCCCACTCTCACCACTATTATTCATATAGTTTTGGAAGTTTTAGCTACAGCAATCAGAGAAGAAAAAGAAATAAAAGGAATCCAAGCTGGAAAAGAAGAAGTAAAACTGTCACTGTTTGCAGATGACATGATACTATACATAGAGAATCCTAAAGATGCTACCAGAAAATTACCAGAGCTAATCAATGAATTTGGTAAAGCAGCAGGATACAAAATTAATGTACAGAAATCCCTTGCATTCCTATACACTAATGATGAAAAATCTGAAAGAGAAATTAAGGAAACACCCCCATTTACCATTGCAACAAAAAGAATAAAATACCTAGGAATAAACCTACCTAAGGAGACAAAAGACCTGAATGCAGAAAACTATAGGACACTGATGAAAGAAATCAAAGATGATACAAACAGATGGAGAGAGATACCATGTTCTTGGATTGGAAGAATCAACGTTGTGAAAATGACTCTACTACCCAAAGCAATCTACAGATTCAATGCAATCCTTATCAAACTCCCAATGGCATTTTTCACATAACTAGAGCAAAAATTTTCACAATTTGTATGGAAACACAAAAGACCCCGAACAGCCAAAGCAATCTTGAGAAAGAAAAATGGAGTTGGAGGAATAAGGATCCCTGACTTTAGACTATACTACAAAGCTACAGTAATCAAGACAGTATGGTACTGGCACAAAAACAGAAATATAGATCAATGGAATAGGATAGAAAGCCCAGAGATAAACCCACACACATATGTCACCTTATCTTTGATAAAGGAAGAAAGAATATACAATGGAGAAAAGACAGCCTCTTCAATAAGTGGTGCTGGGAAAACTGGAGAGCTACATGTAAAAGAATGAAATTAGAACACTCCGTAACACCATACAAAAAAATAAACTCAAAATGGATTAAAGACCTAAATGTAAGGTCAGAGTATAAAACTCTTAGAGGAAAAACGTAGGCAGAACACTCTATGACATACATCACAGCAAGATCCTTTTTGACCCATCTCCTAGAAAAATGGAAATAAAAACAAAAATAAAGAAATGGGACCTAATGAAAGTAAAAAGCTTTTGCACAGCAAAGGAAACCATAAACAAGACGAAAAGACAACCCTCAGAATGGGAGAAAATATTTGCAAATGAAGCAACTGACAAAGGATTAATCTCCAAAATATACAAGCAGCTCATGCAGCTTGATATTAAAAAAACAAACAGGACTTCCCTGGTGGCACAGTGGTTAAGAATCCACCTGCCAATGCAGGGGTTCAAGCCCTGGTCCGGGAAGATCTCACATGCCACAGAGCAACTAAGCCCGTGCGCCACTATTACTGAGCCCACCTGTCACAACTACTGAAGCCCATGTGCCTAGAGCCTGTGCTCCACAACAAGAGAAGCCACCACAATGAGAAGCCCATGCACCACAACGAAGAGTAGCCCCGGCTCACTGCAACTAGAGAAAGCCCACGCACAGCAACGGAGACCCAACGCAGCCAAAAATAAAAAACAAAAAAGCCCCCCAAACCCCCTCCCAAAAAAACCCAATCCAAAAATGGGCAGAAGACCTAAATAGACATTTCTCCAAACAAGATATACAGATTGCCAACAAACACATGAAAGGATGCTCAACATCACTAATCATTAGAGAAATGCAAGTCAAAACTACAATGAGGTATCACCTCACCCTGGTCAGAATGGCCATCATCAAAAAATCTACACACAATAAATGCTGGAGAGGGTGTGGAGAAAAGGGAATCCTCATAGACTGTTGATGGGAATGTAAACTGATACAGCCACTATGGAGAACAGTATGGAGCTTCCTAAAAAAAGTAAAAATAGAACTACCATATGACCCAGCAATCCCACTACTGGGCATATACCCTGAGAAAACCATAATTCAAAAAGATACATGTACCACAATGTTCATTACAGCACTATTTACAATAGCCAGGACATGGAAGCAACCTAAGTGTTCATTGACAGATGAATGGATAAAGAAGATGTGGCACATAAATACAATGGAATATTACTCAGCCATAAAAAGAAACAAAATTGAGTTATTTGTAGTGAGGTGGATGGACCTAGAGTCTGTCATACAGAGTGAAGTAAGTCAGAAAGAGAAAAACAAATACCGTATGCTAACACATATATACGGAATCTAAAAAAAAAAAAAATTGTTCTGAAGAACCTAGGGGCACGACAGGAATAAAGACACAGACTTAGAGAATGGACTTGAGGACACAGGGAGGGGCAAGGGTAAGCTGGGACGAAGTGAGAGAGTGGCATGGACATATATACACTACCAAATGTAAAATAGATAGCTAGTGGGAAGCAGCTGCATAGCACAGGGAGATCAGCTCGGTGCTTTGTGTCCACCTAGAGGGGTGGGAGAGGGAGGATGGGAGGGAGATGCAAGAGGGAGGAGATATGGGGATATATTTATATGTATAGCTGATTCACTTTATCATACAGCAGATACTAACACACCATTGTAAAGCAATTATAGTCCAATAAAGATGTTAAAAAAATTTTTTTAAATAAAAGGGGTAATATATGAAAAAAAACCCACAAACTAGTTGTCAAAATATCTGAAAATAACAGATTGGCTATTTATTGTTTATTTAATAATATTGTTTATTGTAAACATAATTATTAATGTTTACTGGGGCAATTTTACATACTGTAAAATTCTTCCATTGCGAGTGTACAATTATGTTTTAAAAGTAGGGTTATAGATTTGTGCAACCATCATCACAATCCAATCTTATGATGGATTGACCAATTATTGATCCTGAGTTTTCGACTGTTTAGACAGAGCCTCAGTGATGTGCATCCAAACTAGAAGCGTCCCCAAACAAGTTCACCATTCCCAGGTTGTATTACTAACCTTTATCATACAGTGATGAAGTCATTTGTACACAGGTCTGTGTCCCTGACTAGCTTCTGAGCTTTCTTGGGGTGAGAATATGGCATAAGGAAATACTTTAACACATTACCTTAGAATATCAAACTCTGGAAATATTTCTCTGTAGATGGTAACCAGTACCAATGGCAGCCTCAATGTTTGAGGCACAAAGGTCCAGCATCAGACCTGCTCTCCTGGTTCCTCAGGTTCTCTAACTTTTGGTTACCTTTCTTCAGTGTGACTATGCCCAGTACTGGAAATGTTTTCGGTGAGTGTAAAATAGGTAAAGCCTTCCCACCACTTTGGGATGCTGACTTAGCATTTTTGAACTGCGGTTAAAAGGACGTCTTTACCAGCAAACAAAAATGGCACTGACCTGAGAAGATGGACATGGGCCAATTCTGAATTGCAGGGCAGTGGGCAATCTGTTGGTACACCTGGTTCTCTGAAGCTGCTTCTCTCAAGGACTTATCTGGAGCTCCACTGTCATCTCAGTCAGTATGTTCATAGAGCAAGGGGTATTTTGTAAATATCATACCAAATTCGCAGTTGAACTTTGCTGCTCTCTGATGATAATCATTTTGCTCCCAAGCAAACAGATGTTGAACATGGCACTGCAGCCATTGAAACTAGCCTCCTTCACTCTGATGACAATAGCATTCAGCCAGGACAGCTTGTCTGACCCTCTTCTGCAGGCTGCCAAAACATTTGGTTGAAAAGTAAAACTGGAGTCAATCAATTCACTGCCTTGATACATGATGGATCCCCCCTCATACCCACCCCACAAGGCCAAATTCATTTGAATGGCTTTTCTTAAAAAACTGGCAGCCATTTTGGCAGCTTGTACAGAATAGAGAGAGCCTCAACGAAAAATACTATGCAGCACTTACTGGCCTCATGGAACTTGATGATTTAAACCTTATGCTTCAGTAGTAGTGAGCACAGCTGCAGGCAGGCCAGGTAGTCTCATAACACAGTGCCTGACAAATCTCTCTAAACAAAGTAAGAATTTATTATATCTGTCAGCAAAGACTCTCACCTCTCCGGGTCTCTTTTCAGAGGGGTGTGTTCGAAAGGGAGATGTGTTTGTAGCCTGCTGAAAAGAGGGACAAACACTCCATTAAACATTAAATCCTTTGGTCCCCTTCAGAACACTAAATCCTGACTCCTATAGACAAAAGACAGAACCTATACTCAGAGTTTACAAAGTAAATGAAGCTCTGAGCTGAAGTAAGCAAGGACATTACCCCATTAACCTTGGACAGACAACTGGGCTTATATCATGGTCTGGAATCTTGCACTTAAAATCCACAACTGCTGTGTATTACATGATCTCTTGTCTGCTAACAATTACTCCCATGTGGTAGAATGACTTTTTTCTCTTGCTCATAATAATATGTCAATTTCCCTGGGGCACAGGTGTCATCCAAAGAAGGCCTTATCTTCTACAGGATTTTTTTTTTTTTAGAAGTTGGCCAGGCCAGATGGCTACCACTTACTTCAGTGCCTCTATATTCTCACTAATATTTTCTGGCCCAAGTATGAATATGTAAAAGAAAAACAGGAGGGGACATTGGGCTTTTAATACTTTGGTAGAGTGATGGATCAAAGGCCAGAAATCATGTAAATAAGACTTTTCACTTCTGAGAATGACATGAATTTTGGCCAGTTCAAGATGGCAGCCTCTTCACTTGAGCATCTAAAATTTCTAGATCATAAGAAAGGGCCATAGTGTTATGCTGGCTGGTCAGGTTGAAACAGAACAATGGGCAGTTGAGGTGAACTCATCAACCTTAGAGTCTCAGATTAAATTTGCAGCACAGATGGCAAAATATACAACATTTCCCCTTAGCTCCTATCCCATAATACTCTATGATCCAATGATGGAGCTTCGGATGCATTTAGACACTGTGCACAGCTGTATTAGATATATTGCTGTGCCTTATGGTCACATATTTATATGACTGTCTTCTCTATTAGACTGTGTCTCTGTGAGGACAAAGACTGTATCTTTGGCATCTTGAATTCCCAGCTTCAAGTTCAGGGGCACAGTAAGTACTTGTGAATGAATGAATCATGGCAGTGTAAAGAAACTATAGGCATGAAGGGATACATCTTGAATAACCTGGTGCTAAACTTAGCTAAAGTTCTAGGATTGGGGATTTTCCTAAGTTCAGATCATCAGGTGACGAATAATTCATCTTCCAATTTTGGCTAACTTCAGCCTAACTTTAAGCTACCATGTGTTTGTCTTCCTTTATGAAACTTGGATCAAACATAATGTAAGATCACCTTTAACAGATACTACTATAAAATCAAATTAGTTAGAAATATGCTCAAAATATACTTCTAGTCTTTAAAATCAGCACAAAAGGCTAGAGACACCATTAGTGACTGCCATCTCTGACTAACAACCACAGAAACACCGTTAGGTTGCCACTACCTTTGACAGAAAGATTATACAGATTTACATATGTCTAACACCAAACCCAAAGGTTTACATTTCTATGAAAGAGATTGTTTTTGCATAGTTACTGACTCTTCTTAGTTATTAAGGCAACTCAAGGAGGAGTTAAACCTAATTTTACCTGTTTAATATACAAGATAATGCTGTTCACACTCACTTATGTACATAATGGGGTGGCTTGGGATTTAGATAACTTTTAAGTTTTACATAACTTGATTTCTACTCGATTTGTGTTTAATAGGTACCTTAAAACCTGATTGTGTATATACTATACTTAATTTACTATACTTTTTACCCCACGGAGCTCAGAGTGGTAGGTCAGGTATCATTTTACTCATTCCCACTACATTTCAATAAAGTGGCAATATTCTAATGCTAATTACGGCTTTGAGGAGTTGAAGGCAAAGATCAGAATAGAAAAAGAAAACAGAACACAGAACAGAAAAAGTGTTTAAATTCCTGTGCTCTCTCTATCTAGCAATATTCACATGCCAAATATTTATAACTTGTGCTAGTTAGGATAACGCTAGCTGCTATAACAAGCAGGCACTAAAATGTGTAAGGGTTCACACACAATGGAAGTTTGTTTCTTGCCCATAAAATGTTCTGAGTTGTTTAAGGCAAATGGGGAGTGGGGAGGAGGGGGTGTTCCTCATCATTCAGGGACCCAGGTATTGATATCTGGAGTTTCTGCAATCTTTAGCATTTAGTTTCCAAGGTCATCATAGTGGTTTTTTTTGTCTGGTGGCTGGAGGAGAATAGGGCAAGTGTGGGAGGTTTTACGAGTGGGCCTAGAAGTAGCACACATCACTTCTACTCATACCCAACCCCCCCACCCCCCGTTAGCTAGAACTCAGCTACATCGCATTGCCAAGATGCAATTATCTTCCTGGCTAAGAAATTATCTTCCTGGCTGCACAACCTATGTTGCCACAACTCCAGACCATGAAGGGGAAACAGATTTTGGGGATTAGTTAACTGTCATTGCCACATAACCTAAGTCAAAGCTAGGCTTTTCTGACCTTATCCTTCGAAGACTTTCACCAGTCTGTCCTCTCCCACTGGGGTCACCGGGGTGATGATTTGATGTCAGGGCAACATGGGGTCTTTTGGACAACAGCAGCCACGCTGAGGGTCACGGCTTACATGTGTTTGCTACTTGACCAATTTCTGTTAGTTAAGCCTGGGGCTTCCCAGGCCTTTAGCTGGTGCTAGTCTAACGCCTGGGTCTATGTAACTGGGGTTCAAGCTCATTCTAGTGACTTTCTGTGGTATTTCCTAAGGCATCTGCATTAACTACAGACCAGCTTGCACCCCTGTCTATTGTGTTGGTGGACCCAACTACAGACCAGCTTGCACCCCTGTCTATTGTGTTGGTGGACCCAATAGTGTTTGTTGTGTATCATTTAAAACTCCTTTATAAATAGCTGTCTCTTGTGTAAAGTGTAATCATCTCCTACTTTTTGCTGTTTATTGTTGCAAAGTCTCTTGGGAGCTAGAAAATAACAGTTCTTCATCTTGAAAAATGTTTTTTTTCCTACTTCTAGCTCTGTTTCCCCCTGCCCCCCCCCACACTTCTCATATTATACCTTCTGATGGCTTGAAAGTACCTTGAATGTACCTACAGGATCTGTTTTGATTATACCCATGAGCCAAACAGGAGTTTTTCCAGGATGCTGAATGACTACATAAATAAATTGTGGGAGAAAAACCCCACCTGATTCAGATGTCAATGACTACGGCTAGCATTTATTGAACATGTAGTATTAATATTTGCTAGGCAGAATGCTGAGCTCTCTATAAACATCATTCCATTTAATTTTTATATTCACCTTTGGAAGTTGATAATTAATTGCACTTTATACATGATGAAACTGAGGTAGAGAGGGGTTAAGTAACTTGTCTGGGCTACACTAGTTGTAAGTAGTAATACTATAAATGGAGCCAATATTTGCATAGCTCCAAGTCTGGGTATATCACCATTCTGGTGTCCTGCCAATAGATTACATTCTCAAAGTTCCTATTTTCCATGGGTTCTCCATGTATGAAAACTATATAACTCATTCGTATTCTTGGAAAATAAATGGTACACTAAATAAAAATAGATATTTCAAGACATTTTTCGTGATCGTCTTGTTCCTCCCATTAAATTATATGCACTAAAGAAGAACAGACTTAGAATCCAGAGCACATTTCCCACCAGATGAGTCAAGATTTGCAGCTATAACTGTAGTACTTGACAGCATTGCTTAATAAAAAGATTTAAATCCACCTACTACTTTATACTCAATAACAGATTATACCACCCCTAAAGGCAAAACAGTGTGAGAAAAATGATAATATAACTGTTCCCTAGTGGGTATTGATTAAATGTGAGCATTATGAGCTCATTACGTTGGTTAATTTAGGTTGAGATTACTAACGCAAGTTAAGTTCAATTTAGCACAACTGACAAAAATCCAAGAATATCAATGGAAGGAATAAATGACACATGTGAGCCATAATATTTAAAATTTTAAGCCTTGATATATCTTAAAGATATTTATTTTCATTTACTTATTCTAATACAATCTGGAGTCAGAGAGGTCTGACACAGTGTGTGACTCTGCGCAAGTTACATAACCCTTCTATGTCTCAGTTTCCTCATGTTTAGAATGAGGATAATAATAGTGCCTAACTCACAGGGTTTATTATGAAGATTAAAAGAGACAATGCATATGAAATACTTGGAAATCACTAAGCAAGAAAGAGTGCCTGTCTTAGTTTGCTTGGGCTGCCATACAGAATACCACTGACTAGGTGACATAACAGAAATTTATTTTCTCACAGTTCTGGAAGGTTAGAAGTCCAAAATCAATGTGCTGTCAGGGTTGGTTTCTGGTGAAGCCTCTCTTCTTGCCTTGCAGGTGCCTGCCTTCTGACTGAGTTCTCGTGTGGCCTTTCCTCTGTGTATGTGGAGAGAAGAGAGTTCTCTGATATCTCTTAAAAGAATGCTAGTTCTTATAAGTATACCAGATTTATTGGACTAAGGTCCCACTCTATGGCCTTATTTAACCTTAATAGCCTCCTTATAGGCCCTGTCTCCAAATACAGTCACACTGGCAGTTAGGGATTCAACATATGGATTTCAAGGGGATACAATTCAGTTCACAGCAGTGCTCAAAAACAGCACAATTATTTTTTTCATTACTTCATTTTTATTATATATTCACTCAGTATAAAGCTTTTTTTCATAGGGATATGAGACCGCGTTAATGTTTTCAAAGTTAAGCTCAACTTAGATTCCTTGAGGGAATCTCCAGAGCAAAAGTAGTTTAGGAATTGATCAGAGTTACTGACAGAGTGAGATATTAATTTGATTTCTGACACATGCGGTGGTGGTGGTATGTTTGCATGTGTATGTGTGTGATGCTATCTAGAGAGCACACCACAAATAAAGTCTTGAAAATATTAGTCCACTAGAATTGGGATTTTAGGATATCTTGCATGATTAAGGCTCTGATGAAAAACGAATGCTTCCTTCCTTTCCTTTTGCCATTTTTTTCTCCAGTTAAAATTGAGCCAGGTCTCTGAATTCCCATTTTGGCTGAATTGGAAATCTGGAGTTGATGCTCAACTAAATGATTTTTTTTTTTTTTTTTTTTTGCATTTTGTACACTGTCTTCTTCTTTCTGCCTTATCCCGTCCAAAGCATCTGACAGGTGGTGGGACCCCCTCCCTATCTTGAAGAATCAAACATATATTCTAAAGTTTAATGCTTGAATTATTCATTTGGATTCTGGATTTTGGGGTCATTTTGCTTTGTCAACCAAAGATTGACAACACGGAGCAAATGTCAGCAAAACAACAGGCACTGGCTTCTTAGTCAAAGCAATTTTGAAAGCAAGTCCTAATCTTAAAAAGAGCTCTTTCCAAGGCTTAGAAGTGACAGGCTGCCTGGGGGTGGGGGGAGTCTGCTCTGCTGGGCAGAGCCACCTGTATTTCTGTGTAGAATAATTTTGAAAGAGCTTTTTTCCCTCTTCTTTTGGCAGGACATTTGTCATCATAATAAAGATCTGGTATTTACCAGACCCTTTTAAACAAATAATCTGAAAGCAACAGGAGGAAATCTGCAATAATTTACAATCAGCTCTTAGAGCTGTTTAGCTTTTTCACAGTATGCCTGAAATGAGCAATGTTTATAAGAAGTTCAAGACTTCCACAAGCAAACCCATTCTCCTGAAGGTGATAGCTTGCTCCTGACACTCTGAACCCAAGGCCTGGGGTTTCACATCATGTTCTTAGAGCAGTATCTGAGCATTAGGTCTGCAGCTCTCTAGAGGGCTTTATGGGGGAAGGACCACTCTGGGGAAAGGACTGTTCTCCCCAGAGCTAACATTTCTGTTACACAGGCTTCAAGACAAGTGAATCTAGATCTATGCTGGGGGTGGGGGAGGTTTGGGAAAAAAGAAGAGTAGAAAATCTGATCCTTAATTCCAATAGCATATAAATGAGGTAAGATGACATGACCGATGTACCATCAAGACCCTATAATGAAGTACTGCACGATGTGGATGCAGAACTCATTTCAAGAGCTTTATTTCCCAGCAAAGGGAAAGGACCACTGTGGACTGAAATGGAAAAGGTGAGACTTCAGTTAAGTCTTTTCATTCCTTCGGTAAATATTTATTGAATATTTTCTACATGACAGTTACTGAGTTGAGCGGAGGATGGCGATAAAGAAGAAATGGGCCCTCGTATGAAAGTGCTTATGTTCAAAGGGGGAGAGAGGCATTAAACATCTAAAAAAGAATTTCAGGTCAGGAAAAGGGCAATGAGGGAAATAAAAAGGTATTTACAGAATAAAAAAGTAATTTTTAGACAGTGTGGTCAGGGAGGTTCTCTCTTAGAAGGTGACATTCTAGCTCCTATTGGATTATAGGAAAGATCCAGCCATAAGAACATTCACGGGGGGAGCACCAAAGAATTGGAAACCACCGATGCGAAGGGAAAAGTTGATGAAGCTGGGGTTGACTGAGCCTGACAGAGTTGTGGGAGAGGACCCAGAATTACTGATGCTGGATGTGGCGAGAGGGAGTCATTTTAAGGAAGAAAATTGACTAACTTAGAATTGACTAACTTAGAATTACTTCATCCTTCCACCTTGGCCCTTTACTGATATACCTTCCCTTCCCTGCAGAGGTATGCTAAGTAACATGTTCAGAGCTCCTTGAAGCACAACAAATACAGTGAAATCAAAAGCTGATTGTGTCCATCAACCAGTCATTCACAGAGCACCTTCAGACCTGGGAGTTCAGGTCTCTACCTCCTTTGTTCCTTTTAAAGAGCTTACATCTTTTCCATCTCTATGAGAAGAGGAGACAATTTACTGTTATGATATTTGCTTATCATTAAAATGTGAACTGTGCCTTCCTAAAGACAGTTAATGGTGTGTATGTGTGTGTGTGTGTGTGTGTGTGTGTGTGTGTGTGTGTGTGTGTAATGGCCTTGCATCGCTGAAGTCTGACTTGGGGTAGGCCCCAGTTTCCTTCCCTTGCCTCCTGCCATTCACTCATGTGTCGGTTGAGATCTGCCAGAGCCCCTCTCTAATGGTTCCCAGGGCTGTGCTTAGTTAGGGCCATGGAGCCAGGGCAGCCTTTTTCCACTGGGGCTCATTGCTAGTACTCCCTTCTCTTATAGCTCTGTGAAAGTATGACTTTAGTGTTTCTGGTTCTCATTCTTTGGAAACCATTGTGAAGGGCTTTCATCATAGTACTCAGTACTGGGCCACCCAACATGGCACTGCATTCTGTCCCTGAATCAAGTGTATGTGTGGTGGTGTATTTTTTCAAATAGGTCATTAACCAAAAGACTCTGTAGCTCCCATCATAGTGCTATCTTGGGCAGAATATCACCTTGGTCTGTGTTTATTTGTAAACAGCCTCAGGCCCTGAAGTAAAAGAAAGATTTGTACCCATTAGATGTGCAGGATAAGACCCACATATCTCCCTAATTTACCCTGGAAAGAGATCTTGGTATAATTTTCTGTACAGATGACAATCTCTGCTCTTGAACAAATTGCTTCTTAGACTGCCTTCCTACAAATCAATGTGTATCTCTGAAAAGAATCCATTGCTGTTTTCCTAATGACAGGGGAGCAAAAAAAAAAGAAACAAAGAAAGAAAAAAAGGATGCCAAATCTTTATAAAAGGTAACTCCTTTACGATAAAATCTTTAGAAAAGCCCTAAAGGTGGGAAGAGGTGAATCAGCTGGTCTCTAATTCATACAAGGTGGGGCGGGCGAAGACATGCTAATGTTATTAGGATACTAGACAGAAATATAAACGATCTCATTAATACTCAAAGGGGTAAATATAAACATCAAATTCCAATTGTGAATAACCTAAAATTATAACTAAATTATACATAGCCAATATTTTCAGGAAGGGGATCTTTCCTGTCTCTGTGATTAGAAACGAAACAATTTTTGATGAAAATAAAATTGATCATATTATGACTACATTGTTAAGGATGCAGTAGATCTACAAATATTTACTTCTCCCAGTGCTTTTTTAAATGCTGAATTTGAGACTCACAGTATTAACTTTGACTCTACACATGTCTTTCCTATGAGGAGCTTCACACATTTGGGGGGTATTAGCCCACCGTGGAGTGAAGAATAGAGAGGGAATTCTGTGTAAATTTTCAGGTGAGATTCAGTGGGGTGTTTATAACTCACCTCAGCAATCACCTGGGTTAGGAACAGAATTGCACCTAGGAACGTCCAGTCCAGGGCATTAGTCACTGGTCAAAGAAGAGGTGAGCAGTAAATCAGTGCAGCAAGTTCCATGAGGAAGACGGACAGGAAAGGTGACCAGCCTGTGACCATGCTGCCCCACTCAGATCTGTATTGTCAATTATGGCTTCCTGCTGGGCACCTGAGGCTGAGGCAGTGGCATCTAATTGCACCCAGTATTAATGGAGTGTACATGCTCTGCTCATCACTGGGAGATTACCGGATTACCCAGGATTAAAAAAAGGGAAGGTTGTCGGATCAGCTGACACCAGGTCCAATTTAGGCTTTAAAACTGTAACAACTTCTCGGATTTTAAACAAGCCTATCAGCAACTTTTCTTTTTCAAGGCAAAAGCCACCTTTCAAGGGCTTCTCAGAATTGGAAGGCAATGAACTTACAAGTGTTCCTGAGTCCATAATGGGTAGGTATCCAAGTTTCAGTTTCCTCATCTAAAAATCAGGATAATAAAATCTATTACTTCTTAAGGCTGCTGAAAGATTAAATCAGACAAACTAAGTAAAACTCATAGTACTGCCTAGAATACAGTGAACCCTCAATAAAAATGAATAATTATCATACACCAGCAATCTTTGGCGCTTTTTACACATTATTTCCTTTTTCTGGAAATATAAGTGTTTTCTAAGAAATAGAACTTGGTCTCACTTAACTTGTTTCAGACCATGCTATAAACAGATAAATGTATTCATCTATCCATCCACCCATGCATGCAGCAAATATTTATTGAGTCTCACTTACTTTTATTTGTGCCAGGCAAAGAAGAGAGACAAGGTCCCTGCTCCCATAGAATGTAAACTCTTGTGGAAGAGAGAAGACTAAACAACAACCAAAGAATATACTGTGTAAAATATTAGGTAATAATAAATAGTAGGAGGAAAAAAGGTGAGAGGATGGAGAATGATCAGCAGAGATGGAAGTTGTCTTTGATACAGTGGTCAGTGAAAGCCTCTGTGGAGGTGACATCTAAGTTAAGGCAGGAATAAATGGAGAGAAATGAGGTATTTGATGATCTGGGAAACAGTATTCAAGACCAAGGGTACAGGAAGAGCAAAGGGGTAGGAAGGAGATTGGCGTTTTCAAGGAAAAACAAGAGAGCCTCAAGGTCTTACTTCACTTCTTCTGCTATAGCAGCCTCCTGTCTGGTGTCCCTGCTTCGGCTCCTCCTGCAGTCAATTCCCCAAGCAGCAACCAGAGTGCTTTTTAAAAGAAACTTAAATCGAATCACGTTATTCCCCAGATCACAACTCCACAATTTCCAGTTTTCTGAGTGGTTTCCCATCTCACTCACAAAAAAATCCAAACTCCTCATGTGGCTTTCAAGGGCCATCCAAAGACCAGCTGGTTCTGCCAATCTTCTCTAGCACCATGCTCATCTAGTTTCCTCCTCTCCAGGAGGGAGGGAATGAGGTCAGCATGGTAAGATACCACTTAGGAGCCGTTGTAGTCAAGGTAAGGATTGAAGGACTGAGTGGCAGTGTTGGGCGGGTGGTGGGGGGTGAAGCATTTAGATCGGGGATATATTTGAGAGAAATGCTGATGAGATTTGCTGAAGGATTGGCTGTGGGCTCTGGCTTTATAGCTCCTTGGTTTCTACAAGTTGTCAAGTGTTTTTAACGGCTGCTCCTAGTTTGGGCTTCCTGTTTCCCTGGAGGGATTATTCTTCTGTAGCAAACTAAAAGGCTACACATGGAAAAGCTGATTTTTTAAATGATCAAACTTTCCCCCCATGAAATTTCATCTCTGCATGCCCTCAGAATTGTAGTGAAACCTCAGCAACATGGGTGGATGTTCTATGGGTGGATTATTCAGGGCCTTGAAGAAGGGGTGGAAAGGGAAAAGAGATGAAAATCAAATCATACCTATCAGCATTATTTATATGCTGATACAATTTTCATGGAAACATATATGGACAGTATTGGCTAAAAATGAGTTTTGAATTATCTGTAAGTCTCTATTATCTTTACTATGGAACTTATTTTACAAGGTTGAAAATATTAAATGTATGAGAATGTATTTTGTAAAAAACAATATCCTAGGCCTGTCAATGGCCTCCAAGACCCTGCGTAATCTGGTTGCTATTGTCTCTTTCACTTTGTTCCATTCATATTATTCTCTCACCTGGTTCCAGTGAGCTGTACCCTGACCATTCTATTTAAATTGCACCCAGCTCCCCAGTCCCATCCTATTCCCTCGCTCCTGATGCCCCTTACCCAGTTCTATGAATTCTACAGTGTGTATTCTTACCTACTATATAATTTACTTTCGCATTTTGTTTGTTTATTGTTTGTCTCACTAGGATGAAGCTCCCAGAGGGCAAAGTTTTTTAACCTATTTTGCTCACTGAATAGATCAAGCACCTACAACAGTGCCTGGCACATACGAGCTTCTCAGTGAATGTTTGTTGAATGGATGAATGAATGAATGAATGTTTATTTTTCTATTAACACGTTGGGGTAAGGAGCAGAATGAAAGAAATTGTAGGATGAGGACCTAAGCTATACATGCCTACCACAAATTCAGACATAACCTCCCATGAGTAGTATTCCTAACATCCAAAAAAAAAAAAATAAAAAGCCTAGTGAGGAGGAGAAATGACGGGACAGAGCTACTCAGCTGATCCTCAGCTTCCAAGCCTTAAAGCCCTAGGGGCTAAGTATCACCCTCAAGGCCTGCTCCAGTAGGAAGCAGTTACTAAATGAGGAAATAACTCATCCTGAGAAGGAATTTCTAAAATAAGGGCATCAAAGGAAGTTGGTACCCTCATTGCATCTGATCCCTCCCCCTTTGGACCAGGGCCAGAGTTCTCAGGAGATGGGGCTGGAAAAATAGTGGGGCTAATAAAAAGGTAAGTCACAAGGCAGCACTGTTTTGCGGCCTAGTAGCAGGGTGTGATGGCTGTGGGGGGAGCATATTTCCCTATACACCCACTTCAGTTTGGAAACTATTGGCATGCCATGGGAAAATGGCCTCGTAGGACAGGAGTGGAGAAGCTGCTCCAAGAATTTCATGCATGGTCTACTGGTAGCTGGGTCTTGACTGCAGCAGATTTGTGAAATTGCACGGTGATGTCCCCCTGGGACCACAGACCACAGTGTGGGGTCAGGAGGATTGCTAGGAGTGGAGGGATTTAGAAGAAAGCATTCTCCGGCCACCTAACTAGGGTGGGGGAAGGCCCAAGAATGGGTATATAATTTCTGTTGCTGGGGTCTTGCTACACCAAGACTGGTGTGCTTGAGGAAATTCCCATTTGGTCATGCTTATTGCTGGTGTCACTGTCAGAATGGGGCAATAGAGGGATTTTCAAGTCAAGGAAGGTCTTTCTAGGATCTACACCATGTAGCCCTGGTTTGGTATTAATATGCAGCAGTGGAGGAAATGAGCCCCTGCACTGAGAGGTATGACTAGTATTCCTGGTCACTCTGCCAGAAAAATCATCCAAAATCCCCATGGACTTGGGAATTTTGGGAAGGAGGCAAGGACAGGATCCAGGATCCTGTCAGTCCTGGTCAGTGTCATAGGCTCTGGGTTCAGGGTGGCATGGTGAAGACCTTCCTACTGGATTGTGGAAATTACATTTGCAAAATGAAGTTGGCAGCATCAAGGTGAAGAAGTAAGAACTAAGAAGCCCATTTCTCTGCCATAGACATACAAACTGACAGCACAAGAAACTGTTGAGTTTCCTTGGAGGCATCATGGTCCCAGAGTTGTAAAACTTCGTGAAGAATGATGTCAGGAAAGAAAGATGTGATATTGCAGAAGGATCTTGTTCAAAGTCACAGGAAGCAAATTCTTTACATTAGGAAGTATTGGCCATTTGATGGATATAAACTTTGTGAGGTTCCATAATTTCCTATTTTTTTTATTGTCCCGGGGCACCCCAAACTGTTTTGGAACAACACAAGGTATAAATAAGCACATGAGTAAAAATACACATTTCCTTTTTGTTTCCTCTCTTGGCAGCAGCAGGCATGCCTGACTTACTGCCAAGTGGCACCAGGGGACGGAGACATACACTGAGTGGGGTTTCCTTTTAGAGTCTGAAACCATAAGTTTGACCTGTGGGCAGTAGTTCCTAACTTTGGCAGATCTTCTGGATTACTGTGGGGACAGCTTTGAAAATTATAATCACTGTGATCCACCCCAGACTTGCCTGGAGGGTGGGGCACAGGCGTCTGTATTTTCACAAGCTCCCCAAGTGACTCTTGGGGAATTCCAAGGGTCCAGTGTCTAGAGGTTCCATGGAAGGGAAAGCCGGTTTAAGGGACCTCTCTGAGATGCTAAGAGATGTCTCTGTGGGATGTGGGGTGTGTGTGTGTGTGTGTGTGTGTGTGTGTGTGTGTGTGTGTGTGTGTGTGTGTGTGTTTAGAGAGATGGGAAGGAGAGGGATAAAAAGTAGATAGTTATGTCTTGAGATGAATAAAAGGAGGACAAAACTTCACAGTAGTTCCTGCAGAACAGTCACCATTTCAGAAACCCTTTGATTCTGGACCTTATTCGAGAAAGAAGGAAAGGAAAGCAGACTCACTGAATGCTTGCTATGCATTTGACCCTGTGCTAAGTGTATGAGTTCATTCATTTATTCATTCACAACCATGAAGTGCATCCCACATGCCAAGCACTGCGCTAGGTGTTGGGATTACAAAGACAAAAAAGACTACCCAGAGAAATATGTGCTATAATTGAGGGGAGCATGGGGTGCTTTGGGAGACTTTGGGAAGGGCTTTCAACCCATATACTGGATGGGGTAGGGGATGAGTCAGGGAAGGTTTCCAAGAAGAGGTGGCACATAAACAAAATCGTAGATAATTCTACTTCTAATATTAACTACTGTAAATAGTCCAGTATGGTTGGAGCAGAGAGAGTTATGGGAGGGATAAGAAGGGATAGGGATAGGGATGATAGAGCCAGAGATGAGACTGGAGAGGTAGATGTACTGGAGCCAGGTGATGAGTTGCTTGACTTTATCCGGAGTGCAGTGGGTGATACTGAAGGAGTCAGAGTGGGCGACAACAGGATCACATTTGTGGTTGAGAAAGAACAATATGGTGGCAGCACAGAGAATGCATTAGGAAGGGGGTGAGACTCGAGATGGGAGCCTAATGGCCTGGGATGAAGCGATGGGAGTGAGAGTGGAGAGGAAGGGATTGACAGGACTGGAGAGAGAGGGACGAGTCAAGGATAGTGCCCAAGTTTCTTTTTTAGCAACTGATTGGCTCATGGTGCCACTTACCATTCACTATTTGCTTTAACATAGTTCTTCGGTTTGCCTTCATAATTATCTTATGTCATTTTTAACAGATCAAGATAGAAAAGCTCTGAACAAACAGAAAAACGGAGGAAAGCTCAAGGTCTCCAGCTTGTAAGCTGGGAGCTGAGATCCAATTTCAGGTTGGCCTCGGTTCTGAGACCATGCTTCCAATGCCCCAGGCACATGAAAAACTTAATAAGGCTAAAAAAAGAATATGGCTTTGAGTAGGCTACATTCACCATAGAGACAACATGAGCTAAGATCTGAAAAGCAGAATCCCAGAACCTGAAATTTATTCTTTACTGCAGTTAGCATGGTGAGATATGACCTCCTTTTTGACAAGGTCGTCAATGTTCTCTCTCCAGTGCTATGCAGCCTCTTTATAGCTCACTGATGGCAACTAGGATTGAATCAAGATTTTAAAGAGGGAAAAAAATTGCTGTTAAAAATGTCCTTACAAAAAAAAAGTGACATGGCACATCTTATCTTAACCTTTGTCTCACAGATTTGCTTACACCACCTCTGAAAGTAATTTGTTTAAAAACAGTTATCTTGCTGGAGGAGTTTAATAAAAATTTAAAAGTTTTGGGTGGAAAATACATCTTTACCCAGAATCTTGTATGGTAGTAATGTGACAGACACAATGCTTTAAAGAGAGTACATTTTGGGGACTTCCCTGGTGGTGCAGTGGTTAAGAATCCACCTGCCAATGCAGGGCACATGGGTTCGAGCCCTGGTCCGGGAAGATCCCACATGCCACGGAGCAACTAAGCCCATGCGCCACAACTACTGAGCCTGTGCTCTAGAGCCCAAGAGCCACAACTACTGAAGCCTGCGTGCCTAGAGCCCGGGCTCCGCAACAAGAGAAGCCACCGCAATGAGAAGCCTGTGTACCGCAACGAAGAGTAGCACCCGCCAGCTGCAACTAGAGAAAACCCGTGCGCAGCAACAAAGACCCCATGCAGACAAAAATAAATAAATAAATAAATAAATAAATAAATTTAAAAAAAAAAGAGAGAGTACATTTTGTATTTAGGCTCTCTGAGCCAAAGGGTTATACAGAAGTCCTCTGATATCAGGCCACTGACAGAAATGCAACATTCAAACCCACCTGGGCAATATATGGGTCATCCCTGCAGCCATTAGGTACATATCAGTCTGAATTTGAACTTCTGCTGTTTCTTTGGCTGGGACTGAATTTAGCCTGCATGTCTAATATCTTTGAAATTATCTTTTCCTCTCAGTTTGGATGGAAGCAGCTTCCTCATTAGTGGAATAGGAAACTATTTATAGGAAAAGAAAATATATAGGAATATTTGTAATATTTCTAGAATACGCTTTTTCATGCTTTGAGTTGGCTGCATATTAAAGATAGGTTTGATTTAGATTTGCCTCCTATATCTTTCCCTCAATGCTTACTTTTATCCAACTTGTCTCCCTAAATATACTTTTCCTTTCTCACTCAAAAACAAATACACCCCAGTCAGGAGTTACATTTGTTGGTTTGAACAGTTTGTTGGTTTGTCACTCCCTTTCTTGGGCTTCTACCTGTTGGGGCTTGTGCCGGGGCTCCCAACACTTTAGTTTCCACATCTGTTGGATTGCCTTCGCTCACCTTGAGAGATCACTGTGAGGCAATATAGCTCATCAATGTCATCATAAACTGCTCTGCAAAAATATGTCTCAACATCTGTGATGCCAGATTCAAAAGAGCTCAATTGTGTGTGTCTGGTGAAAAAAAAACAAAAAAGAAAACAAAAAAAAACCAAGGTGGTCTTCTGATGCTGAACAGCAAGGTGAGGGGCTGGCAATCTTCATGTTTCTTATGGGCCTGGACTGCATTTTCTTCAGCTGTCCTTGCTAGCAGTGAAGTGCTCTAGCATTCTTTCCCATTAGTAGCAGCCTGCAGGCTTACAGGTCAATTATTTTTCTTTTTCTTTTACTTAGAAGGGGCTTCTTTCCCTAGTTTTTAAGAGCAGGGACTTTGAGACAGTAACCCCACCCTTCCACAGCAGGTCACGTAAATGTCTAGGTGCCACCCTCCCCCAATGGGCAGTCGGCCCATTTATGCAAGAGAACAATAAGGAGATGGTTCCTTGGCTTCTGCTTCTTTGGCAATGGAGGAGAAGGAGGTGGCTGAAGCTAGACACGTTGTACATGCCCAAGCCTTTTGCAAAGTCTCACCCTATTGAGCAACAAGAAGGCGACTGTCTCCATGTTAACACCACCAATGACAATGTTAAAACTGGACTGGCTAGGTTTTTTCATTGAAATCCTGGCTTAAAGGGTGTGTCCATGTGCCTGCAAAACATAAATGGAAAGAACCAAAAGGGAAGAGAAGCAAAGTGAAATGACTCCTTTCTTGGCAAGGAAAAAAAGATGCCATTTTAGAATGAAGGCAGTTACCACTATAGCTGAACAAAGAGCTAGTTTAAAGAAAATAACCAATCACTTAAATAGAGAGGTCTTTACGTCTGTGAAACTCAGTCACCTACAAACTGAACTATCTAGGTAACTGTTAATTTATCATTCAGGCCAAATGTGTTTTCTCCCATCATTTTCAAATTCTTGTGCTGAGCTAGAACCGTGCCACACCTATTATTGCAGGTACTCTTCTGCCTCTTTGCCTTTGTGCCTGCTGTTCTCTCTGCCTGAAATGCCCTTCTGGTCTTTTTACACTTGGGGAATGCATATTCACTTTCTAAATTCTGTCAAAGATCTTCTCCACCTTTTCTATGCCCCAGACAGAACTGGTTGCTCCTGAGGGGCTCTGTTCAAATTTTACCACAGGACTATGGTTTTCTTGAATTTGAAGGTTGTTTCTTATTTATTTCTGTATTCTTGGTGCTCTGTACAATTCTACACACTACGCATAATTAACTTTGCTCTAACCATAGGGAAGAAGCCTGTTAGTTATCCAGACTTCAGTTAATGATGATATTTGTTAAGATGGGATCTGATTTCTGACACATGTTCTGGATTTTTGGTTTCATACAGTTTTTCCTATTTTCATACAATCTGAGGGTGAATGTGGAGGATCTATATTGCTTTAAGAAAACTTGTACTTCAAGTCAGTAAAATCTTCCTTTTGAGTAGAATCTAGGACTTTGGCATTTTGCCATGTAGGTGAAGGGAGAGAGGTTCAAACATGACTGAGAAAGCCAGTGTAGGTTGGAAAAAAAGGAGGAATGATATCAAAAGGCAAACTTTGTCTTCAGTACAAAATGATGTTTCTTAAAATTGGGTGTGTCAAACCAAAGCTACCTTCAGGCAGGTTTTACTTGCATAACCTGCATATATTCAGAATCTAGAGTTTTGACTGACCTTAGTTTCAAAGGCAGGATTTTTATGTGAATAAATTCTTTCATCCATTTAGTAGATCAATCATCAGTTTTCTTAAGACTCCAGGCACATTTATCTCTCTGCATTCTTTCACCTATAATAGAAGAAAGCCAGAGCTCTGAATTCATTTAGTTCCTCTCAGTGCTTTACATTTAAAAAAACATTTCCTTAAAATTAAATAAAATGAATCCACTTTTTAGGAAAATTTAACATGTAAATCAGCAGAACACACACAATTACCCATAATACTGACACCTGGAGATAACCACTGCTAACATATTTATTGGCTCATTCATTCAACAGACATTTCTTGGTATATAAACTTATTTCCAGAGGTATTTGTTGCATCTATATACCCATAACCACACTTTTTATTTACAGAAATGGGATCATAATATCCTATTGTACTATTAGTATTTAATGTACTATTTGTACACTTCTCTCCCATGCGTTCTGTTTTATGGATTACCATGATTCCTTTAACCAGTTTATTATTATTAGGTATTAAGGCTGTTTCTAAAGTCTTGGTATTACAAACAGGACCATAAGGAACATTCTGTAGATACTTCTTTGTCTTCTTGTCCAATTGTTTCCTTAGGAAAATTTTTAAATAAAAAATTCTGGGAAAAAAGGAATGCAATTTTTAAAGATTTTGATGTATTAGGCTAATTTTGCTCAGAAACATGGTTATCACTCCTTTTTTTATTGAATTATAATTGCCCTACAATATTATATTAGTTTCAGGTGTACGACACTGATTCAATATTTTTATACATTATGAAATGATCAACATGATAAGTCTAGTTACAATCTGTCACCATACAGAGTTACTACAATATTATTGACTGTATTCTCTATACTGTACATGACATCCCCGTGACTTACTTACCTTACAGCTAGAAGTTTGTACCTCTTAATCCACTTCACTGGTTTTGCCTAACTCCTCAACCACCTCTTCTATGGCAACCACCAGTTTGTTCTCTGTTATCTATGAATCTGTTTAGTTTCATTTGTTTTGTCTTTTAGATTCCACGTGTAAGTTAAATCATATGGTATTTGTCTTTCTCTGACTTATTTCACTAAGCATAATACCCTCTAGGTCCAACCATGTTGTAGCAAATGGCAAGATTTAATTCATTTTTATGGTTGAGTAATATATATATTTATATTATTTATATAATATATATATTTATATATAATAATATATAGTATATATTATACTCTATAAATAGTATAGTATGTATAGTATATGAATACTATATATATAGTATTTATATATATAGTTTTATATATATATATATATATATATATATATATATAAAAACATCTTCCTTATCCATTCATCTATCGATGGACACTTAGGCTGCTTCCATATCTTGGCTATTGTAAATAGTGCTTCAGTGAACATAGGAACATATATCGTTTTGAATTAGTATTTCTGTTTTCTTCAGATAAACACCCAGAAGTGGAATTGCTGGACCATATGGTAGTTCCAGTTTTTTAATTTCTGAGAAAGCTCTGTACTGTTTTCCATTGTGGCTATACCAATTTACATTCCCACCAATAGTATATAAGGGTTCCCTTTTCTCCATATCCTCACCAACACTTATTTTTTGTCTTTTTGATAATAGCTATTCTAACAGGTGTAAGGTGGTATCTCACCATGATTTTGATTTATATTTCCCTGATGATCAGTGATGTTGAACATCTTTTTATGTGTCCGTTGGTTATCTGTATGTCTTCTTTAAAAATGTCTATTCAGATCCTCTGCCCATTTTTAATTGGGTTGTTTGGGTTTTTTTTGATATTGAGTTGTATAAGTTCTTCATATATTTTGGATATTCACTCCTTATTGGATATATAGTTTGCAAATATTTTCTCCCATTCAGTAGGTTGCTTTTTCATTTTGTTGCTGGTTTCCTTCACTGTGCAAAAGCTTTTTAGTGTGATGTAGCCCCACTTGTTTACTTTTGCTTTTGTTGCCCGCCCCGAAATTGTTAAGATCAATCAATGGATAGATCATCTGGACAGAAGCAAAAAGGAAACACTGGCTTTCAATGACACATTATACTAATGAGCTCAATAGATACATACAGAACATTTAATCAAACTACAACAGAATACACATTCTTTTCAAGTGCACATGGAACATTTTCCATGATAGATCACATGTTAGGCCACAGAACAAGTCTCAACAAATTTAAGAAGACTGAAATAATATCAAGTATCTTTTCTGATTACAATGGTATAGAACTAGAAATAAATTACAGGGACAAAATTGGAAAAAATACAAATATGTGGAGGCTAAACAACACGCAACTAAACAATCAATGCATAAATGAAGAAATGAAAAAGGAAATTTAAAAAATCCTTGTATTATGTGTTAGAGTCCCTGTTTTTCCCATACCTTTACCAATATGGAGTATTATCATATGTAAAACTTTTACTAATCTGATATGTTAAAAATAGTATATTGTTTTAGCTTTTATTAACTCCTTAGTTGTGTTGAACTTGTCTTTGTTGTACATTTGTGTTTCTTCCTTCACAAACTGCCTGTATATTTTTTGCCTTCTCTTTAAAATTAAAGTTATTGCCTTTTCTTATTGATTTGTGAAAACTCATTATATATTAAAGATATTAACCTCATTACATAGTAAGCTATTCCTGAAATATTAACCTGTTCTTTTGTTTATTGTTTTTTAGTCTTTTATTACTCATTAGAGAACTTTCATGAAAAATAAAGGGAATTCATAATCTTGCTCTTAATGTGGATTTGTTTTTTTTCTGAAGGCCTCTGCTCTGTTATTCTTCTCAAGATTTGTAAAACTGTGAGCCAGAAGAGTGATTGGTCAAACTGAATATCTAGATATGGAATCTAAAAAGCAATATACCTAAGCTTCTTTTCTAACTAAATGGTTTATTTTCATTTCTGTACCCTACTTTTTGCACCATGTGGCATCATGTGAAGATAATTTTATAAAATATAAATGTTTATATGCCAAGGGAATATTCTTATAGTTCCACAGTTTGTTGGATTAGATTGTAATCTTTGGGATTCAGGAATGAAAGATCAAAATTCCCAGGAATTGTCAGGAATTCCTGAAAGCATAACTTGTTTTTATCTTTAAAATACTTCCCACATTTTTTGTATTCTTTACTCACAATATTATGGATATCTAAAAAATTTATTTTACAGGCATAACTTGGAGATACAGTGGGTTCAGTTCCAGACCACCACAATGAAGGGAAGAGCACAATAAAGTGAGCCACATGAATTTTTTGGTTTCCCAGTACATATAAAAGTTATGTTTAGAGCTTCTCTGGTGGCACAGTGGTTGAGAGTCTGCCTGCCGATGCAGGGGACACGGGTTCGTAGCCCGGTCCGGGAAGATCACACATGCCATGGAGTGGCTAGTCCCGTGAGCCATGGCCGCTGAGCCTGCGCGTCCGGAGCCTGTGCTCCGCAATGGGAGAGGCCATAACAGTGAGAGGCCCGCATACCGAAAAAAAAAAAAGTTATGTTTACACTATACTGTAGTCTATTAAGTGTGCAAAACCTTATGTCTAAAAAACAATATACATACCTTAATTCAGAAATACTCTATTAATAAAAAATGCTAACCATCATCTAAATCTTCAGTGAGTCATAATATTTTTGCAATAGTAACATCAAAGATCACTTGTCACGGATCACCATAACAAATATAATAATAATGAAAAGTCTGAAATATTGTGAGATTAGCAAAATATGACACAGAGGCAGGAAGTGAGCAAATGCTGTTGGAAAAATGATGCTGGTAGACTTGCTCCATGCAGGGTTGCCAGAAACCTTCAATTTGTAAAACGTGCAGTATCTGAGAAGCTCAATAAAGCAAAGCACAATAAAACAAAGTATGCCCGTAATGAGTAAGAAATATCAAGTTTGGAAGTATTTACAAAGAACTTATTTTGCCTATAGCAAATATTCAAATGCTGTAAAATGCCAGCAAACACTATTGGGTAGTATTCAAACAACATAACACTCAAATCTCTCAACACTATGCAGAACCATGTCTCTCAATCGCCAATTTAAAAACTCATATTGCTTCCCAAACTTGTTATTTCTTGGGATACCACTCATAGGACTTGTTTAACGTATTCTGTGTATATAAATGTACTAACATTTAGTTTATTTGCAAGCATGACTCACTGTTAGCACCAGCCAGCGCTGTAAATGTTCACTTTTAACATAGCAACAGCTACAAGCCAAACTGACTGATTAGATTGTGACCTCTTCTTGCCTCTGTGCTCCTGTTCCCGTTCCCTGAGATTCTGGTCAACCTTAACCTTCGACTGTTTGTATTCACATTCCCTGCTCCTGCTTTTGACCTGATGTCAGTGGAGCTCTTCAAATCAGTAACATCTTTATATTGACAGCTACGTTTTAGTTCTTGCAGGATAATCAGAATAATTTTTCCAGTTTTCCTAATTTCTTAACAGATTTTCCTGGAGATTTAGAAAAACACATCAATAGCCCAAGAACTACTAGGAAGGAATTCCCCCATGGATGGGCTACCCAAGCCTGACCCTTCCAGGACTGACCAGGGCTGCTCCTTGTGGACCCAGGCTGGGTGGAAGGCAGTGACATGACGGGGCCACACAGGACTGGGCTTCAGGAACCCTGGGTTTTAATCCTGGTTGATCCATTAACTATAGCTTTGGAAACTGGAGTCAGTTTCCTAACTTCTCAGGGCCTCAACTTGCATCTTTAAAATAAAGCCCTCTTGTTAGTTTAAGAGAAGCTGAAAGTGTATAGGAGAAGAAAAACCGCTTCACGTCTGCGAGGCCTTGAGGTCACTGTGAGGGCAGAAGAACAAAGGTGTGTCAGGAAAGTCTCCTAGGTGGGATAGGGGTTCTCCGAGCCCCTGGAGGAGAGGCTGGTGGCTGGTGTTGGCTCTGCCGTACCTCGCTGGGTGTGCTCCAGCCAAATGTGCAATTGGGAGGGCAGGCTGCAGCCAGCAGCAGACTCCAGCTCACCCAACTGGTTAATTTCCAACTTTCCTTTTCCTTTTCAGACATTTTAGGATTCTCTGTGCTAAATCCAGACCACAAAGAACCTTATTTATTAGTATATGAAATAACGATAAAATAATAATAAAAATGTCTATCATTAAGACTAAGTTCCGAAGTTAAAACCAGCAACAAGTGTGATTACCTCAAATGTTTCTGTGGATTTGACAAGGTGGGGTGGTATGGGGGTGCAGTGTGTTTTTCTTCATAAAGGTAAGGGGTTGGTGCTAAGTATAATTCAGTGAAAATTAATAATAAACATGTTAATTTGCTTCTGGGAGCAACAAGTGTTGTTTAATGTAATTAGGTACTGTTTGCTAATTCTAGGCTTGTCAACTTAACTTGTTTTGAGTAGGAGGAGTCCTGAGCAGTGCAGGAGGAGCTAGATTAGAAAAATATCTTGGGAAAGAGCTATCTAGTTATGCCACATTTAAATGTTTAAATTGCTATAAAACATTTACCATCCACAGAGGAATTAAAACTTCCTGGTGAACAGTCTCAATTTCACATACATATTACTAAAGTGGATTACACAAAATACACACCCACACCCACACGCACACACATGCACACCCTACATTCCCTATCTAGCCTACTCTTTTTTTTTTTGGTGGTACGCGGGCCTCTCACTGTTGTGGCCTCTCCCGTTGCGGAGCACAGGCTCCGGACGCGCAGACTCAGCGGCCATGGCTCACAGGCCCGGCCGCTCCGCGGCACGTGGGATCTTCCTGGACCGGGGCATGAACCCGTGTCCCCTGCATCGGCAGGCGGACTCTCAACCACTGCGCCACCAGGGAAGCCCCTAGCCTACTCTTTCTCATCCTTCCAGTCTCTGAAGACTGCCTGGAGCCCCCAGGTTCACATCAGGCACCTCCTGGGTATTCCCTCAACACCTTGTCCTTTGTCCATCAGAGCGTGAATCCCAAAAGGCTGCGTGGTCTCTGAGAGCACAGACCCCACGCTGTCCATTTCACAGCTGTATTCTTACCATTACACACAGAGACTGACATAGAGAGTGAACTCAATACATATTTACTGTGGGCCAGATGCTGAGCCAGACACATCACATACAAAATCTTATCCAATCCTCTCAACAACTTTGTAGGATAGAGATTATCATTACAATTTATCAATGAAGAAACTGAGGTCTACAGAGACTAAGTAATTCATTGATGATAACAGGGCTAGTAAGTCCCAGAGAACTGATTTTTGAATATAGTTCATTGGCCATATGACTGTATTTGCTGCACTGATTCAAAGACATGAAGGACATATTCACTGGCCTTGAAGAGCTTACTCCTGAGTAAGAGTTCTGTGTACATATTCTGTCATAGTTAATTCTTGAGACCAAAATAAAACATCTGATGTGTTCTTAAGAGATTTTTAAAGAGGCACTCATTAGGAACATTTTGCATAGTAAATTTTTTTCCATAGGTTTCCTATAGGTGGGGTAACTATTGCCTTTGTAATTTTGTTACACATTTTTCAAGAGGATACGACATATTTGGGCTTGGACATATATCGACTGATTCTTCATAGCTCATTGACATTTACTGTTCTTTCTTAAAATCCGATTTTGATTTTATCAAAAACTGCTCAAACCAACTTAAATGAAAAAGCACAGGATAATCAAGTTATCTAGTTATACAAAAGAGCACATGCTAATAATCACATTCATAGTTGGGTATTTCATGATTACTTTTGCTCGTAGGTGCTGAAAGTAGTTTTTTAAGGTGATATGATAAATTTCAGAAGGACAAAATCGATGGCATTTTGCAAAAGAGGTATTTTTTCAAGAGCTAGTTTAGTAAGTGAGGAGGTTTAGGGGCTCAGGAATCAAGACTGAATGGAAGAGGATTTAGAGATAACCCTATTTCTTGGGGAGAGAACCAAGTCAAGGAAAAGAGTTAAGAGGCCATTCTGGGATGATAATTGGAGATTTTTTTTAAAGGGCAGAAGTGCATGCCTTTCAAAGGACCTGTCTTTTGAACAGGTCTATGCTATCTAAACTGCTAATGACCTTCAAATCCTGTTTCCAATTCTCCTGTCAGAATCAGAGGAGGCAAGAGCTTCTGACCTTCATAAGCCTTCCTTCATGATGAGTGCTATATACAGCAATTCACCCAGCTGGCTTTGGTCCTAGTTACTGTGCCTTGCTTCTTGTAAATCCATATGGCTTTGGATTAGATTTCCCACTCATGAATTTGCTCTAGGACTCTCAGATTCTAGGCTGTTTGGAGTTGAAGTGTCCTAATCATGTGGCCTGGCACAGTCCGTATTCAAGGCTATTTATTTCATTGGATGGTTCATGTTTTATTACCTCATGTTTGACCTCAAGCAGCTGATCCAGGCCTTCCCCTGGGTCAGGTTTTTCCTCTGCTATTTTGTAGCAGATAGCTCTTAGGGATTTCATTCTACCTTGCTGACCATGATGGAACAGTGGAGGTCTGAAGAGGGGTATCACCATCTAGAATGGAAAGGTTGGAATTCAGAAGTATTTCAAATGAAAAGTTAACAGGATATTGTAACTAATTAGATGTAGGTGGTAAGGAGAAGAATCTTTGTAAAAAAAGGTTTTGAGCTTAAGAGACTGTGAGGAAATGGTGCCACCTATGAGAGAAGTAAGAAGGACTTAGTTTGTGGTAAAAGATATTGACCTTGAGACTTCTTGTCAGGTACGTATAGAAGGAATTTGAGGCTTTGCATGGAAGCCTGAAATAATCTTTTCTGGAGATAGAGACAGGTGATTGCTGATATTCTATGGCCGGAAGGGATTTCAACTAAAAGATGCGGGGAGGTGGCTTATGGTGGAACCTTGAGGCGTGCTCACACAATGAGATGCAAAGAAGACAGGAATCCTTGAAGGAGATTAAGCCAATCTTGTGAGAAAGAAAAGAGGAGAACAAGGTGAGGACTTTGTAAGAGAATCCGAAGGAAAAGGCAGTGTCGAAAAGTAAATGGCCAAATGTCAAGGACTGCAGAAAGCTCGAGCAGGAATCTAATGATGGGGAAAGCGCTGATCAGCTCAGAAGAGCAGTTCCAGGAGAGGGCCACCTTAGTTTATCTTGGTGCCCTGGAGGAATCAGCTCTTCTAGGAGGAGAGGGAGGACAAGAGCTTGGAATGCTATCCCAGGATGAATCAGAAACCAGCATGGGTGGCCATGGAGAGTGAGGTATCATGTGGGTCGAGGCAAATGAAAGCAATACATAGCTAGCCTTGAGACAGAAAGCCCCTAATTCTATAAAGTTAGTATTCTTTAACCACTAAGGCAAATAAAGAGCACAAAGGTTGGAAGCCAAAAGAGACACTGCAATGGCCTTGTAATATAAAGTTAACCTCACACAGTTTTTGTTATAATTTAATCTGTTTATTTTAATCCAACAAATCGACACATTTCCAAGAATAAGCAAAAGCAGTTATACAAATTTGCATAAACTTAAGATCCAGGGCCAGAAAGGCTAGGCCCAAAGATTTCAGTTGGAAAGGATAGGGAATATAAATGTTAATGATGAGTGAAAACTATGTGATCTTAGCCTGAGATGCATCCTTTGGCCTTTTCTGAACTAAGAGTATTGCAGAGATCATGCAACTGCCATGGATACTGCAGCAGACACACACAGTAGCATTTGATTAGAAGTCGATATCACAGACATGGCTGGTGACAGGCACCAAAATCAGCTGTGTTCATGTTATGACTTGAGTAAGCGTGGGCAGGGATTTGATGGCTATAGAAAAAACACCAGCTCTTTTTCACCATTGGGCAAGTGGAGGTCACACTGTCACTTAACCTCTCCAGGTTAAATTTTCCTTGAAAGAAAAATGAGGAGGTTGGACAGATTATCTCTAGTTCCATTCCAGAAGTAAAATTCTGTAATTTTCTGACTCTAAGATTCATCTTCTTATATCCATTAAAAAATTAAAAATTCTACATAAGATGTTTGCTGAGCTCTTGATTAATTTAAGTCTGAGAATAGGATGGACTACAGCAGCTTTTGTAGACAGAAATTTACGCAGACGTTAGTCCTCAAAATTCTTGATTTTGCACCTCTATTGTTAAAAATACTGTTTGAGCACAAACTTCAAATGTATGCATATTTATTTATAGCTAAATATATATACTGTTGGACTTATACATATATTACAAAAGAGACACAAAAAATGAGAAAAGTATGACATAAGAATAAAAACAAATCTAAAGCGAACATCTAAGGATCTTTCCCTACCCTACATCTTAAGGTATTATTTTGTACACTCCATTGGGCAAGCATGGTCTTTGGAGACCATTTAGAGATAGGTATTTGCCACCTTACACTAAAGACTTAGTAGTGTGGGAAATAACTTTTCCAAGTCAGCAATTATGCTATTTGATAAGAAAGTCTTCCTAAAACCTAAATATATTAAATTAGGAAATAAAAGCAAATTAATAAAACCGGGTAATCCCTTGCTTTTCAAAAAGACAAACTCTTCTAGACAGCATATCTGAAAGTAACATGGTGAATCTGATTTTTACCAAGCAAAGTTAGCAAGAGAATCTGCATTCAAATGAGGAAAAGCCATATTAATAATGAAAAATCTCCCCAAATCCCATCTACTACACTTGATTGAAAATTATCGAGTAAAGAGGTTTAGTATTATCACATCTGTGGTGTAATAATTCCTATTATTCACCAGAGGGGTCATTTCTGTTGGTAGGTCGATCTGCTTCTTAGACATTTCATTTTCCTCGCTAACTTTTGTCAACACTGAGCTTGTTCTGGTGCTGTCAGCCATATCTCTGATATGAATGTTTACATTTGAGATTTCAGATTATGTAGAATAGAGTCACATTCTACTCTATTATAGATGGGGGCACTTATGGAGTCTAAGCTATCTAAACTGCTAATGACCTTCAAATCCTGTTTCCAATTCTCCTGTCAGAATCAGAGGAGGCAAGAATGATTTTCTTTACAAAATGTAAATGGTAGAAAGAAGGTTAAGTTTACAGGTCATTTCTTTAAACAAATCTAAATAACTTGACTCAGACAAGAAGAGCTGATTTATATCTACCACAACAAACATAAGACACATATCTGTACCATCTCTTGAATGGCTTTAAGAAGCCATTAAACCTGTTGGCCCTTTACCCTAAAAAACAGTAGTTTAAGATAAGCTCTGTTAAAAATAAATTGCTGTCGTTAGCAAGTATTATTCATTAAACAAATAACATTCATTAAAGTAATTGATTCTTTATATTAGGATTCATCCTCAAAGCATGTAACTCGCTGCAAAACAGTACTGACAAGAATGGCTGGGTCTGTTCGGGGACCCAGCATCCTGGGCCAAGGAGATGCAAGGTCAGTTCAGGAACCACATAGGCTCCCAACGGTCAACACTGATGCATTCTGACCTACTCTGACCCATCCTTACCCACTGTGGTCCATCTTTCTTATGGAGAAAATAACATCTTCCATGTTCTATGGCACAGAACTTGAAGGTCTCAGTTGAAGACATGTCCAAGGATGTGGGAAGAATAAAATCTCTTTGGGGGAATGTACTATATATTGTCTTTGGGCATTTGGCATCCATTTATATCTCACTTTCTGTCTCCCTCCCCTATACTGAAGGGCTGAGGATAAAATTTGCATTTTTCAGATTCCTCAGCAGCTAGGATTCTGGATGTATTATGATACACGCTTGGAAAAGATGTGGAAAGCAGGTGGAAGTTGAAGGCTGTCTTTTTGCAAGAGTGGCAGCTGACATCTAAGCTCTGGACTCTACATTTCTCTTAGTCAGCAGCTTCATGAGTCGGAAGCAGCCATGTTCATTGCAACAGATGTATGAGTAGTAGCAGTAAGTTCCTAAAAGCTGGTTCACAGCTGACCATGAAACCAAAAGACCTGTGGCAATCCCCTGACTTATGCTTTTCTAGCCCTTCCAATTATTGTATGATCATCTGGTTTCCTGTACTAAATCCCCTTCTGCTGGAAATACCTAGAGTGGTTTCTGTTTCATGCATTAAATACAGAGAGTCAGAAAGACTTTTGACCCTATGCATAGATAACCTCTGAAGGCCACTCTGTGGCTTGGAGTGACTCTCTTTGGGCACAAATACAAGCCCATTGGTTTTCAGAGCAAAATGTCAGTTTTGCTACATCAGATCTTTGTTGGGATATTAAAACCTTGAAAGCATGTTCTCCAGTATCTACCAAAAGCAAATTTACAAAACATATATCTGAGAAAGATATGTTAACTCTTCCTTCCTCTGATCTTTTAAGCTTTATTCCTGTAATATAATTTTAATTGAAGTTACTGAAAGTTAAGTAAGAGTTTTTCAAATAACCCTTATGTAAGAATCTGAGTGACCAATTTCTACTAGCATTTATTGCCAGAAGAGCATTTGTTTCTTTTGGTGATCTTCATAATAAGAATGATGTAACCCTCATTTTCTTTCCCTTATTTTGCTCTCTCAAAAGCTCAAAGTCAAATTAGGAATTAATTGTAAGCGCTCTTCCTGGCAAAATTACTTTTATCCTCTGTCCTCTTGGTTTCCAATCATTTACCTCTACTTTAACTATTGTACCCATTAGGAAATGTGTACATGGAATTTACTTAGAAATAAGGAATAAGGGATATCTGTACTATATATAAATAAAAATAGAACCATTTCCTCCCTACTCTGTATGAGTAACTGCTATTAGCCTTAGTGCTGTTTCCTATGTAAAGTCTAACAACATCATTTTATATTTCTTAGACATTGATGCAAAAACCTCTTGGATGGTGTATCTTACACATAAAATAAAGAGTGCCAAGGAGCTCTTCTGAAAAACAGTTATTTTCTCAATGCTTCACAATTCTTTAGTCCTAAAGCTGATTCACAAAAACATGAGTCAAAGCAAAGCAAACGAGTATTGTAAACAGCAAAGAGTTAACTTGAAAAGTGTGAGTAACAATGAAACACAAAAATCCCCCTCAGCTTTTTTCTTTCTAATATTCTCCACACACAATTTCCTGTCAGTCTCTCTGACTTTTCTGAGAGATATTATTTTCCTTTCCAGTACCAATTTCAGCAGTGATGGTCTAAAAGGTTCTGGTGCCCCAAGTGAGACTAGATTATAGGACTCCATATGGGGTCAAAGATAGGAGGGTTCTTAAGGATTTTTACCAACAAAACAAACGCGGTGGGGTTTCATGTCACTTTAAGTAAAGATACCAATACAAGCAAATTCTCCTCTTGTCATATTGATAAAGAAGCAAAAGACTCCTCCCGTCACACTGGTGGGAGCACTGATAAAGTGAGTGGGGAACTGAACTATGAGCTGGGGTGTTTTGTGAAATTCTCCACTCTGATGTATATACACCAAGTGGAGAATGTACACACACACATACAGATATTTGAGATCAAGAAAGAGATTTTAATTTTTTAAACAATATGTGACCTTTAGTAGGTGTCCAGGAAGTCTAGCATAAGCACAAGAAGTTTCTGGGAGGAGTTCACCATCAATGACGAATTTACTTCCCACGGTGACATAAGGGATTAAATGATCATAAAGGGGAGGTGGGAAGCAAAGAGAAACACACTATCTCTTGCCTATTTTTTCCTCTTGAAGGACTCATGCTTTCTGTGAGTTCCAGTGTCTTGCTGTCTGAGGACCAGTATGCAAAGGGGCTCATAGACTTCTTGTACCTTTGTCTTAGTACTCATTGTCTCAGTGCAGGCAAGCTGCTTCTAACAATTGTTAGTAATCTCACTCCTTGGACTGTTGTAATCTTGAAGGAGGGAGGAAGTAATTAGTGCTTTTCAGGATGTTGGAGAAGTGCCAACAGAATATTTGTATTCATTTTTCCACTACAATGTCCTGAAAGCCAAATATGAGTTCCATGAACTATGAATTGTTCCCCTTCACGTAACAGTTGTCTTCTCAATTCCATAATAGGTAGAATCAACACTAATTCAGAGAAGCCTTGCTTGCTCTACAAAACACTGCTTTACTTCTTCAGGATCAGAAGGAAATGATGCCTAGGGTTGTGACCAGAGCTCTGTCTGGCTGTATTCCTCGCCGGCACAGCACAGGCTTTGCAATCAAGCAAACTGGGCTGGCGTTCTGGCCACTTCACATCTCTCTCTAAACCTCAGTATCTTCATATGAGAAATAGGGACAGCAGTTGACTCTCATATGGCTGTGAGGATTAAATAAAATTATGCAGGTAAAGTATTTAACCAAAGCCCAGCACCCACTAAGACCTCATTAAATATGAGCTTCTGAGGTAGCTTCAGGGACTAACTCCTGCTGCCTCCAATCTCCTGCTCATGGTGTCTTGGGTTCTGTCTGTACATCTGTGCCTTGCACTTCGCATTGCTGACTGGCTGGTTCTTCCCATGTTTTATTTAAAATTAAGGATTTAATTGTGATTAGTCGACAAAGCTAATTACCATCTTTCTACTGAGTGAAGCCCTTTCAGATCATCTTTCAGTTAAAGGTAATTCTATCACAAGATACGTTATTCTGGGACCATTAGAAAATGCCAGTCAGTTATTATTAATTCTTCCATAACCTCTTCTATTAATTAGTCTTGCTTATTCAGGACGAAGATTAGGATTATGATCTGGATAGTATTTGTATTATTTTAAAGACTTGTTTCCACCCGCTTGTGTCTAATTTCAGGGCCAGTTAGAATGCTCTTTGTTGAGGATCAAACAAGGGGCACCAACTCTTTAGTAAACTGCAACATAGACTCTCTTTAGAACTGGTTCTAGCCTAACCCTTGAAGAGAAAGCAGGTCAAACTCTGCTTCCTCATGGTGTTACATTTCTAATTAGCTGCAGAATTCTTTCTACTCCATATGGCCCCAAGCACCCAAAGGCAACAGCAATCTAAACTAGCTTTTAATTTTTTGGAAGTCATATTAGTGAAGGTCTTGTTACGTCATGTGAAATGCTGCCCAGCTGTTTGCCAGAGATGTTTAGAGGCAGCCTGTTACTTTATGGGTGGCTAATACCTGAGGTAAAGTCAAGGAAGCACGAAAGTTCTCATATTACTTGAGGTTAATTATCTGTGTGGTAAGGCTTAAATATTCAGTTTAACATTTCTGATTTGTTCATCTCTCCATCTAGATGGGCGTTAACTCGAAACCTGAAGGCATGTTACTGTCAGTAGAGTTTTGGGTGCTGATTTTTATGAGTGCTATGGATGAGTGCACTTTAATTTTTTTATTGTGATTTTTGTACAACAGAGCAGCCAAGAAATAAAGCAGGAGTCCGTGAAATTTCACATATATGAGAAAATCCAAAGCATCTTCATATTAGGGTTAGGATAATTTCCATTTCTCTGAAAGTAAAAAACCTAAATCTCAATTTTCTTAATGTACCTAATGTCTTTATGTAATGTATTTAAGGGAATTATTGGAACAAATCAGTCATTTTAATTGCCATTAATTTTTCTTATTTTTTACATGAGATATGCATTAATTTCTTTGTGGCATTATGAGTTTTAAAGTTGAAACAGCTAGGTTTTAGCTTTAGTATCTGGCCAGGAGTTAACACACAGCTGGGTAACTATGCATTCATTCTAAGAGAATTTATCAGGTTGCAGGAAAACTGTGAAACCAATGGATATTTTCATAAAACAGATTATAGACTCCTGTGGAACTTATAGATAAATATTATCAGGAAGGTTCTGAGTCACCTAAAGAGAAAGTGTTAACCAAATCAGCACAGAAATGTCTAGTTGTTTTTCTCTTCTTGGTATATAGAACTAAACCAAGGATGAGGGCTATGTGGGCACGGACTATCTCTACTTCCCCCTACCCCACAGATAACAATTTGTGGACAATATGAAATTTAAATGAAAACTAATATGAGTGATAGTGATTCTTTATTTCTCATACATTTGCTGAAAGTCAGCTTGGAGTAAAATGGTTCAAACGTTGACTCTGTGAAGAAACAGTGGTCACAGAACTGATGGCAATTAGGATCATGACAAGTGTTGAGAAATTTTAAGGATTCTGCCATGAGTTTGTCACTTTCACAGCAGGGCATGTCATGACATTTGAGTTGGATTTTAAACGTACAGTTTGAAATATTCAGAATTTTTTTGTCTGAATATGGGTCCTAAGAATGTCTCTGATATGAATGAGAGATGGGTGAATGCCATGGCTTAGAATGACTACTTTGGAACTGTTCTTTCCATTTTTTCATGTTTACTGCACGTGAACACAATAACTCCTCATCTAAGCAGGTGGAGAGCTGAACATAATTTAGGTGAAGTCTCACTGCTCATTTCTGTGGACACTGGTATCACCAAAACATCAGTGCTCAGATGAAGCAACTGGGGAAAATAACCAGTGCCAAATAGGTCTTGGTTGGGAGAGACTGCAGAGCATAATTGAATTTGTTCCTGTGGCCTCCAGAAATCTCAGTCACCTGAGGTCTTCAGTGTTAACTTTTCCATTTTCTCTTTCAAGAAATCAAACCCGAGAAGAACCAATTTAAAGATGTTTCTGTTAGTGATGATTTCTTTGCCGAGATGTATACGGTTTTCCCATCTAAAAGAGGCTGCCCAGCATGGAATTGGGTGGAAAGGTAAGGGAGGGCAGGGAAATTATTAGGTATGTCCTTCTGCTCCTTTCTGAGTGTTATGAAATAGTTGTATGGATAGTAATAGTGACAGGTGAGCCTAGCAGAAAAAACCCAAATAATATACAGAAACACACAGTATCCAGAATCTATTATTTTTCTGGTGTGTGTGAAAAAGATATGCAAGAAGAAGTCACACAGCCTGCTCATATAAATAAAATAAAATAAAATAAAAAAACTCCACAAACCCTATTTCCTAAAGAACAAGCTAAAAATCAAATATATGGAAAACCTACAGGAATTAGTTCAGATTTTCCTATTTATCTTTCCTATGTCTATCTCAGTTTCCAGGAGCATGAGGAGCATCTAGTCTGAGGATACTGCAGCCAAGCTTAAATGATGGTCCATCACACGAAAGTCCCTCTAGTCTGGCCGCATATTTTAATACCTGAGCAGAGGAGGCACAAAGGAGGGCCAGCTGCTTGACACTGTGAGCCATTCCCACCTGATGTTTTTTCAACACCCTCTGTGTGTGTAGCTCTACTAGGACTTTGGCAAAGGTCAGCTTTCTAAAGATCTTTTGTAGGCAGGAGACTTAGAGAATTTACATTCTAGAAAGTGCACATTGACTAGGAATGTAAGATCAGCTCGACTTCCCTGCTCCTTCATCTTGCTTTTGCTCCTCTAGCATCTCCCCCATCAGCACTGGGGGGATCCAAACTGCTCCAGTTCCCAAACCAATCCTCACCAAGGCAGGGATGAGAGCAGCAGCTCTCAGTGGTGGAAGGAGGCTTTGCAAGAGTCAACTGCACTTCTAGAGTTAGGGTCTAGGGGTCCAGACACAGCCTTAGTTGTTACCATCAAAGCTCCTTGGAATCACCTCTCCCCCAGACACGCTCATACCGTGGTCACTGAGCCTCCTTCCTGACAATTAGACTCAGCTGCTGTTCCTTAGGCCTGGGGCCTCACCTGAACTCCATCCATCTCAGCTTGCAGGGATACTGCTCAATAACACATTTCCTGTTGAAAACTGCTTGCCCTCCTAACTCCTGCACAGAGCATGGGCAGCCTCCCCTTCCTCTAAATGACCAGGGTGCTTGATCTTTTCTTTTCTGGTGGAATTTATCACATTGTACCTTATAATACAACTATTCAAATTTTAGAATGTCAGTTTGTTAATGACAATACCATTTCATCTTTGATTCCCACACAGTGCTACTAAGGAAGGAGCTAAAATTCTCCATGTCTTCTCTGGGCCTAATCTGTGCCTTACACGAGGAGAGGTACAAAAAAAATTTGCTAAATAAATTATTTTTACGTCCAAGTGTTCCTTCAGCCTCTGGTTCTCAAGCCTTGCTAGTGGCTATAAGAAGGTAGTTGATCCTACATGCAGAGTTTTAAGGAAGTAATTAGGTGTTCGAATGCATACTGTAGAAATGAAATTTTGGATTTTCAAACTCTCCAGCCAGGGACCATCTTGGAGGACTCAAGAGTGAGTAGATGACTGACAGCAGGAAAATGAACATTCATCCTGATGATTTATTGTACTTTTGCAAGAAAAAATGAAGACACTATAAAATTCATTGTGGTATTTAGGCACTCATTCATTCACTCATCCATTTACAGATTACTCATGAAAAATGATTATTTATCAGCTGGTATTATACAACGTATTAGTCACAAGCTGAGTTCAGCATGTTAAGAATTCCAAGGGTTATTAAATGATTCAACGTGTGCTCCACATAAAACAGTTATTTTTCCTAGAAGGGTGCATCTCAAACTTTAACATGCATACAAATCACCTGGGTGGTCTGGTGAAAAGGCAAATTTTGATTCCACTGGATGAGATGGAACCTGAGATCCTGAATTTCTGACAAACTCCCAGGTGATACTGATCCTGTTGGTTCATGGATCATACTACTAAGAGGGAAGGCTTTAGAGGAATTTGTTCTGCTCTGAGTAACTTTCTTTAAGAGTCTAACAGAAGGAAGACCTGTGCATGATCTAGGTTTTTCCTTCCCAGTATAATGCCGTGGGCAAAAGAGCATCAACTTTTTGAGCATCTATAAAATGAGATAAAATCAACTCTGCCTATCTTAAATGAGTTGTTACGATTGTATGAGATGTATCTGAGTGCACTCTACAAATAAAAAGCACCATGATTAATGTTGATAATGACAATTAAGTACTAATTTCACACTTCAGTTGAAATGTGGAGTCCTGAATAATGAAAACTTAAAATGCGAAAAAGACAAAAGGTTTCATAACACGGATATCTCACTGGTCTGATTTCTTGACTGACAGTAGAGTTGGGTGGCTTCTGACACAGGGTGGTGCTTGGGTAAGAGACACGTTAAAGACTGTTTTCAGAAAGCTTTGCTGTGTGCCGAGTGGGGGTGATTTTTCTTTTGTTGACATGTAAACAGGACATCAGTAAAGAAACAAATTCCATACTAAGGCTTTGGTGTTAAATTTTGAATTTATATTTTTATCTCATTTGACTTGCACATTAACCCTAGGCATTGATATTATTTATTCCTATTTTAAAGATAAGGACCCAAGAACTCCATGAAGGCAAGGGCTATATTGTTTTGCCCATCAGTATATCCACAGCAGTAGCACAAAGCTGAAACACAGTAGGCATCCTAAACTATCTGTTGAATGAATGAATCAGACTCAGAGAGACGAGGTGCCTTGCTTATGGTGCCATGCAATTAAGTGGTAGAGCAAGGCATTGTCCCAGATCCATTTGGCTTGATCCCTGGAGTTTCTCATTCAGCAGGTCTAAGCTGAGCCCAATTATTTGTGTTTTTATGAGTCATCCCACTGGATCCTTTTGACTCAATCATTTTTGAACATGTATTTATTAAACATGTAATATATATCAGTCACATTCTAGGTGCTAGGGCTCCATCAGCAAACAAAACAGGCAAGAACCTCTGCCCTCATGGAACTTAAGTGTCAGTGGGACATCAGGCCAGTTTGAGAAACTCTGCATCATACTGTGATGATAATAGGTTCTGTTTATTCAGTTAAAATTAGCATCCAAGGGAGATTTCATTCATCCCTTCACCAAATTTGTTGTGAGAGCTAAGAGCATTCTGGGCAGATGAAAGCAAATACAAAAGGTCTTCTTTTGATAAGGAGTCAGGGCTTTTGGGGTGGAGCAATCTTTTTTTCGTGAGCCTGTTTGGCATCCCTGGCCCCTGGCACTAAATTTCCATGAGCACCCCCTCATTTTCAGTTGGGACAACTGAAAATGCCCAGTCCCCCTTTCCTGTTGAGAACCACTGGAGGCACTGAAGGAGAAGTGTACTGGTGGGAGGAAGCTCTGGCTGAGCCTCAGAAGGCCTTTGGAGTCTTTGAAGGCCTTTCAGCCCCTAGAGGATTTTTTCGTTCCTCCTTCTGGGGATGAGGCTCTATTTAATTACGTGGAGGTACTTTATTAAGACAATGTTGTATTTTAATTATCTGTAAAGCTCCCACAGATCATCATTTTAGATTTTTGAATTGTTGCATCGAAGGGTCTTGATTGTTACCAGTTAACATGCATTGCCTCCCTCCCCCACTCTCTTATTCAAAATGATGAATAGAAATTTCAAGCAGGTGAAAGAAGGGGGCAAATGACTCCCTGAGTTTTAAGTGTCTGCTACTTAAAAAACCTGTAGTTACTTATTCGCTTAAATGAGTAACCTGCATAACTGCCATATTTTTAGTGCTGCATAACTGCCATATTTTTAGATGGAAATCTTCATGCAATCAGTATAATCAATTGCAAAATTAATAAACCTGGGCGATCCTCAACACAGCTTTTTTTGCTTTGAGAAATGAGGGGAAAAATATCTCCATGTGTGGTTTAGACCTGGAAGATTTTTAGCAACAAATTCTGAATTTTATGGCCTTACTTTGAAGTTGCTGATGACGCTATTTTTCTGTCATTTTCTTAAACGTTTTTGGTGCCAAACTCAGCTTTTAAAATGGACAGAAGGCAGCAACTCAGGGAACCTTTTACGGTGGGGTGGTGGGGGGAACCAGTTTCTGAAAGAACTTTGCATAAAATTTCTGTATTAACTATTCCTTATTTTAGAAAAATAGCAATGCTAGTTACATATTCATGGAAACGTGGAGGTAAATGGGAAATCAACTGTTCATCTCAAGATTTTCATCTTGTTAAATAAGAGGTGTGCTTCATTCATTGTCATAATATCAGGAACAAAGTTGTTAATGTAGGTGTTATACAACAACACAAAGTTCAGATGGTTGAGGACTGTGACTTCCTATTTGGAATCTAAGAAAGCTTTTAGTGGGGTTTGTGCTGGGTGGGTGGCAACTCATATTGCTCTAAGAAATGCAATTAGTTGCTGAAAAATGGCTCTGTTTAAACAGTCCCAGTGTAACCATTGCCAAAATGTCTTTGTCTGGAAGGCACTATCCAAGTAACGTTATCGGAAATGTCATAAAAGAGGCAAGGGAGGTGTTTTTAGTCCTCCCTGGGCATTGCTTGTTTTGTGAATATTAATTTATTGTTTATTGCATGATGTAAAGCGAGTCAAGTGTCCCTCACTGAATGCTCCATAGTCTCGTTCTCCTGAATTGTGCTAGCTCTCACGTGGTACTGGAGTGCCTACTCCTGAATAGGTGTAGCCTGCTTGAAGTCACCATAGGGAAGCTAAGTTCCATAATTTCTTATAGTCCGCATGTAGTCTGAAATCAAAGTCTGCAGAAAACTTTAGACATCTATATCTATAGTTATAGTATATATAAACCTGGCCAAATGATATAACATATTTTTAGAGGTCCTTTTTCATCCAAGTCAACAACAAAGCATGCTGTCCAAATGAAGAACACTTTATTGTCGATTTTTTGAAGTTTTTGTTTACTTTTAATCACTCTCTAAGTGAAAGCAATAAAACGAAAAGGGAGGGGTACATTTTCTGTTCATAATGGGCCTCATTTTGTTTGGCATAGCACAGAACTGTCTCCAGTTTAAGTTCTGTTAATGAAAAGTCCAGTGGTGTAAAACGACAAACTCAGGAGTAGTTTGCTATAGAAAACCTAAGTCAAAATTGGTTACATCCACAAGAGTTGGTTTTCATTTTGCTTGGTTGGGGAAAGAAAGTAAATTAATAATCCAAGTCCTAAGCTCAGTTGCTAATACTGATATTCTAAAAGCGTTATCTAAGTAGAAATTTGCAATAAATATATATGTAATCATGATATATTTTATAGAGTTGAAATTTAATTTTGAATTAGTTTTCTATTTAATGCCAAATAAGAAACACAGTAAATTAATGGAGAGCACCTTTTTAAAATACAGCCTTGTGGATTTTTAAAAAATCTGTTCATACTATTGGAAATGTGAAAGTAAAATAAGGTTTTTTACTTTACAGTTCTTTTCCTTACTTCTTTCATGTGTTTGAAAGCAGAACTGTTTTTTTCATGAACAGTTAAGACAGAGGACACAATGAAACATAAGTGCTATGTAAAGACATATCCTCATTTAACAACTAGCTGCTATAAAAATAAATTATACCGTATGACTCAGGGAAGTTGTTAATAATTCTACTTTGTTTACATTATGCTTAGAAAGCAACATAGCTTAATGAGATCAGATATTAAGCTAATGGTGTATCTTGGAGTCATAACGTTTTCAAGCTCTGCCAAAACCATAGGCAGATTGAATGTGGGTAGTTTTTACTGATAGTGTTTTCAAAAGAGGAGATGAATAAGGCCCTACTTGGTATAGAGGTTATGCATTCATTACCTAGGAAAGAGTATTAAGTACACACAAATTACTAAGCTGCTTTGAAAGGACACAAATAACATAAATGGGGAAAATTCAAGAACTATGGAGGTATTTTTATTTAAGAACTATGAATAATAATCATCATAAAAACCTATAGAAAGCCCATAATAATAAGTGATCAAGTAACCAAAAAAATCATGTGGTCATGTTCTAAAGCAGGTGACCAGTGTTTAGAATTCCCATTTTCTACAAGATAAAATTTCTTCCTACTCCCAGAGCTCTTTGGATGAATTAGTTAAAATGAAGTGGGCCATAGTTTTTCATTTTTATGATTCAGAGAAACATTACACTTCTTAACCATGGAGTTGCCTACTTGATGTTTAAAATAAATGTGATATTCAAGTAGGTAACACTCACTCTCATCTACCTTTTATTAAGGGCATGACCGACTGTTCATGTGCTAGAGCAATTTCTCATTGTTTTCATGAAAAATGCAAAAGTAAAAGTTACTGGCTGTAATTTTAGTTGCCATAAACCTGGATGTCTCTAACTTATAACACTTAATTAGAGCACAACCACCCAGCACAGCAGAATATCTAACAGCAGATTCTTTGCAGGTTTGCTTTTTCAAAATCAGCTTGGTATTATTTCCTCTCTCTCCTTACACTCAAGCTTTGCAAAGTGCCAAAAAATAAAAATAAAAAAATAAAATAAATAAAAAGAAGCAATCCCAAACACCCACTTTGCCAAATTAGTGAGAAGGCAGGATCTGTGAAATGTAGAAATTATCCGTTTGCACCAGTAGAACACGTCAGCTGTACGCGCACAGGTGCCATGTCAAGCAAATGCACTTTTTCTAAAGGAAAGGTACAGCATGTGTCAATACTTTCAGCTTTACATAAAAATAAATACATTTCAAAATAAGTAAGACAAGGGCAACAAGAAAAATATTTTGCAAAGCTTATTGCTAACTATTGAGAGATGACATGATGCTATTTTGTTCTTGCATCCAAAGAGTGACAGAATTTCTAGGGATGGAGGGAGTGTACATAGTATAATTTAAATTAGTTCTAGATCCAGAAAGGCATTGCCTACCTTGAAGACAATGCTGTCAGATGAGTATAAGCTGGCAAAACCTGGTGCTGTAAGATGTGTGTGTAGGTTATTAAGCCATATTACCTCCCAATTTTTCTATGAAACTAATTCTAGTTAAAGGAGCAAAAGGAAGTGAGTGTTATGGATGGTGGTTAGTCCATCATCCCTTCAATTCCTATCTTGGTGATTACAGAAGTCTCAGAGAAATAAATTCATAGGCAGTCTCTTCTTCTTTATAGAATGGTATCTGTTTTGGTTATTATTGCTGCATAACAAATCACCCCAGGAAGTCAGTGGCTTAAAACAACAACAATCATAACATAATCTCATAGTTTCTGTGGGTCACAAACTTGGGATGGGCTCAGCTAGGTGGATCTAGCTTGCAGTCTTTTACACGGTTATAAATAACTAGTAGTTGGTGCTGAAATAATGGTCTGGAGCAGTTGCTGGCTGGCCTGGCATATCTCTTCCTATCTATCTCTCTATCTTCCCATCTCTCCATCTATCTATTGTCTTCACATAGTGTCAGGGCTCCTCCATGTGGCCTCTCCTGGTGGGCTAAGTTAGGCTTCCTCACAGTATGGTGGCCGAATGGCAGTCCGACTGTGTACATGGTTGCTTAGGACTCAGTATGAGTGTTCCGTACAACAAGGTGGAAGATATAACAGTTTTTTTTTCGGACCTAGGTTCAGAGTCACACAGACTTCTACCACATTTCATTGGTTACAAGGAAAGAGGATAATTAGATTCCACTTCTTGAAATGGGAGTGGTAAGGTTTAGAAGATCTTGTGGGAACAGAGATATTGGGATGGCCATCTTTGGAAAATACTGCCAGTGTTTTTTACTCTGAAAAGGTTATGTTTGCAAAGTTGGGGATGGTGATATTTTGAGTAAAAGTAAATGTACTCTCTGCTAGTAGGTAACTGATGATGAATTATTATAGTAAAAAATTAAAATAATAAAAGGAATCTAGTAGTCTCTTGACTCCTTGAGGCAAGATGTGTTATTTGTTAGTGATACCTCTATTCCATGGAAATTCTAGTAATTTCCCTCATCATTAGTAGGTCTTTGTTATTTCTTCTGCCTCAGGCCTGCCAGTAGGTCTGGAATTACACCCTTAGTTGAAACAGATTCACTTTTATTACAAAGATCCAGCAACAGTGGGAATAACAGAGAAGTAAAGGCCATTTGGCTCAGTTAGGTTAGGAAAGAGGAGAAAACTCATGTCGACATTGAACTGACAGAGGGGATAAACTATCTTATGCCAGTCTGGTAATCTCTCTTGGTGCAACCTTCCCCTTCTGTGAAATAGAAAGGAGCACTCCTGACAAAACAATGGTGAATCAAAGCTAAGAAAAATATTTGGGAAACAATTTGTAAATACATGGTTCCATCTGAATGCCAACTAGAAGATGCAATTATGGCTCTTGGATTGGCTTGCCTACATGTCTATGGCATGGTCTTTGTCTTTGGACCATGGACCCATCACCAGGACACTTCCTTTGAATTTTTTTTTCCTCTAGTGGGGTTGGATTTCTGCTAAGACACCCACATTCCTACCTGGTCTACCTCTCCAGCAGTGGAATGTCCTTGCTTGGTAGCTGGCAGGGTGAGCTAAACCCCGACTAAGAGGAATAAAATACTCTGAATTTTCTGACACTTTGGTCTATTAACAGCAAATTTTCACTAAGTGAGAAAAATAAGTCCGATCACAAAGGTCTGCAAAACCTCCGAGGCAAATGCCTACTGAAATCTGATATAAACTTGAGAATGAGCAGTAGGTAGGCACTTGCATACTTGAAAGCAGAAGCAAGAATGTGGTACTGTAAGAGGAATGTTTAGTCCACAGGCATCAGAAGCCTATCTTAAAAGGGTAACCCAACAGGACAAAGATTGTTTCACTACTTGGAAGTCAGTGAAAGCTCATACTCTGCAAAAGGATCTGGTGGTGCCCAATGAAAGGACTACCTGACTGATTATAGTACTACAGAATATCTGAGCTGGAACTCATCTCTTCAAGATCATTAGGCTCTTCTGAACGTGATGTTCTGAGATGAACATTGCTCCAAAATTCCAAATCTATGGGATATTTAAAACACATTTACTGCAAGGCCTCAGAGGCAGATTGTGGTCAGCTTCATGCTACAGGATAGGAAAGGTAATACTTGGTGTTTAGATAAAGATGACCACTTATCTTTGACATGCTCAGCTACCTTTCCATTCCCATTAAATAATTCCTGATTTTAAGATATTTGGAAGGAATCAAACCCCAACCGATCTTAAAAAAGCAGATTAGAGATATAGTAATTATTGCCCAGATAAGGAGATAACAAAAGTTTCTAACAATCCTTTAAGTCAAATTATTTACCTTCAAGAGGCTCACCTGGATGGCAAGCACAACTTGGTGCTTTTGTGAAGTCCTCGAACTCTCTTCTAAAAGAAGCCGTGTTTAAGTAATCATCCATTTATACCATTTACACTGGCAGATAACTGCACACCAAGCGACACTTTGTACTTTTCAGAGAAAATCTGCAAGAAACAGATTTTCCTAAAATGGGATTTCAGTGATATTTTGAGTTAAACACAGTGTTTCTATTGTTTCTGTACTTTAGAGTCTTTACTACCAGTGAACAAAGAAAAGCAGTGATTCCAGAGACTTTCATAAGGCAGATAATATAGATGGTATTCACTCTTTTGCATTGTTCCTAGTGAAAAACTTCCACTGGGCTAATTCATCTTGGAAAAAATTTCAACTTTGTATGCACTGTTGAAAACTGGGCATAAGAACAATAAGGTACTCCTTGAAAACATAATATTTCATGGATTCAACATGCATCAAGGAGGCATAACCCCAGACAGAAAGACTGAGTTGCTCTGCATAGAAAATTGATACAAAATGTAGAACTTTGAAACCAAAAACCTGCCTGCTTTTGCTTAGCAATTGCATACTGTGGTTTCTCAATGTGAGCTTTGTATAAACAGATTAACTTTGTTTCCTAAGTGTTTCCAAAGAGCCTGGAAACTAAGGATCAAGTACTGCTTCTGCCCAGCCCTCAAAAACCAAGGAACTCTTCCCCAAGCTCAACACCTGTTGTTGAAAATCTACCACACAGTGGCCTTCATCTTCTATGCCAACAGATGTGAAGATGCCCAGAGGTACCTCAGGTGTTTGTGCTTCTAAGTCTCCTGGGGGCACCAGGAAGGGGAGGGAAAATGATTCCGGAATTCCAAAGGTCACTGCTGGATCGAAATAATGAAAATTGCCCACATGTTGGAAAAAACTCAGATGTGATTACTGGAAAGTCTGGCAATCAGACCAAGAAGAACTAACTGGGTTAGAGTTTCATTTATACTTAAAAAAAAGGGAGAGAGAGAAGGAAAGAAAAGAAAGGTGTGCCAGGGTAAGAGAGAAATAATTTTCAGCCTTCAGGCTACCATAATTAACAAATTCAAACAGAAAATGGAAGAACTCTTAAGGGATCAAGTGTCACAACTGTCACAACTAAACAATCACTCATTTCTGAAAATAAATTTAAGAATTTAAGTGACTGAAGAGAGTGAAAATTAGACTACTTTTTTTTGCAATAAAGGAAGACTACAATATATATTTGAATTTTCTTTCAAAGCACTTATTGTGTCTGATAATCATTTCCTTACAACTATTTTATTCTAAGGACAGCTTTTCTTCCTAATGTATTTCTCACTACTCTTTACTTGGCGGTACTGGAGCTCTGCATGGTGATGCTAACATGATTATATATGTAAAAATATGCACTTTCTGCGTAAAATAAACATGATGATTATATGTCACAATCTCTGCTTTGAAATCCTTTTACTCTGGTTATTTAGGAGGTTACCTAGAGGCACCGTGGGGTAGTACCCACGGGGTTTGGAGGCTTAGTCAGAACTTGGCTCTAATCCCAGCTATATGGTCTTGGGTACAGATTTTCCTGTATGTATCATTCCTTCACCTAGCAAGTAAAATAGGCACCTGAGAAGCGACAGGGTAGGTGTATGTGCTGTAGTTACACAGAGATTGCCATCTCACCCTCACAGAGCTTTTAGGCAATTTCACTTCAGTGTGCCCCATTCTAGAATAGAAGCATGACCTGGAGGTTCCCAGGAAGGGCTGCTAGCTAAGTGCCGAGGGTGCGATGGGGTGGGGTGGGGTGAGGAGGGGAGGTCAGGGAATAGTCCTCAGAAGATAAGACTGGGACCAGAGGCTCTAGTAGGAGTTAGCCAGCAGAAGAGCAAGGAGGGGTTGTGGAAAGAGAGCTGTAGACAAAGACAACATGTGAAGACCCAAAGGCACTTGATCTGCAAATACTTTCTGGGTGGGCTTTCAGCCTAATATATGTGTTTTGAGACAAGAAAAGACAAGAGTTTTGTGGAGAACTAGAATCTTTTGGAGACAAACTGCAAAGATGATAAACCTATGAATAGTATCTGTAGTAGTTATCAAGGGTTCTCATTCAGTTTTCCTTTTCTTTTAGTCCAAAGGTTTCATGGAAAAGCACACAGCTGAAGGCCCAAGGCTTTGCTTAAAGTGACAAGTGGAAATTTCTTATATGATACCAGTACCCCTGAAGCTAGTGAGGATGCAACCCAGGCTTCCCCAATGTCTGATGCATTTTCCAAAATAAACACATACTTTAGGGTGAGGCTTCTAAGTTTTTAGTTTGTATAAAAATCACCTGGCGGTTTTGTTAGAATGCAGATTCTGATCCAGTCTGGGTGGGCCTAAGACTGGGCGCAGAATTCTGATTCTGAGACCCTAGGTAGGCCTCAGAGTCGCCATTTAAAGTTCCCAGGTGATGCTGATCCCTGTGATTGAGGACCTCACTTCAAATAGCAAGGTCTTAAAGCACTTAAGGAAGGCTCAATTCAGGGAGATCAATGTACTGAAAGTTTCAGTATTTTGAAATAATTTACCTAAAAAATACATTCTGTCATTCTTTCTTTCTCTCTCTCTCTCTTTCGCGCGCGCGCGCGCGCGCACTCACACACACACACAGGTGTACATACTTAAGTTCATCCTGAGGACTATACACAAATGTATAACAACTAACCAACCAATAGAGAATGTAGCAACTTTTCTGGTTATTATTATCAGTCTACAAATGGGTTAAACACATATCCTGTCCACCATCACCCTTTTTAATGTTTATGCATTTATACTTTTCTTTCTGTTTTGTTCTAGTGTTATTACTATCAGAGTAACACAAATATATGTTGCCTCTAAAGTCCAAGAAGGTCCACCAGGTGTTGTTTGTACCTTTATCTTCATAGAGAAAGGCTCAAGGTGCATCAGTATGTCTCTTCTTTAGAAAAAATATCCCAATATGCTCCAGAACACTGAACTCACAGAAAGACCTGTGAACTTTCTTTACGTCCCCTCTCTGGCACACATATCTTATTAAGGCTTTGAGATCCTTGCCTTTTCCCACTCATCAGATCCAATTAGTATACTGTCCCCAGAAAATGGACTGGGGTGATGTTTTGTGGGATACCAATTCAATCAAGGTCCCTGTGAGAATGATACAGAGATAAGTGGGTATTTAAAGCTATTGCCTGTGTTTGTCCAAATATCCCACCCTGATCATGAGAGCCCTACTCCTTCCCAACTAGTCTCCCATGTTAGCAAAAGAGACCTGGTGCCTGGTATATTTAAATGAAATAGCAATTCCAACTCTTACAGTCAAGCCCTGGCCTGATTCTCAGCCAAGTCTGCCTTTCAGCTACATGAGATGAGGAAATTATATGGCACCATAGAGGCTTTCTGGTTCTCTACAACTGCCTTGGGTTGGAAATTGAAGACTTTATGTTTATCTTTTTCTTTACATACACTCTCCAGAGCAGCTGTAAGTAGTCATTCCCCCACCCCACCTCCAACATCTTGGTAATCACTAATATTACCACAGCGGCTACCTGACAGCGCCTTGGTCTCTATCTTCACTCAAGGCCACAATTGGTGATAATCTGAGTGACCGTGATGCTATGCTGTGGATTACAGGTGTTTTCTATTCCTCTGGCACTCTGTGCACTCTTCAAATAGGAGCAACTCAATCCCAGAATCCCATTTTGAGGATCTATTTGTCACGCCCCCATACCTGGTACCAATTACTGCCTCGGTCAGAGTCCCAGCAGCAAGCACAGCACACACATGAGGTTTAATGGTAGTTTAAAACAGGACTAATCCAGTTGTCTCCAGAAATGCCCATCAATCTGTGCTGGCTGCAAAGAGCCAACATTTTCTTCTGTTAACTATACAGTATTACCTTTCACAGGTAAGTTTTATAAACCATCTAGAATTCACTTCTGTATATCATATAGATTCATTTTTTCTCCATAGAATAAGCCAGTTTACCATGAACCTTCCTAAAAATCATCACTGATTTGTGATGCCACCTTTTTTTTTTTTTTTTTTTTTTTTTTTGCGGTACGCGCGCCTCTCACTGTTGTGGCCTCTCCTGTTGCGGAGCACAGGCTCCAGAGGCGCAGGCTTAGCGGCCATGGCTCACGGGCCCAGCGGCTCCGAAGCATGTGGGATCTTCCCGGACCGGGGCACGAACCCGTGTCCCCTGCATCGGCAGGCGGACCCTCAACCACTGCGCCACCAGGGAAGCCCTGGTGATGCCACCTTTATCATATATCAACTTCCCATTTATGCAAATGTGTTTCTAGGCTCTGCATTTTATTCCATTGGTCTGTTTGTGTGTTGCTTTTATTATTCTGGCTGTGTAGTGTGCCTGAATATCTGGTAGACAGTTCATGTGCCTTATAGTCATATACATATATGTCAGATTCAGTATATTATGATCTTCACACTATCCATCATGCTCAATTACCAACAGATGATTTTAAACTACCATGTAGAGAGGGTGAGGGGTGATCTTTAGTACTTCTGTTTTGCTGAGCAAGGTATACAACAAAAAGATAAGCTGAATTACTGATTTGTCACCTGTGATTTTCCTTCTCCACCCTTTCCTACACAGTGCTCCATCTCTCCTTTCAATAATACTGACTATGGGCTGAATTATGTCCTCCCCCCACTCCCCCACCCCCGCCAAAAAATGCCTATGTTGAAGTCCTAATCCTAGTACCTCAGAATGTGATATATTTGGAGATAGGATCTTTAAAGAGGCAATTAAGTTAAAATGATGCCATTAAGGTGAGTCCTAATCCAATATTACTGCTGCCCTTATTAAGAAGAATAAATTTGGACACAGAAATGTACAGAGGAAAGACAGTATTCAGACACAGGGGGAAGTTGGCCATCTACAAACCAAGGGGAGAAGCCTCAGAAGGCATCAAAACAGTTGACACCTTAATCTTGGACTTCTAGTCTCCAGAACTGTGAGAAAATAAATTTCTATTTTTTTAAGGCACCCAGTCTGTAGTACTTTGTCATGGCAGCTCCAGCAAACTAATACAACCAGGTATTGAAAGAATATCAGTCCAAACAGGTGCACCAGAAAAGAAGTTAACTATGTGAAGTGATGGATGTGTTAACTAATCATATTGTGGTAATTATTTCACAGTCTGTCTGTATATCAAATTGTCACGTTGTACACCTTAAATTTACACAATGCTACATGTCAATTGTATCTCAATAAACCTGGAAGAAAATAGTCATGTTAAAAAAAAATAAAGAGGTGCACCAAACTTTAGTCTAGTTATCATGCCCATATACCTTAACCTTGCCCTGTCCAAACCTATGGCTCTATTTTGGTCTTTTTTCTGAGGAGTAGACCCGCTCATCAACTGTATTTTTGCCATTCCTCCATGGATATCTACCTAGCACCTGGAACTCAAGTGCTCCAAATCTAAGTCGTGATGTTTTCCTTCAATTCTGCTAATCTCTGGTTGTTTCTATCTTACATAATGGCCATGGAGAGGCCTAAGACTCATTCTAGACTTCTGCCCCTGCCCTCCTATACATCCCTTTGAGTACACATCAAAAGAGTCAGTTTATCCTACTTTGGCTCTTTTCTCAGCGTGTGCTGTTATTCCCTTGATAGGGAGGGTCTAGAGCCTCAGCAGGGTGTGAGACGGGACTTGCTCCCTGCTCCTTGGCTGTTGTGGCCCTGTCAGGGGCAGGGTCTGCTCCCCAGTTGTTGGAACGAAGCCCTGAGGGTTGGCTTGATCAGGCTCTGTTGCCCTTGAGTGCATGCTCTGCCCCAAAGGAGGCGATTGCTGTAGCACGTGAGGCCCTTGCGCTCACAGAGAACCTATGCACTGCTTGTGTAGGCGTCTGTGGCTCTGTTCAGAAGCAGCCCAAGGTTGCATCCCTTCCTCTGTTGTGCCTGTCCCAGATCTGGTGCAAAGCTGTGGTGTGGAGTAGGCTGGGGCTGGGGGTTGAGGCGCTGTGGCTGTAGCAATTGAGGTGGCTGTGCTTCTGCCAGAGATCTGGGCTGCCTCTGTGGCAGTTTTGACCCAACACCTATTTTCCCCAGATCCAGCACTAAGCTGCAGCGTGGAGTGGGCGGGTGGAGCCGGGGTACTGTTGCTGGGAGAGGAACCGCTGTGTGCTCCTGTGGGCACTGACACTGGCCACTGCCGCCCCACCCAGATCACAGTCCAGAACCCCTGGTCTGTCTCTGCATGACTAGACTGCGTCTTTTCCCAGGGCTCTCAGTTGGCCCAGATCTTACAGCAGGCTGTGGTGTGGAGTGAGTGGGCCTCGGGTGTTCACCCTGTTCAGACTGGGATGTGCAGTGAGTCGGCTGCTGTCTGTGCAAGGCTCTCTCTGCCTTGATTGTCGGCAAGCCAGCATGCACACACTCCTCACAAGTGGAGTCTAGGCTTCACCAGCCCTTCTGTCTGTCCCAGTGATTCTCCCAGCAGCCACGGGGGCTTGTCTCCTCCACACAGGATCCCAAGACTGTGATGTCCAGATTGTGGCTTGACGTGTTGGCGCCCCAGGGTGAGGGTCCACCCATGTGAACCTTCTCTTCCTTACAGACCCTTCCCTGGGGTGCAGCTCCCGACCCGATGCCTCTTTTCTGTCCTACCCAGTTACATGAAGATCTTTCTTGCAGCTTTGATTGTTTAGTTCTTCTGATGGCTTCCGGTTAGTTTTCTGGGAGAATTATTCCACATGTAGATGTATTTTTGATGTGTTTGTGGTGGGAGGGAGCTCCATGTCCTCCTACTCCACCATCTTCATCTATGATTCTATTATTTAAATTAAAAAGTTCGAATTCCTCAGCAAGGCATTCAAGGTCTTTTATAATCTGGTCCAAACTACCACTTCAACATTTTTATTACCACATCTTCCTCTTGGCCAAGTAAGCTTCACTCCTGCCACACCAATAGATTTTTTTACATCCTCCAGTACAAAATATATTCTCACACTTTGTTTTTGGTCATGTTAGTCACTGCATGCAATGCCTTTCATTCCCTGTTTTACTGTTAAAACTCCACACATCCTTTGAGGCCCAAATAGATTGGTATTTTCTCCAAGAAACCGTCCTTGTAAATTGGCACTCCCAATTGTGTTGGCAGTTTCATACTTTGCACCTCCTACTGTACTTTTTGAATCCCATTTCCTTCATATTTATTACATTTTGTTTTAGTTTGGTATCACTGGCCTTCCCCAGGAGGTAGGAAGCTTTGTGAAAGCAAGGGCAATTTTTTTGTTCATTTTTCTATACCAACCCACTATGTAGTGTAAGGCTTTGTACACTATAGGTGATCTTTAAATGAGCTGAATGAGTGTAAGGGTTTGCAAAGTATCAATTCTATAAGAGTTTTGAGTTTGAAAACATGTTACCATTTAATTAACTTTAGTTCACTTATTTTGTGGAAAATATGGTTTACTCGTTCACAGACCCAAAGGCTGATTTCTCTTTTTGGCTATAAAGTAGATCTTAGAAAATATTATGAGAAATGAAGTGCAAGTTAATCAGAGAGGTGAAAATTAAATTTTCCTTGAAATGTCCTCAGATTTAAATTCAGAGAAACTGTTCAGAAGGCAAAAATGTGGTTAAATTTGCCAAATCTAAAATATTTTTAGTAATATTTTATGGTGATTGTCAATCTTCTCAGGGCTCAGACACAGACTATGGAAGAAGCAGGTCTACTTTTCTGAATCTAGAGGAAATGCTATTTGGAATTGAAAGTGGCCTTGCAATCTGAGAGACTATATAGCAAAACATACAGCACTTGAGATGTAGCCAACACTAAGTAGACTCAAACCTTTCATTATCTTTACCCTTTCCCCCAATTATTTTTGAAAGCAAGTCTGATATAAGTACCATTTACTCCTAGGACAGGATCCTGTGGAGTCACTGCCTAATCCATTACACACTCTCAAGTTATGGTATCCTTTTGCCTTAGATTTAGTTGTTGTGTTTTTGTTTCTTGTTTTAAGGAAGAAACTTCTTAAAGTTTCTTACTGTAGAGTTGTGTTGGAGAAACAGAGGCTGTTCTAATTTAAATGTCTTATATGATTACTGTGTGTGCTTTTTAAGGATTCCCCACTGATACCTTTTAGAGCCCTGGGTCTTCAGAGTCCACGATTTGAAAATTGCTGACTTAATAATTTAATTTAGCTTTATGGAGGAAACATAATAGTTATTTTGCTCTGACAGCATGAGTTCTGAATGTTTCCACTCCCTAGAAGTTGATAAGGCAACTCTTCACTAGATTTCTTAAAACTCAGCAAGGAGAACCTCTCTTAGTGGTGGTTAAATGAAATGCAGTTAGAAAATTTGACAGGAGAAGGTAAAATATTTGACATCCTCTACATACTCATATATAATGCTCTCCATACATGTGGATTCCATTTCTCCACCCAATTCCATATTCACTGTATAGAGTACTGAGTAGAGTTCTCTTTGCTATACAGTAGGTCCTTAGTAAAAATACTTAATGTTTTAAGTTGCCAAGGCTGTGAGTGGCTGGAAGGCTCTCACACTGCCTTTGGTTTGTCTCATGTTTTCCCCCTTAGAATGTAAATTGCTCAAGTACAGCTACCTTTTTGCCTTTGAGACTCCTTTTCAATCAGCATAAATAAATGATTATTGACCTTTAGGACAATGGTATCAGGCTGGAAAGGGTGGTAGCCCAACTACAGACAAAAATATTGCTGCCTAGATACAGCAGCTCAATCAAAAAGTTGCATGCACATATTCTTGCTTTGAGTAGGGCCTACTGTATGCCTCATTTCACTAGTTTTGTTTTCCTTTTTGGAGAGTTGCTTTTAATGCCTTTGTCTTTTAGTTATGCAGCTTTGTAGCTACAGTCAGTCTTCTCCACCCTTGCCCCAGGCCTACGAGAATAAGGGTAGTTGATTTATGCATCAAAAGTCTGATAGTACATAAAAGGTCATTCATCGAAAACTAAGGGGGCTGTTTAAACAGTGGTGGTCATGCAAATTAGTATGATTGCTGGCCCAGGTCCTGAGAGAAATTAGGTTGAGCTGAATGGAAACCAAGCTATGAGAAAGTTTGATTTTAAATAAGGTTTGAGAGCATACGTTTCTACTCTGGTACCAGATTTTTTCATGTCACTATCGTGAATTGCTACCAGTTGCATGAAATTAATAAATGTGTATAATAGGGCTATGGAGATTGGCTGGGGGGTGAGTCTGTGGTAACGGCATTGTTGGTAGGCAGATAGATGTTTTTAATTTATCTTTACTGTTTTGTTAGACAACATGAATTATTTTGAGACACAACTTTTTTTTTTTAATAATTCTCCCACACCTGCCTCCCCCACCCCGTAAGGAAGCCTGACACCAAGAGAAGGAACAATAGATTCCTTTGACTCTGACCCTCTGTGCTAGTCTGACTAGAGTTTTGTTTATTTAATTGAAAGATATTTGACATATAACATTGTATAAGTTTAAGGTGTACAATATGTTGATTTGATACACATAATATGATTATAGATTGTAATATGATTGCCATTGTAGCATCAGTTGGCACCTCTATCAGGTCACACAATTATTATTTCTTTTTTTGTGGCGGGAATAATTAAGATCTAGTCTCTTAGCAAGTTTGATGATTATAATACAATATTGTTGTCTATGTTCACTATACTGTACGTTAGATCTCCAGGACTTATTTATCTATTGGTTGCAAGTTTTGACCAGAGTTATTTTTAAAGATGCTGTGGATAGTTTCCCTTCAAACTGGTCTTTCTCTGTCTTTGGCTATTCTGCCCCACTCTTCCAACAATGGGCAACTTGGGCAACTGATAGGGCGAAGCTCGAGAAGTTCCGGACGTATGCAGTGAATAACAGGAAGTGGTGCAACATACCTTTGGCTAATCCCTCTGAAATCCCACCTCCTCCCCTCCATTAATTTCCTTGTGCTATTTCTAGTTGGCAGCCACTGCTCAGCATCTCAAAGAGATGGTAACTGGATTTAGTGGGACTTCTCTAAATCCCAGAGTCATGGTGTCATTAAACTCTCATGATTCTATTTTCACTTATATGTATCCTTTATTCTCATAAATAATATCAAGACACTCTCTATGTTGAATCAGCTATGGAGGATATTAAAAAAAATAAACACAAAGCTCTCACTGGATGCATGACGCCCTTCCTTAGGTTGGCTTTTACATTCTGAAACATACATGGAAGAGTGCATATAATGTAAATGTACAGCAAAAAATAATAAAATGAACAGCAATGTACCCTCCACCCAGTTTGAGAAATAGAACATAACAATACCTCTGAATTTCCCTATGCCGTGGGTCCCTTCCTAATCCTATCACCTCTTGCCTTTCAGAGGTAACCACTGTCCTGAATACTGTTGTATTAATTCCCTTGCTTTTCTTTATGGTTATACCACATATGTATGTATCCTTAAATAATAAATCACTTAATTTCATGAGCTTCTGAACTTCATATGAACTGAATCACATCTACGTGTATGCTTCTGTGACCGGCCCTTTTTTGCTCAACATTATGGCTTTGAGATTAACCTGTGTTGTCGTCTAAAGCTGCGTTTTGTTTATTTTTATTGTTGTATTTAATCTATTGTTTGATCTCAATTTTTATATCTATTCTCTTATTGATGGATATGTGGGTTGTTAAATTGTATACACTAAGATTATACATTATACCTTACTTTAAGATATTAAATAGAAAATTTCTAAACAAAATATTTTCAAATTGTTTAATCATATTTCCTTTTTGCCTGAAATGGCTATATGCAATTCAACTGAACGTTTCTCTAATTCGTAAACTGCTCAGGCATTATCATAGCAGTCACTTTGAGAAGATACTAGTGATATGTCGCTAAAAGGGCACATCAGCCACAGACAGACAGAAATATATTCTGTAGTGGGTTGAATAAGTGCTCCCCCTGATGCCCACCAGGAACATCATTATGTGAACTTATTTGGAACTAGGGTCTTTGCAGATGCAACTAATTAAGATGAGGTCATGCTGGATTAGGGTGGGCAGTAAATCCAACGACTGGTGTCCTGACAAGAAGAGAGGACACAGAGAGACACAGATGCACGGAGAAGAAGGCCATATGACTATGGAGGCAGAGATTAGAATAATGTAGTTACAAGTCAAAGTATGCTAAGGATTGCTGGGAGCCACCAGAAACTAGGAAGAGGCAAGGAAGGAGTCTTTTCCTAGAGGCTTCAGAGGGAACGTGGTCCTGCCAACTGATTTCAGATTTCTAGCCTCCAGGACTGTGAGAGAATAAGTTTCTGTTGTTTTCAGCCACTCAGTTTGTGATCATGTGTCATGGCTGCCCTGGGAAACTAAAACACCCTCCATGAGTAAAGACGGATGAGATGCACCTCATGGAGCTTTGGATTCTAGAAGACCCTGCCTAGTTTCCCAGCTTCAAAACTCTCGTCTTGGTGGGGCTCCTTGGGCACCAGGATCATGACCTCCTACAACAGTTCCACAGGCTGAACTGCTGTCCACGATGGTCCATCTGTAGTTGGCTGACGGAGTTGATGTCAGGTTGTAGAGCTCCTGTTGGGCTGTACTCAGTGAGTTCAGGCAGTGCTGAGGGGCAGCTGACATTATAGGGCTTGTCCTCTGGAAGGACTGTGGGCCCACCCACTCACTGTGCCTGAGCAGTCCTCCTCAGTCCTGGAAGAGGCCGTATCTGGATGGAGGTGATTAGCCTAGTGGAAGCTCTAGCTGCCCCAAGTCCAGCTGATCACCCCAAGGGTTGACAGGATTTTCACACTGGCTGGGAAGCTCAGCTCTCAGCCAGAAAGCCTCAGCAAGTACCTGTAGGGCAAAAGTTGCCTCCAGTGTTTGAACAAGCACTGTTGGCTCTGTTGGCTCTTATTTTCTTATTTCTGGCCTCTAAAGGAATCCTTTACTTCTCGACAGCTTTGCTATAGATTTTAAACATTTAAAATGTTTTATTTAGCATATTAACTTGTGCTGGACTAGAAGGTTTTCTTTGGACATTTAGTCTATCATTTGAGCCTAGCCACTGAGGGCTAGAATTTAGCTGTCCCTTGCAAAACGGCATTAGCGGTTAACCAAGAATCATATTCTACTGAAGAAATATAGGTATTGTAATCTGTTAGCTGTCCATGTTCATTCTTTAATTCAATAGTCATCTATATAGGTAAGCCAGTGTACTAGATATCGTTAGGAATCCAAAGACAATAGAATCAACTTAAGCCTAGCAGACTATCTATAAATCAGATAAGTATCTGGTAATTTTGTTTATAGTTTACCCATGACATAATTCTGTGTATTAATTTATTTAATTACAAATTTCAAAAAAATAAAAAGAATTTCCTTCCATTGTTGTTAAAGGAGAAACATCTAGATATGACTGTAGATTTGATTGATCATAATGTCTAAATTTGGGATTACTTATGAATTAATCTGCCAGTTACAAAGATATCTGTAACAGGGAATGCCCTTCCTTTATTTTTATTGTTTTGAAAAGTTAAAAATTCCTTAATTTTTTGTTCCTGGTACGACTACCACAATTTACAGGGCAATATACCTGATATAATGAAAAGAAAATGACAAAGCTACAACAGACAAAAGACCTCAGGAATGTACATCTAATTGACACTACATTGCATTAATAAATAGCTGCACTTTTTGCAAACTGTGTCTGTGACAGTCCTGAACAAGAAGGGTTTCCTGTTAAGCTGCAGTACCGTTTCTAACTATGGATCATCATTCCTTCCGTGGCAGATTTTTACAGTTGCTCTAATGCTTTGGGGACGACTGTCTCAAAGTAACCTGCAGTTTTCTTGACAACTCCTTGCTCTCTCTCCTGCTGAGAAATGTAGCCCTTTTCTTCTGAGTTTTTAGAACCTTCTGCTACCATCCACCACTTCCACCACCAGATCCATAACCACCACCATAGGGACTGCCCAGACTTCTTCCACCAAAACTGTCCCCCTTTATGGGTCCATAATTTGATTGCTGTTGTCCACTATAATTTCCAAAATCATTATAGTTCCCAACACCACCATAGTTACCTCCAAAACTTCCTCCTTCATTGTAACCATCATATCCTCCACCACTGCCTCCATATCCACCACCTTGGTTTCCATATCCACGTCTACCACCACCAGCCTCCTCTTCCACCAAAGTTTCCACCACGGCCAAAGTTACCTCCACCACCTCCAAAGTTTCCTCCACTACACATAACGTTGCCAGATCCACCTCCACGACCTCTTTGTGATCCAACAGACTACATTTCTTGTTTAGAAAGGGGACTTTTTCACTTTACACTTATCCCCATTAATAGTGTGGTACTTCTGAACAATAATTTTGTCAACTGTATCATGATCATCAAAAGTTACAAAAGAAAATCTTCTCTTTTTTCCACTCTGCCTGTCTTCCATAACTTCTATGGTTTCAATCTTGCCATACTTTTCAAAGTAGTCTCTCAAATTATATTCTTCTGTATCTTTTTTTTTTTAACATCTTTATTGGAGTATAATTGCTTTACAATGTTGTGTTAGTTTCTGAGGTATAACAAAGTGAATCAGCTATATGTATACATATATCCCCATATCTCCTCCCTCTTGCGTCTCCCTCCCACCCTCCCTATCCCACCCCTCTAGGTGGTCACAAAGCACCGAGCTGATCTCCCTGTGCTATGCAGCTGCTTCCCTGTATCTTCTTTAATACCACCAACAAAAATTTTCTTCACTGTTAGATGGGCATCAGCCTTGTGTGGTTGAGCACACATTGCTGCATCCACCTCTTCAACACAAGAGTTAGTCACAAAACCAAAGCCCCTGGAACGTTTTGTTTGGGGGTCTCGTATCACCACATAATCTGTAAGTGTGCCCCATTTCTCAAAATGTTCTCTTAAGCTATCATCTGTAGTTTCAAAGCTCCGACCACCAATAAACAGTTTTCTCAACTATTCTGGTTCGTTTGGATCATGGCCCTGCATTTTGAGACTGGACTCACCTCTTCCAAATTGAGTTCAATATCGCCTCTACTTTAAGTGTAGTCAAATAACTTAATTTCATGTAGGCAGCTTCCTTTTTTGCTTGTAGGGAATGTAGGTGTTGGCTCTTGTATTCTTTTTGAATGTTATTTCAAAAGCTATTTCTGTGTACCATCTGGTACACCATTATTCAGCTTCTTTAACAATAAATAGCAAAGTTGTCACTAACCTACACAAATGAGGGCTGTTCCAACTCTGCTTTCCTGAACTTGAGGCACCAACTTGATTAGAGAAGGGAAACTAAAGACTCCACTTTTCTCCCCTACTATCCCTCATCACAGCTGATCAAAGTCCTTTCTCCTGTACAAGCTACCAATGGGGGAGGGGTACTGGTTTGCATGAAGTTGTACAGTGAGTGATTGAGAGGTCAGTCTCTGAAGTTCAAGTCCTGGCTTTGAAACATCCTAGTTGTGTTACTGTGGTAGGCTCTAACTTCAAGCCTGGGTTTTCCTCATGTATAAAACTGGGTGCAGTAGCATGTTTTGCGGGATGAGAGTAAATATTAAATAGGATAATGTATGAAAAGTGATTACATATATTATCTGGCATTAGTTCAGTGTTAAATAAATGTTGATATGAAGCTATGACACATGTGGTCCAGTCTTACAGCAGTATAGCAGTCAAAGCCTGGAAGTTGAAAAAAATCTGATATGCTCAGTCTCCTTACTTATACTTAACCAACCCTCTGAAGAGGACACATAGCCTTTAGCAACACTTCTTAAACCCTCTTTGCTTTCACACCTACTCAGTCAGTTATTTGACTCACCTTAAACTCCTGCCCCATAGACAAAGAGCCTCTCCTCCTTTCAGTCCTCCCTCTTCTCCCAATGTTGAATCACCTAATAGCAAGGAAAGACACTTCTCTGGGGAGATCTGAAAAAGAAAATGAGTGGGCAAAATCAAAATTCTTTTAGTGGTTGTTAACCACTGTTTGTTTGATGGTGATAAAATAGCCAACATACCAATATACAAAAACTGCTTTCTCCCATCACATTTTATCAATTCTGATGTCCTTTTAAAAACTATCATTCATTCACACATTATTGTAAGGTTCTGCAGCCAGAAAACTGAATCACTGACCAATCAGATTCAAAGGACTCGTAGTTTTGATGGTCAGGGGAGCAGGTAATTTTGGAGCAAGATGCTCCAAACACTGAGTGATAATAAGAAAACCATAATACCATTTAAAGTATGATGTACATTTGTATTACACTTTACAATTTTATGAGTGTTTTCACATAAGTTATTTAATCTGATTCCCCACAAAAATCTTGTGAGGTTGGCAGACTGAGGATAATTGTCTCCGTTTTAATAAATGCAGAGACTGTAACATAGGAGATTGACATGGGAGGTGCTGCAGTGAGTGGCTTCAGACAGAGAGTCAGATGAGAGCCCTGGTCACCCAGGAGGGAGGCCGATGAGGGGCACAGGAAGGGAGGGCCCCTCTTAGCCCTGCCATGGACCCTGAGGAGCAGAGCATCCCATTTGGTACTGATGCCTTAGCTTGTTGATTCTTGCTGTATATCCTTCCAGGCATTTTGTGGCTATCTTACGATGTTGGCACCATAATGGAATTTTATCTGCAAAACACGTTAGCCTAAGAGAAAATTCTATTAACACTTGCCTTTCCTTTCTTCTACTCTGATATTAAAAAAAAAAAAGAGTTAAAGAAAAATTATGGTTTTTTTTAAGAAACAGGAAAGATTTTCTTAGGTTGATTTTTAATAACTAAGGATTGTTAAACATGTCTGTTGTGGCTTTCAGAGCACAAGGTACCACAGTCAAGTAAGACCTTTTATCCCCCAGTAGAGAGAAATGGTACATTTTATTCAATACATTAAATTATGTAGACATTAGCCACAACATGTTGATTCAGCTTCACAGGAAATGAAAATCAATACCATCTGTGTGGATAGCGGCTCTACATTACCACAGCACACACTGTAATGTGTTCATTGCGTCTCAGCTCCAAAACCTCACTTTATTTAGAATGACATTATTGTAAGATTTTTAAAAGTCACTTTAATATGCATGTAAAAATCCAAATCAAGAAGTCAACAGATTTTGAATCCAGATTTTAGAAGCAATATTCTCCAGCTGCTTTGAATTTGCCTAGCATTTGATAAATTTTGAAACTGTCATGAGATACAGGTCTTCAAAGGCTGTGAGATATGGCCCAAGTGCCTAGCATCGAGCCCAGTACACAGCAGGTGCTCAAAAAATGTTTGTTGAATTAATGAATCAGCACAAGATGCACCATCAATTTCATAACATATTCTTGGGGGGCTTCCCTGATGGGGAAGAATCTGCAGTGGTTAAGAATCTGCCTGCCAATACAGGGGACACAGGTTTGATCCCTGGTCCAGGAAGATCCCATGTGCCACAGAGCAACTCAGCCTGTGTGCCACAACTACTGAAGCCCGTGTGCCTAGAGCCTGTGCTCTGAAACAAGAGAAGCCAGCGCAATGAGAAGCCCATGCACTGCAATGAAGAGTAGCCCTAGCTCGCTGCAATTAGAGAAAGCCCGTGTATAGCAACGAAGACCCAACACAGCCAAAAAATAAATAAATAACATATTCTTGGGAAAAAAGAAACCTTAAAGTAAATGTACCCATTGACTGCAAGATGTACAATGATTTAATTTTAAAAAAATTTATTTATTTATTTGGTTGCCCCGGGTCTTAGTTGTGGCAGGCGGGCTCCTTACTTGCGGTTCTAGGGCTCTTTAGTTGTGGCTCGCCAGCTCCTTAGTCGTGGCATGTGAACTCTTAGTTGCGGCATGCGTGTGGGATCTAGTTCCCTGACCAGGGATCGAACCCAGGCCCCCTGCATTGGGAGCATGGAGGCTTATCCATTGCATCACCAGGGATGATTTTTAAAATGTGAAAAAAATTGATTAAGAATCTACGGAGGGGGCTTCCCTGGTGGCGCAGTGGTTTAGTCTGCCTGCCAATGCAGGGGACACGGGTTCGTGCCCCGGTCCGGAAAGATCCCACATGCCGCAGAGCGGCTGGGCCCGTAAGCCATGGCTGCTGAGCCTGCGCGTCCGGAGCCTGTGCTCCGCAAAGGGAGAGGCCACAACAGTGAGAGGCCCGCGTACCGCAAAAATTAAAAAAAAAAAAAAAAAAAAAAAAGAATCTAGGGAGGGACTTCTCTGGTGGTCCAGTGGTAAAGAATCCACCTTCCAATGCAGGGGACACGGGTTCACTCCCTGGTCGAGGAACTAAGATCCCACATGCCGCGGGGCAACTAAGCCCACGTGACACAACTACTGAGCCTGCACACCTCAACTAGAGAGACTGCGTGACGCAAACTACAGAGCCCACGTGCTCTGGAGCCCACACGCCACAATTAAAGGGAGAAAACCCGCATGCCACAAGTAGAGAGAAGCCCGTGTGCTGCAACGAAAGACCCAGCATGCTGCAACAATTATCCTGTGTGCCACAACTAAGATGCCACGCAGCCAAAAATAGTAAAATAAATAAATAATAAAATAAATAAATATTAAATGTATGTTTTAAAAAAAAAGAATCTAGGGAAAGCAGTAGTTGCTCTAGGAGAGGCAAGTATAAATGCATTGGAAGTCTGAAGGACAAAGAGTTTAATTTCAGACAGAGGGACCAGATAATTTTTTTACTATAATTATCTGGAGGCACTGTTAGGATGGGCCCTTTTTTGAGAGCTCCAGAATTCCTGAGTAGGAGTGGCTTGGAGGAAACAATCTGGTTGGGAAGAGGATGACGGAGCAGCTAAGGGACTTGTTCTAAAAATGCATTTGTTTAGCGAGCATGCTGATTTCTTTAGATTGTATGTTTATTATCTGGAGGGCCTGGATAGGACTGGAGGTGAGGAGGGGTTGATGGTGAGTATGTAGAATTTAAAAATTTTCCATTTTAGGCATATAGGAATTTATGTCTAGATCTGTATCTTTATCTGTCTACTCTCTGTCTACTTGTCTATCTCTCTTTTGCTTTCTTTTAGTGAAAGCAATAGACTCAAGCTATCTGTCTTTATTGAAAATAATCAATATTTATATTTATTCTATACTATTATACTTCATCATCCTCTCCCATATTCAGGGAATTTCCTGAGTGAGCATCTTTGTCTTCTCCATCTCCATACCCACAGCATTAGTTAGCACAGAGCCTGGCTTTCAGTAGGTGTGAAATAAAGTTATTTATTGAAAGGAATGCCCTTGAAAAGCATAGATGGTATGGTTAATTCTTTTCAGCATGATCACATATCAGGTCATCTTTCATTTTGTAGATAGAATGATGAAGCAAGATTAGAGGCCCAACTTAGAGTCATAAGTAAAAGTCAGAAGAAAACCTGAGCAAGAATCCAGAGGATTCAAGTCCCAGTAGTGTATTTTGCATCATATTATCCAAGTTCCAGCAAAAATCACATGGATGTTCCTTGCATATGAATATGTCCTTTGTGGGAATTGGGACCGTTTTATTATTATGTCAAACCTTTAAAAGTCAGACATGCACTTTAAATTGATTTTTGGGGGTAGGTTTTGACCTCTCTTGTTACTACTGTCACATGCATGTGCAAGACAGCTGATGGGAGAGGATGTGTACCTGCCTCCAAGTAATTACATGCTACGGAGCCTCATCATTTCTGGTTCTTTAATCCAAATTTCTTAACCAACTCCTTTCAAATTGGATCTTTAGTACAGCCATTCTAATTCTATAGCTTCAAAACAAAGTCATTTTAAAAAATATTTATTTATTTATTTTTGCTGTGTTGTGTCTTCGTTTCTGTGCGAGGGCTTTCTCTAGTTGTGGCAAGTGGGGGCCACTCTTCATTGCGGTGTGCGGGCCTCTCACTATCGCGGCCTCTCTTGTTGTGGAGCACAGGCTCCAGACGCGCAGTCTCAGTAGTTGTGGCTCACAGGCTTAGTTGCTCCACGGCATGTGGGATCCTCCCAGACCAGGGCTCGAACCCGTGTCCCCTGCATTAGCAGGCAGATTCGCGACCACTGCGCCACCAGGGAAGCCCAACAAAGTCATTTTTAAGCTATTTGAACTTAAAATATTTGGAAAAAAAATCTGAACGATTTCTGAAAGCACAAAGCAGGTATTTTCTTCAAACTCAAGTAACTGAAATAACTGAAGATATTTAGTTCAAATTGCAAATAAATTCACCTTTGGATTGAGACAAGGCAAGAGAAATATCAGACCCAAAGGTCAAAAGGAACATTTTGGAGTAAGTTATAAACAGAAAATAGGGATTTAGAATGGAAAAGATGAATCAACAATAAGATGGGGTCATGACACCTTGGTAAGTATTTTTTATTATTTTTTAAAACTCACTGTGCTAACCCAGGACTTTATTTTCACTGCCTCTAATTGAGACTATTTTAGTGATTTTGTGTGTGTGTGTGTGTGTGTGTGTGTGTTGAAAGGATCAGGAAATGATACTCTGTACTTTGTTATGTCTTGATTCAGAGAAATTTAAAGCATATAGAAATCTTGGGCTAGATCTCTTCTCCATTCCCTGACTCTCCCTAGAACACTTATGCCAAAAATTACCATTCTCTGTGGTATCAGATTCTCAGGGAGAAGTAACTGTTTAGAGGAATTCATTTTCCAAATGCCCAAATTTCACCAGATTCAAATAGTGCTGATGTAAATAAATAACAGTTGTAAACTTGAAAAGTGGATAAGATTATTAGATGTGCCTGTCGATAGGTAATTAGCACAAGCACATTTGTGATTTATTGGAAAGTTCAAGGGCAACTGGAATGACTTCTGTTATTCTGCAGTTGCATGTTGGAGTTAAATCCTGTGTTTTCTGGAGCTGCAAACGTCTGTAGTATGATATTCATCATCATTTTAAATGTGTTTATTGAGTGGGAGGTCTCTAATTAGGAATCTGCTCTCATTCCAGTTGATATTGGGTTAAAATGTACTTTTTCACCAGCTACTTAAAAAGAGTTCCTAATCCAGCAACTCCACTCCTGGCTATTTATCCGAAAAACAAAAACAAAAACAAAAAACACTAATTCAAAAAGATACATGCACTCCTGTGCAGCATTATTTACAACAGCCATGATATGGAAGAAACCTAAGTGCCCATCAATAGATAAATGGGTAAAGACGATGTGGTATACATAGATACACACACACACACACACACACACACACACACACACACACACAAAGTGGAAAATTACTCAGCCATAGAAAGAAAAGAGATCTTGCCATTTGTGACAAAGTGGATGGACCTAGAGGGAATTATGTGAAGTGAGGTAAGTCAGACAGAGAAAGAAAAATACTGTATGATTTCACTTATATGTGGAATCTAAAAGACAAAACAAATGAACAAATATAACCAAACAGAAACAGAGTCATAGATACAGAGAACGAACAGGCAGTTGCCAGAGGGGAGGGAAGTTGGAAGAGGAGAGAAATAGGTGAGGGAGATTAAGAGGTACAAACTTCCAGTTACAAAGTAAATGAGTCATAGGGATGAAGTGTACATTGTGGGAAATACAGTTAACAGTTATGTAGTATATTTGTATAGTGACAGATGGTAACTAGACTTATAATAGTGATAATTTTGAAATGTATAGAAATATTGAATCACTATGTTGTGTACCAGGAACTAACAATGTGTTGTAGGTCAAGTATGCCTCAAAAACAAACAAACAAACTCACAGAAAAAGAGATCAGATTTGTGGTTACCAGAGTGGGGCTGGGGAGAGAGGTAACTGGATGAAGGTAGTCAAAAGGTACAAACTTTCAGTTATAAGATAAATAAGTACTAGGGATATAATGTACAACATGATAAATATAAGTAATACTGCTGCGTGTTATTTATGAAAGTTGTAAAGAGAGTGAATCTTAAGAGTTCTCATCACAAGGAAAAATCTTTCTATTTCTTTAATTTTGTATCTATATGAAGTGATGTATTTCACTAATCTAATTGTGGTAATCATTTCATGATGTATGTAAATCAAATCATTATGCTGTACATCTTAAACTTATATAGTGTTGTATATTATATCTCAATAAGACTGGAAGAAAAAGAAAAAAGGAAAAATAAAAAGTTCCTAAAGCCAATCATCAGTGTAAAAAAAGATTTAGGAGAATATCAAAAAATATTTGTTGACTGACAATGGAGAGGGTTGGGTTGGAACATATAATAAGTTTACCATTCTTCCAACTCAAAAAGTCTACACCCTATCAGGTTTATACTTTATCTATCCTCAGCGGGAGTGGGGTGGCTCTTCTCACTTTGCAGTGATTTGTCACTCTGCCTAACTAACTGGCCAGTCTCTTGTCCTGATTTTCCCACAATTGCACTGTAGCTTCTAGCAATACCAGGTGTCTCGCTTTTCTGCAACCTGTCTCCATGCCTGTACCCTTGCTGTTCTTTCTCTGTCTGAAGTGTCCTACTCATTAATCGCAGCTTTGAGTCAGGACTCAAATGCTACTGCCTGGGTAATGGGACATTCTCCTCTCACTCCCAGCATACGCAGGTAAGGTAATCTTCTGATTGTATTTGCTGGCTGGTTTGCATGTCTGATTCCTCAGGAGACTGAAATATTCTTGGGGGCAGGTGCTTTGTGTGTCTGCATTTTTGTAACCCTGAAACCTGGCATAGTGCTTTCACACATGGTATGTGCCCTTGAAGTATTTACTGAGTGAATGAGTATATTCCTTGGTGTAAATCATAAACATAACTTTATACTGCCCATATATCTTATAAGATTTCTCATATCTATCTCTTTCAGGTATAATTTTCTTTATATAAGTGATGCATGCCTAAAAACATATTTTTAATTTTGTGAATTTAATAAAATTCTAGATCCATGCTGTATTGTCCTATAAAGGAGTTGCTAGCCACATGTGGCTATTTAAATTTAAATCAGTGAAAATTAAATAAAATTAAAAAATTCAGTTCCTCAGTAGCAGCACCAGCCACATTTTAAGTGTCCAATAGACACATGTGGCTTTTAGCCATTGTATTAAACAACACAGACAGAGAACATTTCCATCACTGCAAAAAACTGTATTGAACAGTGCTACCTTAGAGAAACTGGATATCTTTGGTAATGTTTCAAATTCTTCTGTAAAGTAAATAATCATATTCAAACTAATTACCTTTGAACATCTGAATGCTAATATAGCCAGGTTTTAAAATACTAGTCTTAGATATGTTACATTCTCTGGTACAGACAAATCTTTTACAAATATTTTAAACAGTCTATATTTAAATGTAAAAAGTGTTCAGAAAAATAAAATATTGAGACTAGTGAGTCACACGATGACCTAGGTGCACCATTTTCTTACTTCTCCCTCCTGAGACACCAATAAAACTAAGCAAAAAAATGTTTTAAGTGCTCTCACTCCACAACATGAAGAGAGTAAGACAAGGATCATCAGTGGACAAGGGGATTCAAGAGGTTTATGAAATATAGAAAGTTGATGAAGCATACTGGAGAAAGTGGCAGCCTATACTATACCTGGAGGGGTATAAGTCACCACACTTGGAAACATTTGATGCAGAGGGGGTCAGGAATGAGTTGTGCAGCAAAACAGGAAGATTTGTTAAAAGTCTGTCAGTTGGAGAGAACCTACAGCCTGGCACAATAAAGGAAAAGTTACCTATATCTGTCTCATTCAGGCATTTTAAAACATCAGGGGTAAAGAGAGTATGGAGAGAGACAGAAAGAGGCACTTACAAGATAACTGCCTGGCAAGAAGCTTCTCATTAGCAGCCCTGGGTACTGGAAGATACTGCAGCAAGGCTCTCAAGGTTTTTTAACCATTAGGTAGGAGGATAGAATACATTTTCAGACACGTTCCATACATCTTTTCTTAGGAAGTTACTAGAGCGTATTTTCCACCAAAACAAGAGTAATGAGTAAGGCATATGCTCCTTTGGTGGACTGGACTATTGCTTCCTATTGTTCACATCTCCCCTGTCATTGACGTATACATTCATGTCTACATTTCCCTACTCCTTTGATGTTGGGGTTGCCCATATGATTTGCTTTGGCTAGTGGGGCACTGGTGGATGCCGCATGAGCAGAGGCTTTCAGTATGCTTATTTGGCGTGTCTTGGTCTTTTTCTTTCTTCTTCCATCTTCCATGAGAAGAGCGTGCCCCAAATAGCTGCTGGTACCACATGAAAGACACATGGAGCAGTCTTGAATTCAACCTACATTCTGAAGCAGAGTGAGAACAGTAAATGTTTGTTGTTACCACTGAGATGTCAGGGCTGCTTGTCAGGCAGCATTACGGTTACACAGCATTTTTGTAGTAATAATTATTAAGAAGCTTTCAGGAACAATTAATCCAATTTGAGAGTACTGACATTCCTCCTCTAGAATGGTAACTGTGCAGCAGACCTGAAAGCAACTGGTCCAGTTGGGAATATGAGGATTAATGGCTCTGGGAGGGAGATCTTCAAGAAATAAGAAGAATCAACAGAATAGGAGGTATGATTGAGACCTTGGGAATATAGTTAAGGCAAATGGAAGAGCACAAAAATGGGAAATCCATTCCAACTGAATTGCAGGAGCACAGCAGTCATGATATTGGACTCTTTAGAAAAGGGGTCTTGATCCTATTATATTATTAGCTCTGTAGTGAACACTATTTATATAGATGTAATTAAGTAAGATCCATTTATAGTTCCCCCCCCGCATGGGTATACACTTATATCCAAACTCCTCAGGTTGTGAACATTAAATGTGTACAGCTTTTTGTATGTCAATCATACCTCAATAAAGTGGTTTACACACACACACACACACACACACACACAAATGATTAAAAGAGAAAACAAAGCAGAGGAACAAAAAGGAAACAAAACAGACAAAAAGCCAAAGAGGGAAAAAACTAACTATGGTAAAAGTCCCTCAGGTCATCAAAAACCAAATTCCTGAGCTAGAACGACCAGAAACCTAGGCCCAGCCAGGGATTTGTATAGGTGCTTGGAATTCCATAAAAATGGCTCTTTATGAGGTAATAGCAAGAAATGAATCTATGAAAGCTAGGGATAAAACACAGTGGTTTTCTCACTTTCTGGTCTCAAGACTCTTTTATTCTTTTTTTTAAAAAAGAGACACCTGAAGCGCTTTCTTTTTCTGTGGGTTATAGCAATTGGTATTTACCTTACGAGAAATTAAAACCTATAGGATGCTTCAGTGGTCTTTTCATTTCTAGTTTGAAAACCTATTATAGTTTTTGGTTTTTAAAGAGCTCATTAAAGTCTACACTTAAAACATTAATTCGTTTGTCCTTAAACTCTGAATGATTGGTCTCAACGGACAACTTAGCTGGCATCATGATACTATATGAAACTGTTCCATTGTGTAAGACACAATAAGGTATATCATTAAAATCTGTAAAGTTAAGAGGAAGATAGCTTTCAACATAATTTTATTTCTTATTTACAGTTTTGCCCAGTTTCTTTGCAGTAGATTCCTTTTCCATGAGCCCAGATAGCCTGCTATGTCCATTCCTGTATCTTTATTTATTTATTTATTTTTCAATAGGTTTGTGGGGTTTTTTTTAACATCTTTATTGGAGTATAATTGCTTTACAATGGTGTGTTAGTTTCTGCTTTATAACAAAGTGAATCAGCTATACATATACATATATCCCCATATCTCCTCCCTCTTGCATCTCTCTCCCACCCTTCCTATCCCACCCCTCTAGGTGGTCACAAAGCACTAAGCTGATCTCCCTGTGCTATGCGGTTGCTTCCCACTAGCTATCTATTTTACATTTGGTGGTATATATATAAGTCCATGCCACTCTCTCACTTCGTCCCCAGCTTACCCTTCCCCCTCCCCGTGTCCTCAAATCTATTCTCTACATCTGCGCCTTTATTCCTGTCCTGCCTCTATGTTCTTCATAACCATTTTTTTTTAGATTCCATATATATGTGTTAGCATATAGTATTTGTCTTTCTTTTTCTGACTTACTTCACATTCCTGTATCTTTAAAGGCAGAGGTTGCAGCTGTGGGGTAAGAAAGCAGCAAGTTGTCTCCTCTTTCTTTTTAAGCCCAACAATTCATCGTGCTCGTGTCTGACTTACTCAGCATTGGTAGAGGAATCCGGGTGCTGCACATGTCTCCAGTATCTCAGAGGAGGGAACTGAGAAGTCCCTTTATTTATTCCTTCACTAATGCTCTTCCTTTCTTCATGTAGATCTGAGTTTCTGACCTAATCATTTTCCTTCTCTCTGAAGAACATTTTTTAACATTTCATGCCAGGCAGATCTATGGATGAAAAATTCCTTCAATTTTTGCCTGTGAAAATCTTTATTTTTCCTATACTTTTGAAGGATAATTTTACTGGATACAGAATTCTAGGTTGGTGGTTTTGTTCTTTTCTGCATGCATGGTTTCTGAAGGAAGGTCTGATGTCATTCTTATCCTTGTTCCTTTATAGATAAGGTTTTTTCCCCCACCTCTCCGGCTTCCTTAAAGATTTTCTCTGTCTTTGATTTTATAGAGTTTTAGGTATTTTCCTAAATACTGTTCTCTGAGCTTCCTGGATCTATGGTTTTCTTTCTGTCATTATACTGCGCTTTATTATGAAACTTTTTATCAGATTTAAGTTTTTAAAACATAACATGTAAAACTAATTTATTTTTAAAATAACTACAGCATTTTCCAACCAAATAATGCTCTATAACATCTTTTCATATTTAACATTCTTTTTCAATCTTTTTAATGATCCCCTTCACATAAATATCTATAAAAACACCTAATTTACTTTATTGTTTCTTAAGAGTCCAAACCCTCACAGTAGTTAAATCTGAGTCAGTCACTTTCCATTATTTTACAATAGCCAAAAAAAAACAAAAACAAAAACCCTCTAGGCTGAAAGTTGACTTAAACTTATTTTAGCTGCAAAAGAGCAAAATAAAAATTTCCTTTTTTGTATTGGCAAAATTTAAAAATATCATATGATCAAGTTATCCTTATAGTTTTAAAAACATGATTGTTTTTAATGTTGCAGTAGTTGGATGTTGGGTAGCCCATGGGAACAGGTATCAGGGTAGTGGGGGAGGTGGCTCTTATTCAGGTCTGTTCAAAGGGGAGTATCCTCTTGAGCCTTGGTTTTCCATCTGTAAAATATGCATAGTGCCTGCTCTGACTCTTCACAAAGAAAGAAAAGAAAAATTCCTGATTTGGGGAGCTGTAAGAGCCCTGAGAGATCATTTTGTCAATTTTGATGAGAAAACAGAGGCAAAAGTGGGTTGAAAACTTGCTCAAGGGCAAATATCAAGGGAACACATAGAATCACTGTATTTACATTTGGCATTGACAGTGCAAAGCTAATGTTTTCATTTTTATAACCCCAGTGCATCCTGTGTAAACTCATTATAACAGTATGAGCCTTATGGGCCACTTACATTACAATAACATATTTCTCAGACAGAAATCTGCTGGTATGGAAAATATCTGCTTTTTTAAATGGGATCAATCTCCACCTCCATAAGCTGTCCAATAACTGCATTATCAGTTCCTACATCTTGTCTTTTCTGATAGTTACCAAAATCTTTGGGTATATTTTTCATAATATTTATAAGCTGAGTCAGGGTCAGTGAGTTGAAAGCTGAGGTAGGAGTTAGCAAGATGGATGAGATGGGTACTCTGGACATAACAACCCTGATGGTTGAAGGCACTGAGATGGGAAAGAGCAGTGTGTTCACCACATTACAAGTAACTTGCTTCTGGACTCATCCTCTTTTGTTAAAGCCATTCATCTGTGCTCTCCTTCCTAGAGGCACAAGGAAGAATGTGTTGGGTGGGTGGGTGGGGGCATCCTCGATTTCTTACCCTTCTCACACTTAACAGAGGTCCTACTGATTCTGTTAAAGATTCTGGAATGTGCCCCCTTGTGTTGTTGATTTTACCACAGTCTTAGTTCAGGTCAACACTTTTGCTTAAATAACTAGTTACTAGATTACAATTAGCCTCTTAACTAGCTCACTGCCCTCACCCAATTGACTCTCCACAAACATCATTATGTTTCTCAGTCACTTAAATGCTTTCAACCTAAAGATAAAGAACAAATTCTTTATTGTGACATTTAAGGCTGATTCCCAGTGCCCGCTCTGGCCTTGCCCTGTGCTCCTGCCCTGCGAGCACTCACACTGCTCTAGTTTACTGGCCTTTGCTGAGTCACCGGCTCTTCCGGTGATGCTGTCCTTGTCCTCCCCCTTTTCTCACATGGCTAATAACAAATTAACCTTTTCTCTCCTTCCTTCTCTCTCTCTCTCCCCTCCTTCACTTCTTCATTCCACAAATATTTATTGACACTCTTCTATGTGCCAGTCATTGAAGGTGCATTAGTGAGCAAAACAGGAAAAGCTCTGCCCTCAAAGACCTTACATCCGTGTGTTTGTGTTGGGGGTGACAGAAACGAAGTGTATTAACTAATAAATAATGCTGTATGTTAGAAGATGATAAGTGCTGTGGAGAAATAGTAAGCTGTAAATGGAAGGGGAGGATGCAGGGAGAGATGTCATTTTAAATAGAGTGGTCAGAGTAGGTCACACACACAGAAGATGGCATTTCAGCAAAGAATAGGATGAAGTAAGGAAGGGAGCCATTTGGTTATTTGGAGAAAGGATGTTCCAGGCAGAGGAAGCAGCCAGTGCCAAGGCCTGGCATGTTCAAGGAGCAGCAAGAGAGCTAGTGCATCTGGAGCACAGTGAGTGAGGAGGACTCACAGAAGAAGATGTCAGAGAGGTTCCTGGGGGACCTGACAGCCATCTAGGTAGTGGTAAAGACTTCAGTTTTTATGCTGAGAGAAACTGGGACCCAGTGAAGGCTCTGGAGCTGAAGAGAGACATTATTCGACACACGTTTGAAAGAGAAGAAGTAGGGAGAGCGGTAAGAAGGCTACTATAGAGGCTTCCTTGGTGGTGCAGTGGTTAAGAATCTGCCTGCCAATGCAGGGGACACGGGTTCGAGCCCTGGTCCAGGAAGATCCCACATGCCGCGGAGCAACTAAGCCCATGTGCTACGACTACCGAGCCTGTGTTCTGGAGCCTGCGAGCCACAACTACTGAGCCCATGTGCCACAACTACTGAAGCTGGCGTGCCTAGAGCCTGTGCTCCACAACAAGAGAAGACACTGCAATGAGAAGCCTGTGCACTGCAACGAAGAGTAGCCCCTGTTCGCCGCAACTAGAGAAAGCCCACGCGCAGCAACAAAGACCCAACACAGACAAAAATAAATAAATAAAATAAATAAATTTATATAAAAAAATAAAATAATGCAATAGATAGATGGTGGTAGCCGGGACCAGGTGGCAATAGAGGCTGATGAGGATTGCTCAGATACTGGGAGTGTATATATATTTTTTGCATTTTAAACAATTTTAAACAAAATATCATTGAATAAACTTGACTCTTTTTGGTGTACAGGTCAATGAATATTAAAACACATACAGATTTAAATAGTTACCACCACATTCAGAATCTAGAACAGTTCCTCAAACTCCTAAAACTCTCTCAACCTAACCCTTGTCAAACACTGTTCTCTATCACTATAGTATGGTATTTTCAAGAATGTGATATAAATAGAATCATATAGTAGGTAACATTTTGAGACTGGCTTCTTTCACTTGGTGCAATGTCTTTGAGATTCATTCAAGTTGTTGCTTGTGTTCATAGTTTGTTCTTTTTCATTAATTAGTAGTATTCCATTATATGGCTGTACCACAATTTGTTTATCCATTCACCTGGTAAAGGACAGTGGGTTGTTTCCAGTTTGGGGTGATCGTGAACACTGCTACTAGAAAGTTAGTGTATAGGTTGAATGAACATATATTTTTATTCCTCTGGGACAAATGCTCAATAGTACAAATTCTAGGTCTTATGGTAATTGCATATTTAACTTCATAAGAAACTGCCAGATTATTTTCCAGAGGGGCGTACCATGTTACAGTACCATTAGCAAAGTAGGAAAGTTCTAGTTGCTTTATATTCTTGTCAGCACCTGGTGCTGTCAGTATTTTTTATTTTAGCCATTCTAATAAGTGCAATAATAGTATTTCATCATGGTTTATATTTGCGCCTCCCTAATTCCCTAATTTGGGAATTAGATGGCTTCACAGGAGAATTCTATCAAACATTTAGAGAAGAGTTAATACCTATCCCTCTGAAACTATTCCAAAAAATTGCAGAAAGAAGGAACACTCCCAACCTCATTCTATGAGGCCACCATCACCCTGATACCAAAACCAGAGAAAGATATCACAAAAAAAGAAAATTACAGGCCAATAACACTGATGAAAATAGATGCAAAAATACTCAACAAAATACTAGCAAACCAAATCCAACAATACATTAAAAGGATCATCCATCATGATCAAGTGGGATTTATCCCAGGGATGCAAGGATTCTTTAATATCTGCAAATCGATCTGTGTGATATATCACATTAACAAACTGAAGCATAAAAACCATATGATCATCTCAATAGATTCAGAAAAAGCTTTTGACAAAGTTCAAAACCCATTTATGATAAAAGCTCTCCAGAAAGTGGGCATAGAGAGAACTTACCTCAACATAATAAAGGCCAAATATGACAAACCCACAGCTAACATCATTCTTAATGGTGAAAAGCTGAAAGCATTCCTTTTAAGATCAGGAACCAGGCAAGGATGTCCATTGTCACCACTTTTATTCAACATAGTTTTGGAAGTCCTAGCCATGGCAATCAGAAAACAAAAAGAAATAAAAGGAATCCAAATTGGAAAAGAAGAAGTAAAACTGTCACTGTTTGCAGATGACATGATACTATACATAGAGAATCCTAAAGATGCTACCAGAAAACTACTAGAGCTAATCAATGAATTGGATAAAGTTGCAGGATACAAAATTAATATACAGAAATCGCTTGCATTCCTATACACTAAAAACAAAAGATCAGAAAGAGAAATCAAGGAAACAATTATATTTACCATCTCATCAAAACTAATAAAATACCTAGGAATAAACCTATTTAAGGAGACAGAAGACCTCTACTCTGAAAACTATAAGATGCCTATGAAAGAAATAGAAGATGACACAAAGAGATGGAGAGATATACCATGTTCTTGGAATGGAAGAACCAATATTGTCAAAATCAGTATACTACCCAAGGCAGTCTACAGATTCAATGCAATTCCTATCAAATTACCAACGGTGTTTTTCCCAGAACTAGAACAAAAAATTCTAAAATTTATATGGAAACACAAAAGACCCTGAATAACCAAAGCAATGCTGAGAAAGAAAAATGGAGCTGCAGGAATCAGACTCCCTGCCTTCAGACTATACTACAAAGCTACAGTCATCAAAACAGTATGGTACTGGTACAAAACCAGAAATATAGATCAATGGAACAGGATAGACAGTCCAGAGATAAACTCACACACCTATGGTCAACTAATCTATGACAAAGGAGGCAAGAATATACAATGGAGAAAAGATAGTCTCTTCAATAAGTGGTGCTGGGAAAACTGGACAGCTACATGTAAAAAGAAAATGAAATTAGAACACTCCCTAACACCATACACAAAAATAAACTCGAAATGCATCTAAGACCTAAATGTAAGGCCGGACACTGTAAAACTCTTAGAGGAAAACATAGGCAGAACACACTTTGACATAAATTGCAGCAATATCTTTTTTGATCCACCTCATAAAGTAATGAAAATAAAAACAAATATAAACAAATGGGACCTTATTAAACTTCAAGGCTTCTGCACAGCAAAGGAAACCATAAACAAAACAAAAAGACAACCCACAAAATGGGAGAACATATCTGCAAAGGAAGCAACCAACAAGGGATTAATCTCCAAAATATACAAACAGCTCATATGGCTCATATCAAAAAAAACCAACACAATCAAAAAGATGGGCAGTAGATCTAAATAGACACTTCTCCAAAGAAGACACACAGATGGCCAAAAAGCACATGAAAAGACGCTCAACATCACTAATTATTAGAGGAATGAAAATCAAATCTACAATGAGGTATCACCTCATACCAGTCAGAATGGACATCATCAAAAAGTCTACAAACAATAAATGCTGTAGAGGGTGTGAAGAAAAGGGAACCCTCTGACACTGTTGATATGAATGTAAGTTGGTACAGCCATTATGGAGAACAGTACGGAGGTTCCTCAAAAAAACTAAATATAGACCTACCCTATGATCCAGCAATCCACCTCCTGGGCATATATCCAGAGAAAACTCTAATTTGAAAAGATACATGCACCTCAAAGTTCACAGCAGCACTATGTACAAGAGCCAAGACATGGAAGCAACCTAAATGTCCATCGACAGATGAATGGATAAAGAAGATGTGGTACTTATATACAATGGAATATTACTCAGCCATAAAACAACAATGAAATAATGCCATTTGCAGCAACATGGATGGACCTAGAGATTATCATAATAAGTGAAGTAAGTCAGACAGAGAAAGATAAATATCATATGATATTGCTTATATGCAGAACCTATTAAAAATGATACAAATGAACTTATTTACAAAACAGAAATAGAGTCACAGATGTAGAAAACAAACTTATGGTTACCGGGGGGAAGGAGTGGGAGGGATAAATTGGAAGGTTGGGATTGACATGTATACACTACTGTATATAAAACAGAAAACTAATGAGGACTTACTGTATAGCACAGGGAACTCTACTCAATACTCTGTAATGACCTATATGGGAAAAGAATCTAAAAAAGAGTGGATATATGTATATGTATAATTGATTCACTTTGCTGTACAGCAGAAACTAATACAACATTGTAAATCAAGCATACTCCAATAAAAATTTTAAAAAAGAAACTGCCAGACTCTTTTCCAGAGGGGCTGTACCATGTTACAGTCCTACTAGCAAAGTATGAAAGTTCTAGTTGCTTTACATTCTTGTCAGCTCCTCGTGCTGTCAGTATTTTTTATTTTGGCCATTCTAATAAGTGCATAACAGTATTTCATCATAGCTTAACATTTGCGCCTCCCAAATTCTCTAATTTGCATTTCCCTGTGCACCTATTAGAATGGCTAATGATGTTGAACATCTTTTCATGTGATTATATGTTATATATATATACTCTTTGGTGAAGTTTATAGTCAAGTCTTTTGCTCACTGGAAAAAAAATTGAGTTGCTTGTTGTACTACCATTGAGCTTTGAGAATTCATTACATACTCTGGATACAAGTTGTTGTTCGATATAGTTTTGTAAATATTTTCTCCCAGTCTCCATCTTGTCTGTTCATTCTGTCAACTTCCACAGAGCAAGCATTTTTTTAAATTAAATTTAAAAATTTGAGATAATTGTAGGTTTATACACAGTTTCAAGAAATAATGCAGAGGAACCGCATATGCCCTTTACTTAGTGTCAGCCAATGGTAACAGCTTGCAAAACTGTTGTACGATATACAGCCAGAATGTTGGTATTGAAATAATCAAAACACAGAGCCATTCCATCACCACAGGCTCTCTCATGTGGCCCTTTTGTAGCCTTATCCACTTCCCTCCCAGTCCTACCTCCTCCTTAACCCTGATGACCACTAATCTCTTCTCTATTTCCATACATTTTGTTACTTCAAGAATGTTACATAATATAGAATCATACAATATGTAATTGTTAAGATTTACTTTTTTTCACTCAACATAATTCCTTGGAGATTCATCCAAGCTGTTGTTTGCATCAATAATTTGTTCCTTTTTTTGCTGAGTGGTATACTCCATGATATGCATGTACTATAAATCTGTTTAACCATTCACCCACTGAAGGACATCTAAGTTGCTTTCAGTTTTATTATATTATATTATGAACACAGTTGCTATGAATATTTGTATACAGTTTTTATGTGATAAGTTTTCATTCCTCTGAGATAAATACCCCCAAGAGTATAACTGATTGATGACATAGTGGTTGCATATTTACTTTTTTAAGAAACTACCAAACTGCTTTCCAGGGTGGCTGTACACTTTCTATTTTCACCAGCAATATACGAGTGATCTAGTGTCTCTGCATCATTGTCAGCAGAGAGCGCTCACTATTTTTCATTTTAGTCATTCTGATAAGTATGTAGTGATATCTCTTGTGGTTTTAATTTGCATTTACCTAATCACTACTGATGTTGTGCTTTTGTTTGCCATCTGTATATCCTTTTTGGTGAAATGTCTATACATGTCTTTTTCCCATTTTCTAATTGGATTGCTTTATTTTTTCTGTTGAGTTTTGAGAGTTCTTTATCTATTCTGAATACTAGTCTTTTGTCAGATATGTGGTTTGTACATCTTGTTGTTTGCATTCTCTTTAATAGGGTCTTTCATAGAACAACATTTAAAAACTTTCCCCCTCCAGCTTTACTGAGATATAACTGACATATAACATTGATAAATTTAAGGTGTACAATGTGATAATTTGATGCATGTACATATTGCAAACATTTTAAACCTTGATGAGGTTTGATTTATCTAATTTTTTTCCTTATGGATCACGCTCTTGGTGTCAGGTCCAAGAGCTCATTGCTTAAACTCTGATCATGAAAAGTATCTTCTAAAATTTTTATAGTTTTACATTTTACATTTATATCTCTGGTGCGGTTTGAGTTAATTTTTGCATATACTATGAAGTTCAGGTTGAGGTTCATTTTTGGGCATATGGATATCCAACTGATCCAACACCATTTGTTGAACACACTATCCTTTCTCCATTGAACTGCCCTGGCAACCTTGTCAAAAATCAGTTGGCCATTTATTGGTGTGGATTCTAGTTCTGCATTCTCTGCTTGGTTGCACTGATCTATGTGTCTGTGATTTATCTCTTCATCAACACTACACTGTTGTAATTACTGTAGCTATATAAGGAGTTGTAAAATTGGTTAATATGATTCCCTCAGTTTATTCCTCTTTTTCAAAATTGATTTTGCTGTTCTAGGTCCTTTGCCTTCCCAAAAAACTTTTATTTATTTATTTATTTTTATTTTTTTTTGTGGTACGCGGGCCTCTCACTGTTGTGGCCTCTTCCGTTGGGGAGCACAGACTCCGGACGCGCAGGCTCAGTGGCCATGGCTCACGGGCCCAGCCACTCCGCGGCATGTGGGATCTTCCCGGATCGGGGCACGAATCCGCGTCCCCTGCATCGGCAGGTGGACTCTCAACCACTGTGCCACCAGGGAAGCTCCCCCAAAAACTTTTAGAATAAGCTTTTCTCTATCTAAAAAAAAATCTTGCTGCAATTTTGACTGGAATTTTATTAAATCCCTAGATTAGTTTGGTAGAGAACTGACACTGTTAGTATATTTATTCTTCCAATCCATGACCACTGTAGGCCTTCTTTGATTTCTTTCATCGGCTTTTTGTAATTGTCATCATATAGGCTCTGTCATATGTTATACTTAGGTATAAATCTAACAAAACATTTTAAATCTAACATTTTTCTTGAAGCTATAATAAACATATATGTATTTAATTTGTCAATACATATATAAATTATATAAATTAAAGTTTTAGTTTCCAACTGTCATTGCTACTCGATAAAATATATTGATTTTTGCCTGTTGACTTCATATCCTGCAACCTTGTTAAAGTCACTTATTAGTTTTAGGAGATGTTTTGTTTTATTTTTAGAATCTTTGGGATTTTCTTATAATCTTCATATAATCATGTCATCTCAGGATAGAAACAGTTTTATTTCCTCTTCTGTAACGTGTATGCCTTTTATTTATTTATTTATTTTCTTGCCTTATTACAAGTGGCAGTATGAGTGGTGCTCACTGACATCCTTGCTTTGTTCCTGATCTTGGGGTAAAGTATTCAGTCTTTTACCATTAAATATGATATTAGCTGTAGGTTTTGGTAGATGTCCTTTATCAGGTTGAGGAAATTCCCTTCTAGTCCCTATTTGTTGAAAAATTTTGATTAGAAATTCATGTTGAATTTTGTCAAATGCCTTTTCTGCATCAATTGATAAGATTATGTGGGTTTTCTTCTTTGTACTATTAATATGGTAGATCACATTGATTGATTTTAAATATAAAACTGCAGCCTTACATTCCCAGTTTAAAATCCACTTGTTCATGCTGCAGTATTCTGTTTACATATTGATAGATTTGATTTGTTAATATTTTCGTGAGGATTTTTGTGTCTGTGTTTATGAGAAGCTAACTTTGGAAAGCTGTTTAATATTTCTGAGTTTCAGTTTCTTCAGTTCTAAAAATTAATTTTGTTGCCCCTACTTGTGTCACAGGGTATCTGTAGATGCAAAATAGAGATCAGCTAAATGATAGCGTTTTTTTAATATGCAAAGTGCTAAAAAAACACAAGGAATGAGGATTGCTACTTTAACCTTTGATTTGCCTCCTCAACTAAATAGCAAGCCACTTTTTGTAGTCTCCTTAGGAGTGGCACTCTTTTTTTGTTGTTGAAAGATCCCTATGGGAGTGATAATCTATATAAACTTCTCAGCAAATCTGAGATAATTAGGGCAAGTCACCAGGATCTTGGGGAATTGGTATAGAAAGCTTTGGAACTCCTAGGAGACCAGGAATAATATTTCCAAGTAAGGAAAGGACATAGTGGTCCAGCCTTTGGAATGTGGTGCCCCTAGTAATGTAGGAAATTTACCTGGAGGTTGTACTGTAGAAAAGCAAAGATGGATGCTTTACTGTGCTACTCTGGCTGACTCTCAGCAGGGAAGAATACAGTCAAATGCATCACTGGGTGGTGTCTCTCAAACACCTCCAGCACAGCCTCTGTGAACTTGCTTCAAGGCCTTAATCAGGAGGGATTGTAAAAGCTAAAAAGGGCCAGCATTTGATCTGGGCCCATGAAAGAGTTTAATCACTGTGGGAGCATGTACAGGATTTGGGACAGTGATGGGAAACGCTCACACCAAAAAACCTCTACCTTCCTCCTTTCACCAAAACCAAAGCTTTCATGAAAATCAGTACAGACAAATCAACTCCACTAGGACTTGTACCACCACAGCTAACAGGAGCCTAGTAGCTGCAGCAGCAACCTCAGCTAATGCCCCTCTACAAGCATTTTTTTTTTTTTTTTTTTTTTTGCGGTACGCGGGCCTCTCACTGTTGTGGCCCCTCCCGTTACGGAGCACAGGCTCCAGACATGCAAGTCCAGCGCCCACGGCTCACGGGCCCAGCCGCTCTGCGGCATGTGGGATCCTCCCGGACCGGGGCACGAACCCGTGTCCCCCGCATCGGCAGGCGGACTCTCAACCACTGCGCCACCAGGGAAGCCCCTACAAGCATTTTTTAAAGTGGCAAAATACCTGTTATATTGACCAGTTTGTCAGTTATTATGGTTCTTTCCCCATCTAAAATGATCCTAAATTTATACTCAGAGATCCATGCCAATTCCTTTGTTAATCAGGATGGGAGGACAGGTGTACAATCTTTGCAACATCATTATCCACAGCATCACTGGGAATTTAAAATCCAATGTCACTATAAAAAAAAAAACCAATAAAATGATGCAGGAAATAAATTCTTAATCTTGTAGAATAAGGTAAGAGAAGGCAGAAACATGTGAAGCTAATTTCTCCACAGGTTTACATGGAGAATGTCCCTCTCTGGATGAAAATCAAAGACTAGTGCTTGCTTCCTAAAGCATACTGGGAAATTGAATTTAATATTATAATTGCTATTGTTTTGGGAAAAATTTTTGTAACTTCTTTTAGCAGCGCTCTCTTGCTAGAAAAAAAAATTTTATCTTCTTGGTTTCAAAAAAATCCAAAGGTTTTATTAGAGGAGGGAGTTTTGAAAAGAGGATGTACATTTTACCTAACTTCTCTATTGTTAGTTGGAATCTATATCTATACTTATATTTAGCTATTTTTCTTTTAAAATCTTTCTTGTCCTCTTATGTTTCCCACTTTTTCATTCAATTTTATCTGTTTCTCTTGTACATTGGCAAAACAAATATAACTTTAACAAAATTATCCAAACCATCTCTCTGAGAACCCAGGACCTGGGTATAGTAGAGGCAGTGTGACTCTCTCTATATACTATATAGAGAACAGTAGAGGCAGTGTGACTGAATTGACTGAGCAGGATTTGATAGAAGAGGGGATGTTTCCAGATTCATTTCTTATGAGAATATCAACCTACATGGCCATCCAACTGACTAAGAAATCTTTTGCTAAAGATTCTTATTTTAAGGTCCCATCTTAATACATAAGCAACTTTGTCATTTTCTGGTTGTTAAGGGCAGTGTGGCTTCTTTAGTACCAAAGGGCTATGGAGGGCTGCATACTCTGATACCCACTCCCTTGCAAAGCAGATCCATGTTGGAGGAGATCATTGTTTAAGGGGACTAGGTGTGCCAGAGGGTACCCTTGGGATGTCAGACCTACCACTGAGCTCTTATGAGATATGAGGGGGTCCAGTTGGCTCCTGACAACTCACAAAGTGCAGATTAAGTAATAGAGGCAGAGTGAGCACTAAATTCCTTCTGTACTTTTCTTTGGAACTATTGGAAATGTGGTAGAATGTGTAAACAAAGTTTTTAAAATACAAGTACATAGGACAGAGTTCAGAGGAGAACAAAAACATTGATAAAGGGTTTGTATAAGTTAGCCTCCGGAAAAGGAGGTGCAGCGTATTGAGCATACTCACTTGAGAGGCAAAAAAATACTGAAATGAGACATAATAACAGTCTATAAACACATTCAAGAATGTTAAGAGAGATTCCAATTACCCTCATTAGTCAATAATGGGCTTAAACTTTAGAAAAGTCACAAAATGCAAGATATTTGGAAACAATGATCTTTTAGAGGCTCAAAGACAGAAAAAAAATCCTGCAGTTCTCCAACTGAATCAGTTAAATTAGGAGGTACACATTTAGGTTTGTATGTTTTTAACACATGCAAGATGAAGAATATTTAGGTTTATGGCTCAGCCTTAAATTACCTATTTGCATAAATAGACATTGTGTTGATGAAAACTACAGTTTGGAGGAAGGAGAAATACAAACTCATCATCCACGGAGATGATTTAAAATCTTAGAGTCATAGAGAGCAGGAGAGTTAAAACAGAAGCTAAGCATATTGAATATTAGTACAAACTAATCAAAAAGAAGGTTAAGAAACTAAGCAGCATGGAAACCATTATGATACTGAGAGTTCTCGTAAAGGACAAGAGAAGTTTATTCACTGTAGAGAAGAAAAACCCTTGTAAATTCATTAAGGCAGTTAAAAGTTACAGATGCAAGAATCTTAGACCTTTGCAAGAGTTCTTAAGCCCTATAACACCTGTGAAAACCATGCTGAGAAAGTGACACTAATCATCTACAGTAGTCTAGCTTGTAGGGAAAGTCAAGAAAGATGAATAAACCACAGTGTACTGCTGAAATGAATCCTAGAAGCTGAGCAGAAAGTGGGTCAAAAAATTGAACTTGACAGATGTTTCAATCAGATTGGAAGTATCTAAACAAGTGCAAAATGGAACCATAAAGAAAATCACAAAAGAAAAGCTAAAAATCAAAAGGTTTTGAAAACCTACAGGATGCTATTGAAAGGAAAGGATATTAATACAGACTATTACAAAGGACGAGTCTGCAGAGCTGACCAAGATTACAAAGAAAATCTCTCTGGAGTGATAACAGTGAAAAGGGACACAAAGATTCAAGGATATGGGCTCAGGGTATATAGTCAGGGGACTTCGAGTAAGCTCACCACATGCAGGGAATTAAAGAGAGGGTGGTTGACAGAAAAGAATAAAACGTTATTAGGGAATGTGTCTCTTTGTGCCAAGTGCTATCTTCTGAATCCAAACAAGTGGATGAGTGAAGGGAAGATTTGCAGTTGGATGAAGAGCCTGTAAAAGGCACATGCCTGAATCACAGAAATCAGAGCCTGGCAAATGCCTGTTGGGTGACGGAGTTCACCTGCTATCTCATTGTGCTGTCACTCCCAGCATGTGGTTGGCAAATGCTGTGTCCAGTCAGGTTCCAGGCTAGCAGAACAGAGTCTTGTGCACAGCAGGCAACCTTTCAATTACTATATAAAAAAAGGGACGTTAATACTCATGTATTAACCATTTTTGACAGACAGAATAGAAGTTTAGGCCCTTTGGAATATCAGTAGAGAGTCTCTGAGGAAAGCGCTCAGGGAGACAGTGTACACTCACTATAACTGGAAGTGAAAACAAATAAAAGGCCAGGAACAGAGGAGGATACCTGAGGGAGTGGTCAGAACTAAAGGACTGGTGACTTCATAGGTGTCTCGGAGAAACTATAAGTGGGCATATATTTAGTACAGTGGAAACGACTCCATCAACATTGACAACTAACTTGAATGAAAGACTCACCCTAAAGCAAAATAAAATCTAATCTGGAATACTGATGAATCCTCCAGTCCATGCATATTTAATGTTGTTAAAGAGGAGGTAACATGATATAGTGTTTATTTAAAATGACAGTGGGGTGGGATCATGATGTGTACTTGTGGAATTTTAGTTCTGTTCTAGAAACTACTCCCCCTCCCCCCTCCCCCCAAGGTACAAAATAGATCCTCTTCTATTTTGCACAGGGAGAACACAGAGGGAAGTGGTTACAGCAGTGCTCTGAGCAAAGTTAAGGCAAAAAATAAGAGAGCAGGCATTCCCAGCCTCTTATGTAACCATGACGAAATTTTCCTGAGGAAGCTGGGAAGAAGCAAACATCCTTAAAATACTATTAATAGATAATATAATCCCTGTTTCAAGGGAACTTGGAGCAACTGCAGCTTCAATGACTGAGCAAACCCACCAATAGTTACAAGAGCCCTGATATAAGAAAGAAAGCAGCAGAACCAGAGGAAAAGAGAACCCAGATCCCAGGGTCTCCCATTAACCACTCCTAGCTAAGAGCTTTACAATTTCCTAGGCAGATAGGAGCACTGGAATCATCAGAATCTCATCTGAAGTAAAGCATCTGAAAATAATTATTCATAAATATATGTGTATATACATATATTGTATACATGTATATTATAGCATATGCGTAATTATTATTCCTTAGGATAGGCACTTTTGTTGTCTTCATAGCAAAGTCATCTATTGCTGAAAATAAATATCTGAACTGAGCAAACTCTGATTATAGCAGCTAAAATTCTATGTAGAGGTGGAAAAGCTTAGGACTCTATTGGAACTACAGGCTGTACTGTGACAAACTCTGACTAAATTCACAGTCTTGTCAGTGGGAGGATTTTTTTAGCAAATGACAGCATTAGTTTCTTGGGACATTATTTTTACTTTTATCTGTATTAAAAATCATCTGAAGTTAATTTAGAGATGTGAAATTTCTCCAGTCAGAATAGAGCTTGGAGTAGAATTCTTCTGTTGGTCATATCCCTACATATTTATGTTGCTAGATCTCATTGACCATCATTGGCCACATCTCTCATGGAGACATGAGCTGGTGGTGCAGCCAATCATCTTAAGTCATGTGATCACAGACTTTATTCTTAGCTATACTCCATACTTGCTATGTAATGGGTGAAAAAGAATCTAAATGTGTGCCTTGGTTTACGTATTTGTTAACTAGACGTAAGAAACTAGATATTCCCCAGCCTTGGAAAGCTGAAGTGAAGGCTAATGGGCAAATATAAAGCACTTTAAAACATAACAACTATATTGATAACAGAAACAACAACGTGCCAAAGATAAAAACAAAACCAAGGAGTACTGTAGCACGCTATTTTTCAGAACTACAATAGAGAGGAAAACTTCATTTTTGTTCCTTTAAGTCGGGAGGAGAATATCATCCTTAAAACTATGGATGTTTTCCCTGAGATAATGTCCCATGACTTGCAGGTTTAAAGATTTTCTAAATTATTATATTAGCAATAGTAACTAAAACTCATCAAAGTCTGATCTTGGCAAATTAGGTGATCCTACATGTACTTGTTGAATATTTTTCAGAACTGGCAATTCAGCAGCACTTAAAATATTGTGCCATCGAAAATTTGTCATATCACCAGTTGATTTCTGATTTTATAATAAATGATTATAATTTACCTGGTCTCTTTAACACTTTTGCTAATGTTATAGCAAATATTGTTGATATAGGAGTCATAAAAACATAATGAAAACATCATGATTTAATTTTCTTTGATTTTCTTCACTGGTATATAGTATTTTATCAACCTTAGGTTTCTAGATGTAGTCATACCCAATTATACATAAATATTATAAGTATCAGGTAACAGAATCTAACTGGCTTCCCTGACTGATAAACCCATCCTCAGTTGGGAAATAGATTTCTAACATTAATAATAATATAAGCCTCATATGATCTGATTAGTTGACAATTCTGATCTTAAATATTCTGTCTTATTAAGCCATAGTACTATTTATGTCCATTCAACAAACTTTGCATTTTATTAGTTTTCCCATTTATAAAGTCTTCTAGAATTTGTAAAAGGTGATAGGGAAAAACATTTTCTCACAAGGAATCAAAACATTAATTAACAGGCTTATTTTGTTCCCAGAAAACTTGAGGATCACAAAGATAGATACAGCAAGATAACACAATTTAGTGAGAAATCTACAATGAAAAGAAAAGACAGGACCAGCTAATGAGCCCAGGAATGGACTAGAAACTGAAATGTGCACTGTTGAGCCCTATTTTATTGTGAAAGATGGGTTTCCAATTAGGTTCCACGCTTTTTAATGGCCAATGCAAAGAAGGAATGCCCTGAGTTATGTGCACCTCAGGGTCTTTATGATAAACGTAAATACACTGTCTCAGAGAAGCACAACTATTTCACATACTAAGAGTAGAAAGAAGTTTCTCAAAGAGTCTGCATAGAAATTGTCCTGACCAACATGCTTACATCAATCTCAGGAATAAGTTTCCTAGAACTGTTCCTTAAAGCACCCAATGGAATAAATTTAGCAAATATACAGGAGATGAGGAATGGGGGATAGTTTACTGGGATCTGCTTCCTCAGTGCTCTGAAGGTTCACAAAAATAACTGCTACATAAACATGAGGATATGAACTCTTACTAATGAAAGCCTCATAAAATAACAGTATCAACTTCCTATGCATATGAGTTCTATTTAATATTCATTTTAAAATGGGAAGTGCTATCATTGTGCCTCTTCTTGAAAAGCTCAAATATGACTTTTTGGCTTTTCCATATGTTATCTGCTTTCAAAGAATTGTTTATAACCAAACGGAAGTGTTTAACAGGAGCATATTCTTTTTTTTTTTTTAACATCTTTATTGGAGTATAACTGCTTTACAATGGTGTGTTAGTTTCTGCTTTATAACAAAGTGAATCAGTTATACATATACATATATCCCCATATCTCTTCCCTCTTGCGTCTCCCTCCCTCCCACCCTCCCTATCCCACCCCTCTAGGTGGTCACAAAGCACTGAGCTGATCTCCCTGTGCTATGTGGCTGCTTCCCACTAGCTATCTATTTTACATTTGGTAGTGTATATATGTCCATGCCACTCTCTCACTTTGTCCCATCTTACCCTTCCCCTTCCCCATATCCTCAAGTCCATTCTCTCTAGTAGGTCTGCGTCTTTATTCCCTCCTTGCCCCTAGGTTCTTCATGACCATTTTTTTGGTTGTTTTTTAGATTCCATATACATGTGTTAGCATATAGTATTTGTTTTTCTCTTTCTGGCTTACTTCACTCTGTATGACAGACTCTAGGTCCACCCACCTCACTACAAATAACTCAATTTCGTTTCTTTTTATGGCTGAGTCATATTCCATTGTATATATGTGCCACATTCTCTGTTGATGGACACTTAGGTTGCTTCCATGTCCTGGCTATTGTAAATGGAGCTGAAATGAACATTGTGGTACATGTCTCTTTTTGAATTATGGTTTTCTCAGGGTATATGCCTAGTAGTGGGATTGCTGGGTCGTATGGTAGTTCTATTTTTAGTTTTTTAAGGAACCTCCATACTGTTCTCCATAGTGGCTCTATCAATTTACATTCCCACTAACAGTGCAAGAGGGTTCCCTTTTCTCCACACCCTCTCCAGCATTTATTGTTTGTAGATTTTTTGATGGTGGTCATTCTGGCCGGTGTGAGGTGATACCTTATTGTAGTTTTGATTTGTATTTCTCTAATGATTAGTGATGTTGAGCATCCTTTCATGTGTTTATTGGCAATCTGTATATTTTCTTTGGAGAAATGTCTATTTAGGTCTTCTGCCCATATTTGGATTGGGTTGTTTGTTTTTTGTTATTGAGCTGCATGAGGGGCTTGTAAATTTTGGAGATTAATCCTTTGTCAGTTGCTTCATTTGCAAATATTTTCTCCCATTCTGAAGGTTGTCTTTTCGTCTTATTTATGGTTTCCTTCACTGTGCAAAAGCTTTTAAGTTTCATTAGGTCCCATTTGTTTATTTTTGTTTTTATTTCCATTTCTCTAGAAGGTGGGTCAAAAAGGATCTTGCTGTGATTTATGTCATAGAGTGTTCTGCCTGTGTTTTCCTCTAAGAGTTTGACAGTGTCTGGCCTTACATTCAGGTCTTTAATCCATTCTGAGTTTATTTTTGTGTATGGTGTTAGGGAGTGTTCTGATATCATTCTTTTACATGTAGCTGTCCAGTTTTCCCAGCACCACTTGTTGAAGAGGCTGCCTTTACTCCACTGTACATTCTTGCCTCCTTTATCAAAGATAAGGCGATCATATGTGTGTGGGTTTATCTCTGGGCTTTCTATCCTGTTCCATTGATCTATATTTCTGTTTTTGTGCCAGTACCATACTATCTTGATTACTGTAGTTTTGTAGTATAGTCTGAAGTCCCCGCTGCCCCGAGGAGCATATTCTTTTTCACTGTCCCAGAAGAGATAATTATGGAAATTTAGATGTGTGACTGCATATGGATTTTAAATAAATTATTATATGACATTAACAAAAAAAAGAATTGTTTATAAATGCCTTAAAAAATAAACAGCACGAAGTTCTTATGACTCTCCCTGATTTATAAACATCCCATTTTCCTGAGCACTGGTGCCTACGGGCTCTTTGGTATGGCTAATGGCAGACTCTGGGAGGGCTCACACCAAGGAATACTTCCTAGAACTTCTGCTGCCAGTGTCCTTGTCCCCACAGTGAGGCACAGCCACCCCACCCCCCACCTCTGCAGGAGACCCTCCAACATTACAAGGAAGTTAGGATAAGAAAATTAAACATTCAATGTGAAGAACGCAGACAGCAGAAGCAAGAAGAACTACAATCCTGCAGTCTGCGGAATGAAAACCACATTCACAGAAAGACAGACAAAATGAAAAGGAGAGGACTATGTACCAGATGAAGGAACAAGATAAAACCCCAGAAAAACAACTAAATGAAGTGGATATAGGCAACCTTCCAGAAACAGAATTCAGAATAATGATAGTGAAGATGATCCAGGACCTCGGAAAGAGAATGGAGGCAAACATCGAGAAGATGCAAGAAATGTTTAACAAAGACCTAGAAGAATTAAAGAACAAGCACCCAGAAAAATTAAAGAACAAACAACAGAGATGAACAATACAATAATTGATATGACAAATACACTAGAAGGAATCAATAGCAGAATAACTGAGGGAGAAGAACGAATAACTGACCTGGAAGACAGAGTGGTGGAATTCACTGCCACAGAAGAGAATAAAGAAAAAAGAATGAAAAGAAATGAAGACAGCCTAAGAGACCTCTGGGACAACATTAAACGCAACAACATTCACATTATAGGGGTCCCAGAAGGAGAAGAGAGAGAGAAAGGACCCGAGAAAATATTTGAAGAGATTATAGTCGACAACTTACCTAACATGGGAAAGGAAGTAGCCACCCAAGTCCAGGAAGTGCAGAGAGTCCCAGGCAGGATAAACCCAAGGAGAAACACTCCAAGACACATAGTAATCAAACTGACAAAAAATTAAAGACAAAGAAAAATTATTGAAAGCAGCAAGGGAAAAATGACAAATAACATACAAGGGAACTCCCATAAGGATAACAGCTGATTTCTCTGCAGAAACTCTACAAGCCAGAAGGCAGTGGCATGATATACTTAAAGTGATGAAAGGGAAGAAACTACAACCAAGATTACTCTACCCAGCAAGGATCTCATTCAGATTCGACAGAGAAATCAAAAGCTTTACAGACAAGCAAAAGCTAAGAGAATTCAGCACCACCAAAGCAGCTCTACAACAAATGCAAAAGGACCTTCTCTAAGCGGGAAACACAGAGAAGAAAAGGATCTACAAAAACAAACCCAAAACTATTAAGAAAATGGCAATAGGAACATACATATGGATAATTACCTTAAATGTGAATGGACTAAATGCTCCAACTAAAAGACACAGGCTTGCTGAATGGATACAGAAATAAGACCCATATATATGCTCTCTACCAGAGACCCACTTCAGATCTAGGGACACAAAGAGACTGAAAGTGAGGGGATGGAAAAAGATAATCCATGCAAATGGAAATCAAAAGAAAGCTGGAGTAGCAATACTCATATCAGATAAAATAGACTTTAAAATAAAGAATGTTACAAGACACAAGGAAGGACACTACATAACGATCAAGGGATCAATCCAAGAAGAAGCTATAACAATTATAAATATATACGCACCCAACATAGGAGCACCTCAATACAGAAGGTGAATGGTAACAGCTATAGAAGAGGAAATCGACAGTAACACAATTAATAGTGGGGGACTTTAACACCTCACTTACACCAATGGACAGATCATCCAGACAGAAAATTAATAAGGAAACACAAGCTTTAAATAATAACACAATAGACTAGATAGATTTAATTGATATTTAATTGACATTTAATTGACATTCCATCCAAAAACAGCAGATTACACTTTCTTCTCAAGTGCACATGGAACATTCTCCAGGAGAGATCACATCTTGGGTCACAAATCAAGCCTTGGTAAATTTAAGAAAACTGAAATCATATCAAGCACCTTTTCTGACCACAACGCTATGAGATTAGAAATAAATTACAGGGGAAAAAATGTAAAAAACACATACACATGGAGGCTAAACAATATGTTACTAAATAACCAAGAGATCACTGGAGAAATCGAAGAGGAAATCAAAAAATACCTAGAGACAAATGGCAATGAAAACATGATGATCCAAAACCTATGGGATGCAGCAAAAGCAGTTCTAAGAGGGAACTTTATAGCAATAAAATCCTGCCTTAAGAAACAAGAAAATCTCAAATAAACAACCTAAACTTACACCTAAAGGAACTAGAAAAAGAAGAACAAACAAAACCCAAAGTTAGTAGAAGGAAAGAAATCATAAACATCAGAGCAGAAATAAATGAAATAGAAACAAAGAAAACAGAAGCAAAGATCAATAAAACTAAAAGCTGGTTCTTTGAGAAGATAAACAAAATTGATAACCTTTAGCCAGACTCATCAAGAAAAAGAGGGTGAGGACTCAAATCAATAAAATTATAAATGAAAAAGAAGTTACAACAGACACTACAGAAATACAAAGCATCATAAGAGACAACTACAAGCAACTCTATGCCAATAAAATAGACAACCTGGAAGAAATGGACAAATTCTTAGAAAGGTATAACCTTCCAAGACTGAACCAGGAAGAAATAGAAAATATGAACAGACCAATCACAAGGAAATTGAAACTGTAATTATAAATCTTCCAACAAACAGAAGTCCAGGACCAGATGGCTTCACAGGTGAATTCTATTAAACATTTAGAGCATAGCTAACACCCACCCTTCTCAAACTCTTCCAAAAAATTGTAGAGGCAGGAACACTCCCTAACTCATTCTATGAGGCCACCATCACCCAGATACAAAAACCAGACAAAGATACTAAAAAAAAAAAAAGTTACAGACCAATATCACTGATGAATATAGATGCAAAAATCCTCAACAACATACTAGCAAACAGAATCCAAAAACACGTTAAAAGGATCATACACCATGATCAAATGGGATTCATCCCAGGGATGCAAGGACTCTTCAATATATGCAAATCAATCAATGTGATACACCGTATTAACAAATTGAAGAATAATGACCATATGATCATCTCAAGAGATGCAGAAAAAGCTTTTGACAAAATTCAACACCGATTTATGAAAAAAACTCTCCAGAAAGTGGGCATAGAGGGAACCTACCTCAACATAATAAAGGCCATATACAACAAACCCACAGCAAACGTCATTCTCAATGGTGAGGAACTGAAAGCATTTCCTTTAAGATCAGTAACAAAAGAAGGATGTCCACTCTCGCCACTATTATTCAACAGTTTTGGAAGTCCTAGCCATGGCAATCAGAGAAGAAGAAGAAATAAAAGGAATACAAATTCAAAAAGAAGAAGTAAGACTGTCACTGTTTGCAGATGATATGAAAGTATACATAGATAATCCTAAAGCAGCCACCAGAAAACTATTAGAGCTAATCAATATATTTGGTAAAGTTGCAGGATACAAAATTAATGCACAGACATCTCCTGTATTCCTATACACTAATGATGAAATATCTGAAAGAGAAATTAAGGGAACACTCCCATTTACCATTGCAACAAAAAGAATAAAATACCTAAGAATAAACCTAAGGAGGTAAAAGACCTGTACTCAGAAAACTATAACAGATACAATGCAATCCCTATTAAATTACCAATGGCATTTTTTACAGAACTAGAACAAAAAATCTTAAAATTTATATGGAAACACAGAAGACCCTGAATAGCCAAAGCAATCTTGGGAGAAAAAAACAGAGCTGGAGGAATCAGACCGCCTGACTTCAGACTACACTACAAATCTACAGTAATCAAGGCAATATGCTACTGGCACAAAAACAGAAATATAGATCAGTGGAACAGGACAGAAAGCCCAGAGATAAACCCATGCACCTATGGTCACCTAATCTATGACAAAGGAGGCAAGGATATACAATGGAGAAAAGACACTCTCTTCAACAAGTGGTGCTGGGAAAACTGGACAGCTACATGTAAAAGAATGAAATTAGAACACTCCTTAACACCATACACAAAAATAAACTCAAAATGGATTAAAGACATAATGTAAGACCAGACACTATAAAACTCTTAGAGGAAAACATAGGAAGAACACTCTTTGACATAAATCACAGCAAGATCTTTTTTGACCCACCTCCTAGAGTAATGGAAATAAAAACAAAAATAAACAAATGGGACCCAATTAAACTTAAAAGCTTTTACATAGCAAAGGAAACTATAAACAAGATGAAAAGAAAACAACCCAGTCAAAAAATGGGCAGAAGACCTAAATAGACATGTCTCCAAAGATGACATACAGATGGCCAAGAGGCACATGAAAAGCTGCTCAACATCAATAATTATTAGAGAAATGCAAATCAAAACTACGATGAGGTATCACCTCACACCAGTTAGAATGGGTATCATCAGAAAATCTACAAACAACAAATGCTGGAGAGGGTGTGAAGAAAAGGGAACCTTCTTGCACTGTTGGTGGGAATATAAATTGATACAGCCATTGTGGAGAACAGTACAGAGGTTCCTTAAAAAAGTAAATATAGAGCTACCATATGATCCAGCAATCCCACTACTGGGCATATACCCAGAGAAAACCATAATTCAAAAAGACACATGCACCCCAATGTTCATTGCAGCACTCTTTACAAGAGCCAGGTCATGGAAGCAACCTAAATGCCCATTGACAGATGAATGGATAAAAAAGATGTGGTACATAGATACAATGGACTATTACTCAGACATAAAGAGGAATGAAGTTGGGTCATTTGTAGAGACGTGGATGGACCTAGAGATGGTCATGTAGAGTGAAGTAAGTCAGAAAGAGAAAAACAAATATCATGTATTAATGCATATGTGTGGAATCTAAAAAAATGGTACAGATGAACCGGTTTGCAAGGCAGAAATAGAGACACAGATGTAGAGAACAAACATGTGGACACCAAGGGGGGAAAGCAGGGAGAGGGTTGTGGTGGTGGTGGGATGAATTGGGAGATTGGGATTGACATGTATACACTAATATGTATACAACAGATAGCTAATAAGAACCTGCTGTATAAAAAATAAATAAATTAAATTAAATTAAAATAAAAACATCCTATTTTCCTAAATGTAAGGAGAGTAGGATTAAGTTAAATAATCTTTAAGATTTTTTACTTTAAATATTTAATGACTTCAATATATGTCATGGTGCCACTTTCTTTTTCTTTTCTTTCTCTCTTTCTTTTAAAGCAAAGAACTGTTATTTTCTCAGAAGCCTCAAAAGGCAAAGGAAAAATCAGTGGATTAATCCCTACAATGGATTCCAATGTCATCCTAGTTTCAGGAGGTGTCCAGTTACAGAGAAATATTTTAGTAATCGTAAGGTTCAGACAGACCTTACGTGACCCTACTCATTCCTGACCAGCAAATAGTTTTTGTTTAATTTCGAAAGAAACCAGACAAACTCTGCAAGGTTACTTGTAATCATGACACCATTCTTAGAATTGCCATGTGCTGGGAACATGCCTTCTCGCTTCCTCCTTCTATCTACAGTATAAATCTGAAGGACTTTGTTATGGCTCTTATACTTGGCACATCTTAGGCCTATTTAGAACATCAACACCATCAATCACAAAATATGGGGCCGACCAGCTGGATGAACCCTGGCTATCATGCAGGGGTTATTTGTCATCTGGGCATGTCTGTTTGGTATATAACACTCCTTCAGTCCCAGAACAATTTTCCCCCTCCGAAAATATTCTCTTTCATTCAGGAAACACGTGATTAATAAAGGACAAGGGTTTAAAGCTGGAGGTCAAGGCTAAAAGTCTTAACCAAACAAGTGCATTGCTTACTAACGTTTGCATCAGCGGTCAAAAATTCCCTTGAAGAGCCCCCGCACTGAAGAAACATAGTCTTAAATGCCATAAATTTCAAGGGACTCCAGCAACTATATTCATCTTGAGGGATTTATTGTAAAATAATGTTGCACATCTGAAAAATGTTTTGCTGCAGAATAATAACACTGCATCAAGCATTTAAAAGGCCCAAATATTTACAATTTATTACAAAAAATTAAGGTTGAAAAGACATAGTTTAACCAATACGATATGCAAAGGAAGTTTGTACTATAACAGTAGAACAATTTGCATTAAAAATAAATTGTTTTCTAAGATGTCTATTTATACTAAAATGGATTTAAAAGCAACACTCCTTCCTTCATATTTTTTATCTTATATATATGTCAATCTACAATACTTTACGGTACTTTTCCATTAGACAGTTTTTCTTTTTCTTTTTTTTTTTTGCGGTACGTGGGCCTCTCACTGTTGTGGAGCACAGGCTCCAGATGCACAGGCTCAGCGGCCATAGCTCACGGGGCCCAGCCGCTCCGCGGCATGTGGGATCTTCCCAGACCAGGGCACGAACCCGTGTCCCCTGCATTGGCAGGCGGACTCTAAACCACTGCACCACCAGGGAAGCCCTAGACAGTTTTTCTTTTATCCTTGTTTTCCCTTCTTCCACCAAAAGAACCTTGTTACTTGTTTATAGAATATTGGGTTTTCTTCTTTCTAGGCAATTGTTACAGTTCCACTCTGTCTTAATATTTGATATTTATGAATTGTTTCTGTGTGTGTGATGACATTAAAAAAGCAAATTTTAATAACAAAAATGAAAAAATTGTTGGTTAAGCCTTAAAATTATCCTAATATTGACTTAACTGGAATGAACTCCATTTCTCAATATGGAAAAATGGATTAAACAATGTTTATTTCCCCGGTATTCTAAAGGGAGTCACACACTCCCACTGGACATTTAAACAGAATTTCTCAGAAGAAAAGTGATAAGTAGATTGTATTATAGGGCTGATGATGTTGCAAGGCCTAAGGAGCACATGTCAGTCATCACGTGATTCATCTTGTACAGACTTCTGAGTTCCTGCACATATGCCACCTGAGGTAACCAGACTTGCTGGAATTCAGTTTCTTTATCTCTCTGCCAAATGCCAAAGTAATAAAAATAGAAACTCAGTACAAAACATACTGTATTAAAACTATGTTTCCATTGAAATTCATAATGGCAATGCATTTGTCCTGTACACTGCCTTAGAATCATAGCCTTGGGGGCATAAAGAGGTTTTCAAAGTCATCTGGTCTGACTTCTCATTCTATTGCTGTGTAAACTGAGCCTTCAGAGAAGAAGTGGCAGAGGCAAGACTAGCACCCTTGTCTCCCATCTCCCTGTCCAGTGCCCCTGTGCCATGGTATAAATCCTTCTTATGGCTCAACGGTTGGTGCAGAATCTTTGGATAAATCTGACTTGCGCACAGCTGGGCAATCTGTTGCTCCACTACTTATGCTAAAATGATAACACTGTATATTTGACTGTTGATGGGGTCTTCTTGGCACTGTACATGCATAATGCTCTCAGTTAACTCAGCTGACCCTGTTAAACAATGACAATGTGTGTGAGGCCTGAGTTTGTTAGCATTCATTGTTACAAAAACACGGTTACTGACCTTGTCATATTGATCAGCACACGGCAATGTGGATCCTGAAGGCAAATAAAGAATTTCTGGTGGTGATGTAAGAATTATGCTAATTAGTTTCTCCCTCCATTCTGCTCCTAGGCACTGAATAACTGTACAGTTCGGCTAGAAGACTCACTGAGCCCTGGACTAATAAAACCTAAGAATTTTTATAAATAATAATAAAAAATGTTTCAACATGCCATTTCCTTTCAGAACAAGAGTGGCTTTTGCAGAGCAGTGTGACTGGGGGGAGGGACCACCTTATTTTTTGCTGTTGCACCCCTGCCCCCAGCAGAACTGAAACAACAATGTATATGGACTTCTCCCCTCAAAATCCCATTAAAATAATCATCTATCTATATTCCCTTAAAATTATTTTCTTGAGAATGAGTTTTCAAAATGCTACCACACTATGACTAAGACAAGAACTGTATGTGAGACCTAATTTACATATCTAAGCATTTGGATGTGGGTAGTTTTGCCTCAGTGGAAAAACAAGCTAAGTTAATTTTTTGACAATACAATATTACCTTGGTACATCTTGTTCTCCCTTTCCCGCGGGGTCTTACACGAATGAATCAGAAAATTGCTCCCTTATGTTAAGCCTGAGTCTGCACCTGTGTTAAATTCACATGGAATTGAAATTGGGGGTGTGGGGGTGGGGATAAATGTCAGAGAAACTAATAGGATGATATATCTAAGTTTGAATTCTCAAATGGACTAGCATCCATTGCAGAGACCGTCGATGGGAACATTTGTGTAGGCATATTGCTTCACATCTAGAATTGAAATTAAGGATATATAATATATAATCATGTTGATTAGCTGTCCTCAAGTTCTCGAGTTTAGTATTAGAAGCATCTGCCTCCAGATTTTAGGAAATTCAGATTACTGGGTATTCTGGAAATTTGGGCATGGCAAAAATTTTACTTAACTTTCTTTGGGTATCCTAGGTCACTTTCCAAGTATTAAAACAATCTCCATGTTTTAGACATCTTAAGAGAGATCATGAAAAATAAGCAAGTCATTGAAACAAAATATAGACAGCAGTGAAGAGTTGAAAGAAGGGAAGAGATGAATGACCTTTAGATTTGCAAAAACAAGGGGACTTTGGATGTTGTGGACAGGTGGGTGAGTGGGAGGTGGAGAGAGCATGGGTCAGTATAAAAGTGTGAGGAATTAAGTGAGGAAAACAGAGATGTGGAAAGAGTTGTGTTCATATTCTAAGTCTGCTCTTATGGAGATGGTTGGAAGGAGTCCATTTGCCTCACAGTGAGGCAACCTTGTTAATGAAATTTCACATCTGCTTGTTTTATGTTTTGCAGTACAGCACTGACATTTTTCGGCAATATTGTCCAGCATTTGAGATGCATTCTGGATGAAGACATCTGTCTGTTTGAAAGGTTTCGGTATCAGAGGAAGGAAGGAAATGAGAAAGAAGTTTGGGGCTCTGAGAATAAGACACCTCAGTTTTATCAGCCATGAAGTACATACCACGGAGGACGATTATTTGCATACTGCAATGGAGGCTGGTTAAAGTCCAATCAATTGAATCCAGATGTGAATTTCTTTTGAGATTTTTTTTTTTTTAAGTGAGGGTTGCCAAAACTTCATGGGAGCAGAGACCACAAGCTATTATAAGCCAAAGGACTCTCAAAGTACAAGGAACGGTTTTTGGCTTATTAGAAGTCCTACATCTTTAAGGTTGGTATTTGAAATAGAACAAGTTTGTCTGCGATAAATTAGTTAGAGGATATTACAAATAGTTGGCCCTTGCCTAAATAAAATCTTCCAGAACAAGTCTACAAAAAGTGTTCCTGATAATCATCACATATTTAGGGACCACCACAACTGATAGTTTATGCTCTTTTGGTGGGAGGCAAATTCTAGGAAAAACAATCCGTGAGAATCCATCACCTGGCACATACCGGTAATGAATGGAGTTTGAATAAAATGCCAAAGGTATGCTTTTAAAAAGGTATAAATGTTCATAGGAATCCTAGACCTCTTAAGAAACTAACAGGAAAGTCCACTAATCTTAGAAATTGATTAGTTAAGAATATTAGGAAATCATCTGGTAGGGGAATTCTGTTGTTCTTGTGTTTTCTTTTCAAATGTGACAAATCTTGATTAGTCAAAACCTTACCCTTCCCTTGGGACTAGTATTCGTGAAGGAATAGTATACTCAAGGACTAAAGTTAAGTAGCAGTATGAATAGAAACATTTTGTTTTAGCTTATTTCCTAAATGTATTGAACACAAGAGTAAATAAAGAAATAATTTTACTATAACCCCATCATCCTGACAAATCAATGTCTTTTCATATCTCTACATTCTCTTCAAGTCCATATCATGCATTTTTTTAAAGGATATTACAGGTGTGCTAGGATAGACACTTTTTTCCTAAATAATAACTTAATGGAAGCCTTGTCATTTGACCATTTAAATATTATTCAATGTCTTGAATTTATGGAGTTTCATGTATGTACTTACCAATCTGGCTAATTATCATTTGGTAAGAACATTTTGTTTGTGTTGGACTAGAACTTTTTCCCTGAAATCTCAAAGAAAACCCACAATTCGTTTAAACTCATTTTAGAGCTTTAGCTTTTTCCTGTATCACTGGTCACTTAGTGTTACTTTAAAAATGTATAACCAAATTTGGGAATGAGAAACTCAGAAATTAGAAAAGTGCTTCCTTAGAATAGATAGAATCCATTTCAATTCCATTGGATTTAATTCAACCCCAAACTTATTTTCATGTGCTAGGTATTATAAGGACACAATCAGATGAGGCTAGCTTGTCTCCCAGGGCCTTCTGATGTCTATAGTCCAACATGCCTGGGTTGGACTAAGGCAGAGTTTAAATACAGGAACAAGCAAAGTTCTTGGAGAATTTCCACCCGAGGAAATAGAGAGGTTAATTCAAAAGCAAGGGCTTATTGAAGTAGATGGAAATTAAGCTGGGTCTTGAAGGATGAGAGGGCATGGTTTATTTTTGTTTGGATCCTTTGATAAACTCATTTTGATAAGTGACAGAAGTCCTATGAAGGCAGTGAATTATGCAAGAGTAACTTTAAGCTTCCTTTAATGAATGGGAATGGAGAGAGACACTCTTGTTCTGAACTCATACTGTGTATCAGGCTCTGTGTTAAGTAAGCCTTTCTTAGGTTATTTAGCCGTGAGCAGAGTGGCTTCATGAGCATGAGATCAGCCCGTTCGCACAGGACACTGTGCTCAGAAGGGCCCTGTACTTGGGGCTTAATGCTCTGCAGTTAGTGTTTTGAAATTCTTAATAATTTTATCTTTGAATTTGTGGTTTGTAGGTGAAATCTGATAGAACATTGAAGTATGCGCTGGGGATTTGAAGCCTGAACTCACATGCTGTCCCATGTCTCACCACCTCCACACCTCTCTGGACAGGTTCTCAGCCCCCAGCTCCCCACTACCTGGAGCTGCATGCAGCACTTGACCTCCCCCTTCCCCCATCCCCACACATGGGAAATAAGCCACCCTTCTTCTGGGGTGGCAACCAGGTTGCATCGACAAGGAGAGGCTGCGATCCATCATTGCCGTCTGTTCCTGCTGGAGACCTGGACATGACCATGGGGAGGATCATGGTCAGGCATGTGTCCCCTGGGGCATCTCAGTGCAGCAAGGAGGTAGCTGACAACTGGAATGACTGGCTGGAGGCCTTTTGCCCAGCCCTGATCCAGGTACTACCTATGTTCTAGCACAGAGGTAACAATCCCTTGGGTGTTATCCATTTGCCAGTGGGTTGGGAAGACTGACATCCCCACCCCAACCAAGGCCCCACATTTTCATTTTGCTCTAAGGCCAAAAATGTATGTAGTTGGCCCTGACCCTGAGGCAGGTATTACTGTCCTCCTACCTCAGATGGAAAACTAGAGTCTAAGAAGAGCAGGTAAGTGGCAGAGAAGGTGGTCTCACTCTAAAGCCCGTCCTCTCTTCACCATGGTGTGCCATACCACCTCCCCTGAGGTGAATGAGAGGGGTCTCAAAGTGCTGACTTTTGGTGCATGCCCATTCCCTTGGAGTGGCCTGGAGGTGACAAGGAGCCCTCGTTTAAGAACACAGATCTGCACTTAAAGGACTCAAGGTCTTTATGGTTTCTTCTGGTGGACAAGTGTGAACATTTAAAGAAAATTTTGAGCTCCAGGCTCATTCTTATGACTGAATTTTGTCCCTCTAAAATGTATATGTTGAAGTCCTAATCCCCCAATTCCTCAGAATGCTACCGTATTTGGAAACAGGGCTGTCAAAGACATGATTAAGTTAAACTGAGGCTGTTAGTGTGGTCCCTAGTCCAATTTTACTCATGTCTTTATAAGAAGAGGAAATTGAAATACAAATTGCTGAGTGTGCACATGAGAAATACCATGTAAGGACAAAGCAAGAAGACGGTTATCTGTAAGCCAAGGAGAGAGGTCTCACAAGAAACAAGAGGCCTCACAAGAAACAGAAAACAAGGAGAGAGGCCTCATAAGAAATCAAACCTTGATTTTGGACTTCTAGCCTCCAGAACTGTGAGAAAATAAATTTATGTTGTTTAAATCACCCAATCGGTAGTTTTTTTTTATGGTAGCCCTAGCAAATTAATATAACCACTGAGACCCTGATATATTAATCCATCAATATTTGCTGGCCTAAAAAAGCATAGGAACATGATTCTATCAAGTGTTATAAAAATGAAGAGGTATCTATAAAAATCCCTAGGAGAATGAGAGAGAGAAAACTGGATAAGGTGAAAAGAAAAAAATTAAGATACTAAGGTAAGGAACCATTAGGTGTTGCTCTTCACCTTTATTTATTTTTTATATAAATAAGTGATATGTGAATAATATATGTTCATTGTAAAAACATTTTTTAAAATCCTAAATCAGTGCAGTAAAAAAATCTAGGTCTCTCTTTCCCCCTTCATTCCCCAACTCACTTTCCACTTCGGAAGTAACCACTGATAGGAATATTCTCTCAGACCATATAAAAATGCATTTAAGAATATATGTATAATATTTCTGTATATGCGTAATGTTGATTATGAAATAAATGCGATTATACAATATGTATTGCTATGCAATTCGTTTCTCCTTTTAACAATATGTATAAGGGATTTTTCTCTATCTACCACACTCCTTTATCTCATATAATCTCCCTGTCTACCACACACCATGGTATGGTGGTTGTATAATTAACCTAACCATCATCTTATTGATAGATATTCAAGCTGCTTCCAATTTCTTATGATCACGAAAAATAGTGCAATGAACATTTTTGTAAATATATATTCGTGACATTTAGATTTCTAATCTCCGTATTTCTCAGTCACTCCCCTGATTCCACTTTTACTTCTGGATTCCTTTTTGGAATTTATGGCTAAGACTGTCTTTTCCTATCTGAATTAGGTAGGTGAAAGCAGGCTGAGATGCTTTTTCTTTAATGCCACTACAACCAGAATTATGTATGATTTCCTGTTTCCTTGGTAGAGCATAAAGAAAATACTTTAACTGTTAAAGCCACACTGCACCCTGCACCAAGGGCCAGGAGTACGCAGTAGGCCACAGAGGAAAGTTTAAGCTGTTGAGCTTAATACATAAATTCTCTGTGGTTTGAGGTGGAAAGACAATAAAGCTTTGAGCTGGGGCATGACTCAGCATCCTCCATGTACCCAAGGGGACCATGCCAATTTAGGATGACACTAGGGATTTTCTCTGGGATGGACATGCATGTATGGTCTTTATTACTGGGAAGGTGTAGGAATACCCCGATAAAGGCTGGGCTGGGCAGTTCTTCCCAATTTCAATGTTCCAGTTCAAGAAGCCCCTGCCCAATGAATAATGGCGCCTTACTTTATGGCTGTATGAAGCAACTAGTGGGACTTTCCCAAGAAGAGCCAAGTTAGTGTCACTGTGAATTGGTAAATATAGTCTTTTGGCAAAAAAAATAAATACCTGGAATGACTTATTCTAATAGCCTAATGGATGAAGAGGCATACATATTAAAGAACAATATTTAAAAGTTGTAAGCATTTAAAGATGGGTTAAATATATTCTATCACTAGATTTGGGCCCTTCCTTCTTAAGTCTACAAAGCAATAATTCTGAATCCCTTCTGTGTCTGAAACCTTACAGTCTCTGTTCTCTTTGGCAGAACTTCATGCCTCTTGGCTTCAGGCAGGAATTTTTCAAGAAAGCTTGCCATTTTGGCTTACTTCACCTTTATTTCTCGTTTCCTCCATCCACTCAGGCTTCAAAAGCCTCTAATTAGCTGTTTACCTTAATTATTCCAACTAGGACTTCATCTGGTCTTAGGTTCTCCCACTTCTGAGGATCCAAAGTGCCAGTGCCTCCCTTTCTAGGAGAATCTTTCTGCTTTTCTGAAAAATGCATTTCCTCACCTCCACTGTATATTGTGGCTTCCATAGCAGGGAAAGGGGGAACAGAAAGAAAACTGGCATTAGTCTTGGGTGCCTGATTCTGAGCCACATCTATTCCATTTAGAGAAAACTGAAATCTCTTACACAGACCCCAGCAGAAGAAAGGGATTCCACTCAGCCCAGAACTCACAGACTAGCTACTGTGGCAAATATAAGACCTCAGCACTGTATGGGATTAGCTCACCTCTAGGATCCTCAAGACATTGGAGGTATGGTGGGTTGGTGCCTTTTTTCTTTACCAGACATCCTTTTCTGTCATGTCTTTTAGCTCATGAGCATATACAGGCAAATTAAGCTGCCATGTAACTTGAGGACAATGTCTAGTAGTTGTGAAGCTGGTTTAGGTCAAGGCGCTACCACGAATAGACAGAGATTCCCTGGGGTGACCTGTGTTGCTACTTACCAAATAATTAAACATGTGATTCTGGGTTTTCCTAGGCTGTCCAAAAACCAGACTCATTATTTTACATAGATGTATTTGCTTACTAATACACTAACTGTTAGCATCTTGATGAATAACACTTTGTATTTAAATTTTTACATATGGAAATGTTTTGCCAAATATATTGTCACTAGCTTGTGCCCTGATTAACCTAAGGACTATCTTTCTCAGTAGGTGCCATCATGAGCTGACACAGTCTGACCAGTTACGTGTTTAAATCTGAGAGAAACAAAAGTCTCTGCCACAAAGCTTCTGAGCTTCTAATTTAATCTTGGTATTAGATTTGAATTTGGAATTCACTAAGCCCAAGATAGAGTATGAAATGCATCACTTAAACCTCCTCAGGCAACATGGAGCATGAATTCTATTTACTATCTTCAAAAAGAACCAACTTCTTGGTCTACTGTGAGACTGTCCGCCTAAGCTTTCTGAAGGGTGGTCTGCCAATCCCACCAAAAGGAAAGACTCTGAAGATTATTTTAAGCATGATGCGTTATTTTACTTGGAAGTGTTCTACCACTAAGTTCTTTAAAAATGCTCATATATTTTAAAATTTATTTAAAATTCAGATTCTCTATTTCTCATTTTATCACCACTTTAATTAGGCATAGCAGATTGAAATTAGGTATCATAGAATAACTTTGCATGTTGAGACTAACAATACTGCAGTTTATTCCACGTGATGATTTTTTTCTCCCCCGTACCTGTCTGAGTCGCCAGGCATAAATGAATATGCAAAGAACAGGCCTTCATACTTTGGGATTCTCAGATTCCGAAATAAGAAAACTAAGTCATCTAGTTCCAAGACTTGTGAAACAATACCAAGTGTAGAAGTCTTTATTTTGTGCCTAATGACTGAAAAGCAAGTTTTGATGTGCTGTTGGAGAAGCACTCCACAAAATAACTGGTGTGGATAAAAAAATAAAAAAATAAAAAAGGGTAAATATGCCACAAGCTATTTGCATATGATAATTTTATAAAACATTCCCTGTGAGAAATACCTGAGTGGAATTAATTCATAATCAGTAGGAACGCAGTGGGAATGTGTTCGTCGAAATAAGTAATCCAAAATTATTCTTGGGCTGTGAAGTTTGTTTACTGCCTTAACTAAAGTGTGTATCAAACGTAAATGCATCAGCACTGGCTGAGGGCTGGGAGAGTCATGCACAGCCTTCACCTCCAGTGTTTTTCATCCATTCTATCTATATTTCTTGGCAAGAGGTCCAAGCCACAAAAAGGTTTGTCCCAATATTATGTGTGTGTGTCTTTTGCATAGTGATGGACACTGCTCCTTTTCAGAAGGAGCCTCAAAAGTACAGGTGAATTCTTGAAAACTAAATAAGAGTTGCCAATTTAAAAAATTATTTTAAAACTCAACACCTCTATAGGAAAAGACCAATGAGTATTCTTCATCACAGAAATAAAGAACATTTCTTCCCACTTAGAAATTCCCAGGCTCCTTTCCACCCTTCAGATTATCCATACCTGTATGTACGTATATGTATGAATGTCTTGTTCATTAAGCACCTTGTGCCTGGTGTTGGGCTACAAAGAACTTAACAGACATTGCTTCATTTAATTCTCACAACAATGTTGAAAGGTATGTATAATTATTCAGATTTGAGAGCTGAGAAGACAGGCTCAGAAAAGTACCTTGCCTATGGTCTCACAGCTATGGAGTGACAGAAGCAGAATTTAAGCTCAGCTCTGTCTGGATTCCAGAGCCAATGATCTTAACCACAATACACTCCTTCATTCCTTGTACTCTTCTCAGGCTGCATAACTCTCTTTGCAGAAATCTTTCCCTGGTTTTTTGGTTGTTTTTTTTAAAATTTTATTTATTTTTATTATTATTGTTTTTATTGGAGTATAATTGCTTTACAATGCTATGTTAGTTTCTGCTAAACAGTGAAGTGAATCAGCTATATGTATACATATATCCCCTCCCTCTTGGACCTCCTGCCTTCCCCCATCCCACCCATCTAGGTCTTCATAGAGCACTGAGCTGAGGTCCCTGTGCTATACAGCAGGTTCCCACTAGCTATCTATTTTACACTTGGTAGTGTATATATGTCAATCCTAATCTCCCAGTTCGCCCCACCCTCCCCTTCCCCCTCATGTCCACATGTCCGTTCTCTATGTCTGCCTTTCTATTCCTGCCCTGCAACTAGGTTCATCTGTACTTTTCTAGACTCCACATAAATGTGTTCATGTACGATATTTGTTTTTCTCTTTCTGACTTACTTCACTCTGTATGACAGTCTCTATGTACATCCACATCTAAGAGGATGATTTTGAAGCCAGAATGCCTGGGTTTAAATCCTTATACTAATGTGTGATCTTGGACAAGTTATTTATCTCCTCTGTGCCTCCACTTCCTAATCTATAAAATGGGCATAATAATTGTACCTGGTTCATAGGACTGTTGTCAAAAAATATGAGTATATATACTAAGTACCTGGCACATAGTATGCACTCTTTAACTATTTGCTAGTAGTAGTAGTATAATGCTTTGTATTTGATCATTCCTCTCTCCTGAACCTGATATTCATTGACATATAACTCTTGGTACCTCCTTAGTAGTTTTGGGTTACTTTGCACTCAGTGCCCCTGCTATCAGTCTACAACCTAATCATTCCAATCACAGACTGAATGTTTAGCTGAGCTTTAAATATCTAGTAGTGAATCTCTTCTCCATGCCCAAACTGGGAATAAACGCCTGGCTTCAAACTATCTTCAAGGGCTGGAATATTTCTCCTTTGTGAAAAATAAAGCAAACAACAACAACAATAATAGCAAGGAAGGAAGGAAAGAAGCAATTTTAAACAAGAAAGTGAGAGTGAGAAAGTTGGGAGGGAGGGAAAGAGGAAGGAAGGAAGGAAGGAAGGAAGGAAGGAAGGAAGGAAGGAAGGAAAGGGGAAGAGAGGGAAGCAGAAAGGGAGGGAGGGGGCTTCCCTGGTGGCGCAGTGGTTGAGAGTCCGCCTGCCGATGCAGGGGACACGGGTTCGTGCCCCGGTCCGGGAAGATCCCACATGCCGCGGAGCGGCTGGGCCCGTGAGCCATGGCCGCTGCGGAGCCTGTGCTCCGCAATGGGAGAGGCCACAACAGCGAGAGGCCCGCATACCACAAAAAAAAAAAAAAAAAAAAAAAAGGAAGGGAGGGAGGAACAAAAGAAGGAAGGAAGGATATGTTAGAGAGCAACATAGCAGGGAGCTTGCAAGGGGAAAGAAGAGTCTAATGCATGGTTAAGTTTCTGTAACAGTCTTTAAGAGGCTCAGAAACACATACCATTTGCGACTACCTGTGTACTTCCATGATGATGCCCTTCTAGTTATCAGAAGAGTCTGAAAGGGAAACCAACACCTTCTGATGCAAAATGTTAGTTTTTCCTCCTTATTATTCCTAGAATGTTTTCCCCCAAATCATAAACTTCCATTCAATCTAATAAAAGAACTGGAGATTTTTTTTTCTAATTTTGAAAAGTTTTATTTTCATTTTCCTTCACCCCAAAATATTTCCTAATTTCCCTTGTGATATATTCTTTGACTCATGAGTCATTCAAAAGTGTCTTATTTAATTCTCAAATACTTGGGAATTTTCTAGGTGTCTTCTTTTTGTTATTTTCTAATTTAATTTTCTCTGTGGTCAGAGAAAACTGTGTATGATTTTAATCCTTTAAATTTATTGGTTTCGAGTTTTGTTTGCTTGCTTTTTGCCCAGAATATAGTTTCTTTTGCTGAAAATCCATATCTGTTTAAAAAAACAAGTGCACTTTGCAGTTGTTTGTTATTCTTTAAATGTTAATTGAATATTTGGTTGATAGTGTGTTCAGTGTTTGGAGATTTTATTGAAAAGACCTGACTTCACAAATTTAAGGAGCTATCTAAATTTCAGTCTGGAAATCTTGGAGGCATCAGAGAATACACTCTGGGTGCTTTACTCTTACTGACATTCAGTTAAATTCAACACTGTGAAAAAGCTCTCTAAGGAAATCCCATTAATATATTTTTGCAAATATGATTGTCCACAAATCAATGGAAAACTACATTTAAAACAACCTCGCTAAATGATTCTCTTTTCTGCTAGTTTTTGTTATAAATCTAAGCAGCAAAAAATGAAGAAAAATGACGATGAAGGAATAGTTTAAGACAATTGCATGACTAGGATTTATACTTAATTTCTATCAGACTGCACAAAGAAGCTTTCTCAGTTAATTCATGTCTCTGTATTTTAGCTTTACTCAATCATGTAAAAAAGCAACATCATTAATTACACAAGTGAAAGGAGGCATTGAAAAAATTCTGCATCCTTTCATTAACTTACAAAAATACAATTAGTAATTATGAGTGATTTCCTGGAGAAAGTCCAGAGCTGAATTAAAAATATCACTAACCACAGAGATCTTCATTGGTCCCTTAGAGGAAAAAATGCACTGCTATGAAGCTTATTTGCTGTACTTGCTTTTAAAACATTAAAGGACTAATTCATAAGGCAGCCACACAACTTTTGTAATGTTTTAAATTTTCTTTTGTGATCTCTGGGAAATGTGAAGAATGTTCCTTTCTCTAAGTAAAATGCATTTAGTCTAGAATGAGAATAGTTATTTCTTCATTCAGAAGTCATGGATATTCTGCCCCCAGAATGAGATTTTTGTTTTATTTTATTTTTTATTTATGATTCTTTAAAACTTTAATAAAAAAATATATTTTTCATTGAAGTATAGTTGACTTACAATATCGTATTAGTTTTAGGTGTACAACACAATGATTTGATATTTTTATAGATTATATTTCATGTAAAGTTATTATAAAATATTGACTATATTCCCTGTGCTATACATTACATCCTTGTAACTTATTTATTTTATAGCTAGTAATTTGTACCTTTTACTCCCCTTCACCTATCTTGCCCCTCCCCCACCCTTCTCCCACTCTGGTAACCACTGGTTTGTTTTCTGTATCTCTGAGTCTGTTTCTCTTTTGATATATTTGTTTATTTGTTTTATTTTAATGAGGTAGTTTTTTTAAGGCATGTTCTTTTTTTTCAGTTTTGGCATATCAGTTTTTAATGGGTAACTTTATGCTGATTTGAGAAAGATAGAAACAAATTTCCTAAAATATCTAAAATCACTAGGGCCAACTGTACTACTCGTGTCAAATGTTATTCAGGATCTTGTCATCTAAATCTGTTAAAATTATTAAAATGGGTTTTAATTTCAACTTGCTGCAGTTGTGGAGACAGGCTCCTGGGTATCCAATCAATTCTTTCATGTTGATGCTTTGGGACTGTCCCCCTTTGCATCCCTCTTTGAAGAGACATACAGTACAGACTTTCCTCAGGGTATGGCAAGAGATGAACTCTTCCTGTCAAATGTATGGCTCATTGAAGGCAGCTGTGTTTTGACTGGGATGAAGCAGGGTCAGCAGAGCTCTCTACTGGCATCAGGCAGAAGGGGAAGTTTGGGGAGCATTTGGAGCAGCACTCCAGAGAATTCTCTTACTCATATTCATCTGCTTGCTATTTATGTAAAATTTCAACCTGTTTGATGATTTCTCTCCTTTTTCTCTATTGCCTTTTGTGAAAACAATAAACTCAGTGTTGGGAGACTGCTGAAGAAACTATAAAGTTCAGTCAATTCCTGGTTTTTTAGAATGCAGATGACCTGCTTTACTGTTTCTCTGGCATCAGATTTTAATCTCAGTTTATATTCTGTCTGTTGTCAGCCTGATTCCCTGCTCCATCTCTTCAGTTGGGGGTTGAAAATTTAAGGTTAGATGAGGAAATGTCAGAAAGTTAGTCTTCTACCCCCCTCGAGGAGGAGGAGGAGGAGAAGAAGAAGGAGAGGAAGAAGAATGTGACAGAAGTCCTCCTTACACCCTTCACCCATTCCAAACTAAATATAGAATATGATCCAGCAATCCCACTCCTGGGCATATATCCAGAGAAAACTCTAATTTGAAAAGATACATGCACCTCAAAGTTCACAGCAGCACTATTTACAAGAGCCAAGACATGGAAGCAACCTAAATGTCCATCGACGGATGAATGGATAAAGAAGATGTGGTACTTATATACAATGGAATATTACTCAGCCATAAAACAACAATGAAATAATGCCATTTGCAGCAACATGGATGGACCTAGAGATTATCATAATAAGTGAAGTAAGTCAGACAGAGAAAGATAAATATCATATGTTATTGCTTATATGCAGAATCTATTAAAGATGATACAAATGAACTTAGTTACCAAACAGAAATAGAGTCACAGATGTAGAAAACAAACTTATGGTTACCAGGGGGAAAAGTGGGGGGGTAGCATAAACTGGGAGATTGAGATTGATATATACACACTACTATAAATAAAATAGATAACTAATAAGGACCGACTGTAGAGCACAGGGGACTCTACTCAGCACTCTGTAATGACCGATATGGGAAAAGACTCTTAAAAAGACTGAATATATGGGGCTTCCCTGGTGGTGCAGTGGTTGAGGGTCTGCCTGCCGATGCAGGGGACGCGGGTTCATGCCCCGGTCTGGGAGGATCCCGCATGCCGCGGAGCGGCTGGGCCCGTGAGCCATGGCCGCTGAGCCTGTGCGTCCGGAGCCTGTGCTCCACGGCAGGAGAGGCCACAGCAGTGAGAGGCCCGCGTACCGCAAAAAAAAAAATAAAAAAATAAAGAATGAATATATGTATATGTATAACTGCATCACTTTACTGTACACCTGAAACTAACACAACATTGTAAATCAACTATACTCCAATAAAACTTAAAAGAAAACAAATACAAAAGATTTGGAATTACCTGTTTTTCACTTGCCTCTGTTGGCTGGAATTTAATAATTAAAAGTTAAACCTTTGCTAATATATACCAATATCTATCCCAAACAAAATACAAAGCAACACTATGTGGTAGGGGTGGAATTCTATAGTGAGGGCTGAAAAGCGAGGTATCACCAACTGCACAGGGACGCCTACCACACGGGTCTAGACACAGTTGCTGGCAGGAGAGGAGAGGAGAGGAGAGGTATGGAGTGTGTTCAGAACAAAGGCCTTTTTGAAACCACAGGGTTTTTTTAAAAAAAAATTTAATTCTAGGGACTAAAATTAAGGCTTCCTTAGTGTAGTTTTACAACTCTGAAAAGAACTGATTGTTCTAAAGCCACACCTTGGTTACTTCCTCAGCAATTATTACAATGAAAGATCATTGTCAGATGCATGTTCAGGAGAAGGAAAGATACCCACATTGTAATAGGCCTGGATTCGACAGGGGCTGGTGCCCTGAGGCAGCATATCTCACACAGACCTGACAGTCCTTTGGGCATGCATCACAGCGCTGCTGCATGCCCTGCAGCCGGCAGACCCTTAGAGTTGTGAGCAAGAGCTTTTCAGTCTCAGAAATAGAAAGGGAAGTCAAGAGGAGTTTGCTGTCACACACACACACACACACACACACACACACACACACTTCCAATTGCTTTTAGTGGAGAAAACATTTTATTTTTATCATGTAGACATGGACAAAATTACAAATCTTGCAAGAAGATGTAGCTTCTGCTCAAGAAGCATTTGTTCTTTTATTCTCTGATGGAGATAAGTGTATACAAGGGTCCTTAAGATGCTATGACTTGAATGCAAGTTCCTGCTTGGAATAACTACTGGTTTTGAGGAAATGGAAGAAATATTACAAAAGGAAAGCAACTCCAGGCTTTTTTTGTGGGTCATTATAAAAAAAAGTGCCCGAAGAGGACTCACCTACTCTAGACAATGAAACTTCAGTTTAAGTTCCAGTTCTACAATGAACTGGCTGTGGATGATTATTTTTAATTAAAATTTTTTTTTTTTTACCTTTCTTACCCCCTGCACCCTTTCCCCCCCATCTCCATAGCCCCTGCCTCTGGCAACCACCAATCTATTCTTTGTACGTATGATTTTGGTTTTTTTTTTTTGGGGGGGGGTTTGTTTGTGCTATTTTTTTTTTTTTAGAATTTCACTTACAGGAGAGATTACACAGTATTTGTCTTTCTCAGTCCGACTTATTTCACTTAGCATAATGCCCTTGAGGTCCATCCGTGTTGTCATAAATGGCAAGAGTTCATTCTTTTTATGACTGAATAATATTCCACTGTATACATATATGCCAAAATTTCTTTATCCATTCACCTATTAATGGACACTTAGGTTGTATCCATATCTTGGCTATTGTAAATAATGCTGCAATGAACATGCGAGTGCATATATCTTTTCAAGTTAGTGTTTCTGCTTTCTTCAGGTAAATACCAAAAGTGGAATTCCTGGATCATATGGTAGTGCTATTTTTAATTTTTTGAGGAACCACCATACTGCTTTCCATAGTAGCCACTAATTTATATTCCCATCAACAGTGCACAAGGGTCCCCTTTTCCCCTCAACCTCACCAACATTTGTCTTTTTGATAGTAGCCATTCTAACAGGTGTGAGATGATATCTTATGGTTTTGATTTGCATTTCTCCGATGATTAAAGACATTGAGCATCTTTTCATGTACCTGTTGGCCATCTATATGTCTTCTTTGGAAAAATGTCTTCAGATCTTCTGCTTATTTTTTAATTGAATTGTTTTTTTGCTATTGAGTTGTATGAGTTCTTTATTTATCTTGGATATTAGCCCTTATCAGATATACGATTTGCAAATACTTTCTCTCATTCAGTTGGTTGCCTTTTTATTTTGTTGATGGCTCCTTTGCTGTGCAGAAGCTTTTTTTTTTTTTGCGGTACGTGGGCCTCTCACTGTTGTGGCCTCTCCCGTTGCGGAGCAAAGGCTCCGGACGCGCAGGCTCAGCGGCCATGGATCACAGGCCCAGCCGCTCCACGGCATGTGGGATCTTCCCAGACCGGGGCAGGAACCCGTGTCCCCTGCATCGGCAGGCAGACTCTCAACCACTGCACCACCAGGGAAGCCCCACAGAAGCTTTTTTTTTTTGCGGTACGTGGGCCTCTCACTGTTGTGGCCTCTCCTGTTGCGGAGCACAGGCTCCGGATGCGCAGGCTCAGCGGCCATGGCTCACAGGCCTAGCCTCTCTGTGGCATGTGGGATCTTCCCGAACCGGGGCACGAACCCGTGTCCCCTACATCGGCAGGCAGACTCTCAATCACTGCGCCACCAGGGAAGCCCCCCCCCCCCCAGAAGCTTTTTAATTTGATGTAGTCCCACTTATTTATCTTTGCCTTTGCTGCTCTTACTTTTGGTGTCAGATTTTAAAAATCATTGCCAAGACTTATGTCAAAGCTTACAACTTCTGTTTTCTTCTAAGAGTTTTATGGTTTCAGGTTTTACATTCAAGTATTTAATCCTTTTTGAGTTAATTTTTGTGTATGGTGCAATGCAGTTTTCCTGTTTCATTCTTTTGCATATGGCTGTCCAGTTTTCCCAAGACCATTTATTGAAAAGACTGTCCTTTCCCCTTTGTATATTCTTGGCTCCTTTGTCATAAGTTAACTGACAATATATGGGTGGGTTTATTTCTGGGCTCTCTATTGTGTTCCATGTGTGTCTTGTGTCTGTTTTTATGCCAATACCACACTGTTTTAATTACTATAGCTTTGTAATATAGTTTGAAATCAGGGAATGTGATGCCTCTTCTTTCTCAAGCTTTGTTCTTCTTTCTCAAGATTGCTTTGGCTATTTAGGGCCTTTTGTGGCTCCATACAAATTTTAGGATTGTTTTATTGTGAAGAATACCACTAGAATTTTGATAGGGATTGCATTGAATATGTAAATTGCTTTGGGTAATATGGATATTTTAACAATATTAATTATTCTAATGCATGAGCACAGAATATCTTTCCATTTATTTATGTCTTCAATTTCTTTCTTTAATGTCCTGTAGTTTTCAGTATACAGGTTTTCTGCCTCCTTGGTTAAATTTATTCCTAGGTATTTTATTCTTTTTGATGCATTTGTAAATGGGGTTGTATTCTTAATTTCTTTTTCTGGTAATATGTTTGTAGTGTATAGAAACAGAACAGATTTTTGAATATTGATTTTGTATTCTACAACATTACTGATTTCATTTATTAGTTCTAACAGTTTTTTTGATGGAGTTTTCAAGGTTTTCTATATATAATATTATGTCATCTGCAAGCAGTTACAGTTGCACTTCTTCCTTTCCAATTTGGATTACTTTTATTTCCTTTTCTTGCCTAATTGCTCTGGCTGGGACTTCCAATATTATATTTAATAAAAGTGGTGAGAGTGGGCATCCTTGTTCTTGTTCCTGATCTTAGAGGAAAAGCTTTCAGCTTTTCACTACTGAGCATATGTTAGCTGTGGGCTTATCATATATGACCCTTTTTTATGCTGAGATACGTTTGCTCTACACCTGCTTTGTTGAGAGTTTTTATCATAAATGGATGTTGAATTCTGTCAAACATTTTCTGTATCTATTGAGATGATCATATGACTTTTACCCTTCATTTTGTAATGTGGTGTATCACTTGACTGATTTGCAGATGTTGAACCAGGCTTGCACCCCTGGAATAAATCCCACTTGATTATGTGTATGAGTCTCTTATTATATTGTTGAATTTTGCTTGCTAATATTTTGTTAAGGATTTTTGTATCTATGTTCATCTGGGATATTGGCCTATAATTTTCTTTTCTTGTGGCATCCTTGTCTATTTTTAAAAAATTTTCCTTAGAGTGTTTCATTATATGTAAAATGGGCACATCAATAACCTTATAGGTACTTCCCAAAGTTGTCATGAAGGTCAAGTGCAGACCACGGTGTTAAGAGTTCTCCAGAGAAACAGAACCAACAGGATATCTATATATCTATCTCCCTATCTATCTACCTATATACCTATAGATAGATATAGATAGAGAGACAGATATAAAGATTTATTATGAGGAATTGGCTCATGTGACTATGGAGGCTGAGAAGTCCCATGATCTGCCATCTGTGAGCTGAAGAACCACAAAAGCCAGTATTGTAATTTTAGCCCTATTCCAAAGGCCTGAGAACCAGGGGAGCTAATGGTATAAATCCTAGTCTAAAGGCAGGAGAAGACCAATGTCCCAGCTCAAGCAGGCAGGCGGGAAACAAAAAGACAAATTCTTCCTTACTCTGCCTTTTGTTCTATTAAGGGACTCAAGGGATTGGATGATGCCCACCCACATTGGGAAAGGCAACCTATTTTCCTGAGTCCACCTGTTCAAATGCTAATCTCATCTGGAAACACCTGGACATACCTGGAAATAATGTTTAATTTGGGCATCCCATGGTGCAGTCAAGTTGATATAAAATTAAGCATGGCAACCATCCAGGCTGAAGTATAAACTAGTTGTCTATGCCTAATCGTACCTGAGTAGTAGACGAAAATTGTTGAAGAAGTGAAACTGGCAATTTGCTCTACTGTAATTAGATGAAACCCTGAACATACGTAATGCAGTTTCAAGGAAGACAACTTTGTGCCTTGAGATCAACAAACAAATACATAAACAAATGGAGTTCCTCATCTAATACTAGTCTCCAAATAGGTAAAACCTGGAGCTCTTTTTCTATGACTTATTGACTCACTAATAAAACAACCTTTTGTCATTCTGATATGTAATGACTCTTGCAGATACTCTTGGGAGAAGTCATGTATTTTTATTCATGGAGCCAGTCCCCAATTGACATTAGGAGGCTAGCCTTTATACCCTCTGAGTTCACCAGTCAGTACAGGTGGGCTGCCCCTAGGGAGGAGACACAGCCTAGGGTAAGACAGCTTCCTTCTGTGCAGGAAAAATTCCTGAAAAGGGACACAGCTGTGAGCCATCAGCAGGCAACACTGCTGGCAGCTGGGTGAAGGAATGCTTCAGTCAGCATCCCTCTCTTCCCTGGAGGGAAATCCAGGGGGGTAATCACAGCATCCACTGCAAACAGTTTCCCAAAAGTCAGATTGCTAATTAGAGAGTGTAACTATATTTTAATACATGTTTGCAGATTATTGTCCTTAAAAGTTATTGTAATTTGCACTTCCATCAACAACGTATGAGAATGTCTATTTCCCTGAACACTCACTAGCACTTGGTATTGCTTTTCAAAATATTTGACAATGATACATTATTGTTATTTTAAGTTGCATTTCCCTGACAATTACTGAGATTGAACGTCTATTTATTGATGATTTGCATATCTGCTTTGATAATATTTTTGTGTCTGTAAGTGTATGGCCTTTACTCATTTTTCTGTTGTGTTTCTACTCAATTTATAGAAGCTCTTGAATATAAATGACATCCATTGTAATGTGTTGTGGTAGTCTTTCGGCTGCCTCTTAAAATCTAATTCTCCACTTCTTTGCCTCGGCACGCGGCTAGAGTACATTCCCTAGTCTCCTTTGCTGTAACGTGTGTGTGTGTGTGTGTGTGTGTGTGTGTGTGTGTTTGTGTGTGTGTGTGTGTGTGTAACTGTATTTATGTTCCAGACAGGGGATTATGAGCCAAAATGTCTGTCATGCCTCCAATTTGTGTTTTTATACTCTTCTACTGGGTGCATGCAGATGACAATGGGTAGGGTGGAGCCCCAAGATAAAAGGAGCCTGGGTCCCTGAATTACCATGTTAAGTAGCTACCTGCCAGCCATGAACCCCCAGTCTGGACTGTTAGGTGAGCAGGAAATAAACCTCTGCTATATTTGAGCTACAATACATTTTGGGGATGCAGTATTTGGTTTGCAGGTTAGCCAACAGTAATGCAGGCGTATTGTCTATTTTCTTCCCAGTCTATCATTTGTAGTTGACAATACATCCATGGTGTGTTTTTAAAGACTGCTTAGGGAAAGATGCACATGCAAAGGATTCTCAGACGAAAGGCCAGAGAAATGGAAGGAAAACTAGGATAGTTTGCAGAAAACTCAGCATCAAGGAAACCGAGGGAAAAGAGGGTTTCAGGAAACCAGCCATGATCAGTCATATTTCATACTGGGAGAAAGGTCTAGTCTGAGGAGGTCTGAAACCTAGCAGATGTTTCGATGATTGGTTGGTGCCAAGATGCCTCTGGAGGCAGGATCCCACCAGAAAAGCACAACTGTCCCTCAGTATTCAAGGGGGAGTGGTTCTAGGACACCCCGTAGATTCTAAAATCGGCGGATGCTTCAAGTCCCTTATATTAAATGGCTTAGTATATTAGAAAGCTTTCCTGTATTGAAGATACCTTATTTAGAAAGTGAATGCTGCCCTAAATGTCCATCTTCTGGTAATGAATGTGTCAAATCTGTAAAAAGTCTGAAAGGTGACCCATGCCCTTGAACAGCAGTAAACGCACAGTTCAATCCTGAAGTGTTGATTCACACATGTCCTTAGGCCTGGACATCTGGGTGATTCCAGCTCAGCTCACTAGAATTCATCAGCAGACAGGTCCTTTGAACTGTTGTTAATAAGTCTAGAGAGCCTAGCTGGCCATTTACACCTGAACTAGCTGGGCCCTTCCTAAAAAGCACAACATTCACAAGCCTACTATTCCCTGCTGTCTGAACATGACATATCAACTTTCCTTTTTTCACCTACACCTTATTCAACTCTCTTGTTTTCTCAGGTGAGCCTCTAAAAATTACTTCTAGGGACAGAACGTTCTGGGTTACTGAATCTCAGGACAGAAATAAATTTTTTTTGCTTGCAGTTAAAAACACAGTAAAATTCTATTGCACAATCCCAGCTAAGGGATTAAAATAAGAGGAAGTATATTTTGGTTAATCTTTTAAATTAAGTGGCCATGGAGATAATTTACCCACTATAAAAGTGAGAGATGGAAGAAAATTCAGACACATTGAAAGACATCAATACATGTACTTATTAAAAGTATACGGTGCTATACTTTAAATATCTAGAACTGATGATTTTTCTAATTACCTATGACATGTGAAGTCAATTGTCCTTACTACATTCAGAATGACACATTACAAATGAATAGATATTAGACCTTTCTGCTCTGCTACTCATAGAAACATCTGATGAAGGACAAGCACTTGGATATGTCACCTTATGTCTTAGAAAAAAAGAAGAATGCAAAGATTACAATAGGAAAAGATAGAGTCATTCTATGCTACATGCCTTTAGTAATTCTGAGCATAAAATTATTCTTTGAAGAAAAGTTTTATGTTTCTTAATTTAAAGTATATAACAAGGTTAAGCTACAGAGTTAAGAACCTTCAGTCTTACTTGATTCAAAATGCTTATTAGTTCCTGGTAATTAAACAGCACACACACTATCCATTTTAAAGTAATTTATCTCTAGTTTCTTCTTATGAACATATTTAGAAAACCACATAAAATCTAGCGGGAGAAATAAAAATAGGGTTTATTCACTTACTTATGCCTGCCCATTATATGCTATTAAGGCTTGAACACGTATGTTTTCTTTTCTAGTTATTCTATAGTTTATTCCTATTAGTTATTAGCAAACAAATTAAGTGAAAATTCACATTTCAAACAATGGAGATTATCCAGGATTCCAAGACACTCACTTATTCCATATAATTTTGAATAGATTGCCCATAAAATTGTTTTGTTTTTGTATCTACAGAGTATCTGTATAATGTGAAAACATAGGTAAATAATCAAAATGTCATCAAAATATCTTCAGTCTGTAAAAAAATTATATCAATGTTTCTAGACTATATGTATATCCTGCGCATTTGGTCATATCTTTTGTGTGGAGCAGAATATCATGGAAGGCAAAAGCATGACAGTCTGTTGAGTCTAGACCTGACACATGGTTAGTAAATAAATACCATCTTCTGAATTCCACTGCACTTCATCTCTTCTTCTCTTGCATGTGATAGCCACTTTCCACGTTGTATTCTTGTATTGTCAAATATTCTTTCTTCCTCTCTGGAATGTGAGCACTTCTAGACAGACCATATTTCACTCTTTACTGAGTCCCCAACGTGCTGTGCATGTAGTTGGCTCTCAGTACACTTTTGTTGAATAAATGACTTCCAAGTGATCTAAAGAATATTCTATTTTGCTTTTTTAAAAAAATAACACATATCGTTTTATATATGAACAATTTCCAGTGCTTTCCCTAGAAGAGGTATTAAAGCACTATTTCTAACCCCAATTAATTGGATTAGGAACAAGGAGGAAAATCCCAGTAAATAATTAGGCATTATTAACTTTGACACCAGAGTAGACAACAGTTTACATAGGATTATAGGGGAACCTAACTATGGAGCCGATTTTGTCAATACTTTTTTTTTTTTTTTTTTTTTTTGCGTTATGCGGGCCTCTCACTGTTGTGGCCTCTCCCGTTGTGGAGCACAGGCTCTGGACGTGCAGGCTCAGCAGTCATGGCTCACGGGCCCAGCTGCTCCGCGGCATGTGGGATCTTCCCGGACCGGGGCACGAACCCATGTCCCCTGCATCGGCAGGCAGACTCTCAACCACTGTGCCACCAGGGAAGCCCAATACTTTTTTTACATTTCCACATTGGTCTTTAGAAAAATCGTAAACAGGTTTGCACAGTGTGCAGAGTTGTTCTTTATGGTTTGTGGTGTTTTTTTCCAAATTATCCACTAAAATATTACGGCTATTATACACACACACTATAAAAGTGTAATGTGTTTTTATGTAATACAGTTCCTTCATTCCTTCATGTTTTCGTACTCTCTTCCATGTCAGAACATCTCTATCTCTACATATATAACTTTCTAAGCACTCCTCCCGACCCCAATCCAAAATAGTTCCCTGTACTTTTTGGTTTTCTATAAATATTACAACTAATTGCTTAACATACAAAAGGTTTCCCAGATGTTACTAGTCTGAAATTTTACTCACACCCTCCATGCCTAAATATTGATACATTCATTGTAATACCACTTTTTGCATGCTAGAACCATGAATGATGTTGTTTTGGGGGACACACACTATAATAAGGTCCTTTCTAGCACTTCTTATAAATAAAGGTCACTGGATAGGTTCCAATAGAGATGTTACTGGTGTTATGTCAAGTTTCATTCTATGACAAATTGTCGTACAGTAAAGCTTTGGTTTTTCCAATATCAAGCCACTGGGGTTCTTTTTGTATGACTGAAACGTTGTGTTGATGGCCTTGAAACTACTTATCCTTAGCTATATTTATAAATTGTATGAATACCTTATGGAATTGCAATGGTTAATTTTACAGGTCAGATTGACTGGGCCAAGGGATACTTGGAGAGCCGGTAAAACATTATTTCTCGGTGTCCCTGTGAGAGTGCTTCTGGAAGAGATTAGTATTTGAATTAGACTGAGTAAAGAAGACCCACCCTCACCAATGTGGGTGGGCAGCATCCAATCCACTGCAGACCCAAACAGAACAATAAGGCAGAGGAAGAGAAAATTCTCTCTTTCTTCCTGAGTTGAGATGTCCATCCTTCCTTGCCTTTGGACATCAGAGCTTCATTCCCCCTCTTCTCAGTCCTTTGGTCTTGGAATGGGAGTTTCACTATCAGCTCCCCTCGTTCTCAGGCCTTTAGACTCAGTCTGAATTATACCACTGATTTTTCTGAGTCTCCAGCTTATAGATGGCATATTGTGGCATATCTTAGCCTCCATAATCACGTGAGCAAATTCTCATAATAAATATCCTTTAATATATTTTTATATATCCTCTTGAGTTCTTATTCTCTGGAAAACCCCGACAGAAATTCCAAGCTATATGATTCTAGAGTTGAGCGTCCAGAAAGATAATTGATCACCAGAGGCTGTGAACTACACCACTCTTTTGTGCATCTTTAACAGCCCAAAAGCTCATAGAATTCCAGGCCTGAATGGAGTCTTGAAGGTCATAAATTCATCCCACCTAATGCCTGAGTAATCCAATTGTCACTCGACAGTCCCATCTTTCAAATATCTGAAGAGACTTCTCCAACTCAGATTACCAGTTAAAATTGTCAATTTTTCCTCACGCGATGTAGATTCAAATCTCCTCACCCATCCAAGTTACTGTCCCTGGAAAGTTCTCTAGTTCACATTGAAAAGGCATAGTCTGGACAAGTGTAGTACTTTCACATTCATTCTTTTGTCCAATAGCTGTTGAGGGTCTCCTGTGTGCCTGGCACTGTACCGAGTACTGGAGAGGCACAGATAAAAACAATACACACAGCTTCTGCCCTCATGAAGCCTGCTACCTAGATATAATCAATCTGTCAATACAGGGCAAGAGGTAAGTCAAATTTTTGCCACACCAAAAACTTAGTTTGGGGATTAAACAGTAAATGTAAAGGAGTAGAAAGAACACAGGTCTTAAAGTCGAGACAGACCTGGATTAGAATGCTAGCTTATAGTTTATTATACATTACACATTTATTTATTGTAAATTATATATGTAAAACTGGATGTGAGAACCTCTAAGTATTTTTAACCTGTAAAATGGGTATAATACTTATCTCACAGGGTTAAGAGGATTAATTCAAACATTCAATGCACACAGCTGGTGATTAGTAAGTATTCAATTCCTTTCCACCTTTTTCAGTGATTTGTAGAATGCTAGTGTTACATGAAGCAAGGTGTTGTGGTCAAATTAGTTGGAAAAATAAAAACAGTTAAGCAAAGTTACTTAGGGTTTCTTTTTGATTAAAACTCTTTTCAGAGCTTTTAACATGCTAAAATGTTTTGTGAATTTCTAAAAGAACATGGCTTGCAGCATTTCCCAAATTTATTTGACCACAGAACACTTTCTGGATAGTACACAGAATAACATCTTGTGTTTTTTTCTGAACATGGTGTGAGAAATGTTGTCCTAGTGGGATCTTTGGATATGTTGCTCTGCCCCCTGGGCATGTCTGGAAGTATGATTGTCCCTCTGGGTCCTGGGAGAGGCCCATGCAGGAAAATTTATTCCGAGCAAACACAAAGTGGGCAAATATTTTCCCTCTGCTTCAAGTAACAAAATGGAGTCAGCAATGAAGTAAAGGCTTAAGTCATTTTTTTTCACCTATGATGTTTAGGTATAGTCCTCAGGTTTCGGAAACCCTGAGGAATTACTGTAGTGAAAATACCATGAGAAATAAATTACCAGGAAGGAGAAAAACTGAAGATATTACGTAGTAGGCTGGGCAGAGTCAAGCATGCTGTCCCCTTTCATGAAATTAAATATTTCTGTTTATATGCTGGAAAATCTGTGCTGATTCATTCTCATTAAGGCTCTAGCAAGTTCATCAGAAAAACTTTATAGAGACCTTGGGGAAAGCTCAACAGGGGGGAATTTCCTGTTGGGGGCTGGAGGTGGGGAGACAGTATTTTTCCCTTTATTGGGGTTTGCTTTGTTAATTGGTGTTCGAAGAAACCCCATTTCTTTCATAATTGAAGCTAAGTAGAATTAACGTTAACTAAAAAATCATGTTGGTGTTCCCAGAGCACATTCAAGCTGTTAGTTGGGAAAAGGCTTTTCTCATAGCTTTGTTTGCATGGGGAACTGTAGGGTGAGCAGTTTCAACAGGGCGAGAGAGGGAGCTGCCAGTTTATTTCTGGAACACAGCAGGATGTGTTTCAAAAGGCACTCAAAATAAAGAGCACACTAAAAAGTACCAAAAATGATCTACTTTTTTTTTTTTTTAACCAGGAATAGAGCCATCTTTGGGACTTGCAAAACAGGATGCTGTATGAGAGTGTGTGTTGCTGTGTGGCAATGCGGGTGGGGGAAGGGGGACTTGTATTCATGTTATCAGTATCTAAAAAATGTAGAGTTTTAAAGCCTTATTATTTGAAGTAGACGGCATTTTTGTTTTCTTGTATAAATCTGTACTAGGGTCTTTCCATCGATTATTCTTTAAGGACTATTTTACTTCACCCAAAGAGAACTTCAATAAATAGATACATTGCCATCAAATCCCTGAGGTCTATGGACTTCCTTGGGGTATAATTAACTTGGAAGGCTCACTAGATCTAAACAACTACCTCAGACAGTACAAGGGAAAAAAAGCAAAATACTGTATATATATTTTCTGCAAGTTCTGGAACTCTCTGATTATTTTTTTAAGGTGTGAGTTACATGCTGCAGAATAAGAATGTCTAAAACTGAGTTACATTTGAGTACAAGTAAACCATCACTAACAAATTCTGAAACATGAAATGACTTTCAAATTCAATGAAAATAATTACTAGGTTATTTGTTTATTTATGTATTCCTCATTTCTTTCTTAAAACATATGAAGTAGCTTATAACCAAGATCACATATAAAATAAGTCTGATAAAATAAACCCAGGAATTGGAAATGGGATCTGTGAAAAGAGGCAATAGAAAGTATGCTAACTTCACAGGCTAGTACAGCTGTTCTGTGTGAGCATCAATTTTGATTCTGAATTTCCTGAAAGGCAGAATTCAAAGGGAAGCATCATGAATTATTATCATTAGAAATGAAGACGCATATAAACAAATTCCTTTTTGAAGGCAAAGTTTCTCTGGCACCAAATTCTAAAGGCAAGAAATTTCTTTGCATGTGCTTTTCTTTCAGCACATAACTTCTCTTTTGAAAATTATTTTTACATGTACAAATGATTCATGAGTACATTTTAAAACTACAGAAGTATACAGATTTAAAAGTTCAAGTTTTCCTTCACCTTTTCAATCTCACTCTCCCACTTGGAGGCTACCTCTATTAAGAGTCTGGTGTATATCATTCCTGACCTTGCTCTAAGACCTTGTTTCTCCCTCCCCACTCCATGTATGAGTCACATATATGGATTATTTTTTAGCTTGCTTTTGTCTATCTTTATATCTTAAAGATCATTCATAACAATATATTTATATTTTGTTTTGTAAAACTACTGCATACGGGCTTCCCTGGTGGTGCAGTGGTTGGGAGTCCGCCTGCTGATGCAGGGGACACGGGTTCGTGCCCCAGTCCGGGAAGATCCCACATGCCGCGGAGCGGCTGAGCCCATGAGCCAGCAACTGGCAAAGGATTAATCTCCAAAATTTATAAGCAGTTCATACAGCTCAATATCAAAAAAAAAAACCCAACCCAATCCAAAAATGGGAAGAAGATCTAAACAGACATTTTTCCAAAGAAGATATGCAGATTGCCAACAAACACATGAAAGGATGCTCAACATCACTAATCATTAGAGAAATGCAAATCAAAACTACAATGAGGTGTCATCTCACACCAGTCAGAATGACCATCATAAAAAACCTACAAACAATAAATGCTGGAGAGGGGGTGGAGAAAAGGGAATCCTCTTGCACTGTTGGTGTGAATGTAAATTGATAGAGCCACTATGGAGAACAGTATGGAGGATCCTTAAAAAACTAAAAATAGAGCTACCATACGACCCAGTAATCCCACTACTGGGCATATACCCTGAGAAAACCATAATTCAAAAAGAGACATGTACCACAATGTTCATTGCAGCTCTATTTACAATAGCCAGGGCATGGAAGCAACCTAAGTGTCCATCGACAGATGAATGGATAAAGAAGATGTGGTACATATATACAATGGAATATTACTCAGCCATAAAACCAAACGAAATTGAGTTATTTGTAGTGAGGTGGATGGACTTAGAGTCAGAGTCTGTCATACAGAGTGAAGTAAGTCAGAAAAACAAATACCGTATGCTAACACATATATATGGAATCTAAAAAAAAAAAAAGTTCTGAAGATCCTAGGGGCAAGACAGGAATAAAGATGCAGACATAGAAAATGGACATGAGGACATGGGGAGGGAGAAGGGTAAGCTGGGACGAAGTGAGAGAGTGGCATGGACATATATACACTACCAAATGTAAAATAGATAGCTAGTGGGAAGCAGCCGCATAGCACAGGGAGATCAGCTCAGTGCTTGTGACCACCTAGAGGGGTGGGATAGGGAGGGTGGGAGGGAGACGCAAGAGGGAGGAGATATGGGGATATATGTATATGTATAGCTGATTCACTTTGTTATAAAGCAGAAACTAACACAACATTGTAAAGCAATTATATGCCAATAAAGATGTTAAAAAAAAATCCTGAAGTTGTTCCTGGTACAATTTGAGCATAAAAGAAATAGAACTTCAGTCTTACAATAAGCACTAGAATCTTCCAAATACAAGCTTCTTACTGTCTGAATTTGTTATCTTCTAAAACTCACAAAGTGAGTGTAACCCCCATAAGTCTTTGAGATTCTGAAATTCAGAAAAATTTGAGATTCAATTGTTCAGACGAACAATTCCACTGATCCAGTTCTCCTCTTCCAGCCAACTCACACAAGCTTCCTATGTCAGCCTCATTCATCAATTATTCAGTTCAAACTTTGAGTAAAGGAGGAGAAAATGCAATGGTAGTCAATCACTTCAGAACTACCAGCTTTACAAAGTAGACAAATGATGGGTATCCCACAAGCACATTTATTCACAACACCCATAACCATAAAATAGCTTCAAAAATTTGCCCTTGGCCTTTTTATTTTCCTAAATTGGGATGTATTTGATTGGATTTTTAAAGGATTTTGCATGTTAATAGGAATGAAAACATCTTGTCTTTTAACCTATCCATATTCCAACAAGATATTCTCAGAGATTTTGACTTGGAAGATCTGAGGTGGGAAATTCTGATGCAGAGTCCAAAGACTGTACTTTGACTACATTGATCCCACTGCGACTTAATTCCTAGATTTCTGATTTCGTATAGAAATCATTCTCCTCATCTGAAAGGGAACCATTGTACACTGTTGATGGGATTGTAAACTAGTGCAGCCATGGTGGAAAACAATATGGAAGTTTCTCAAAAAACTAAAAATAGAACCACCATATGACCCAACAATTCTACTCCCAGGTATATATACAAAAAAAAAAAAAATCAAACCCACTAATTTGAAAAGATACATACACCCCAATGTTTATAGAAGCATTATTTACAATTGCCAAGATATGTAAGCAACCTAAGTGTCCATTAATAGATGAATGAATAAATATATGAATGGATAAAGAAGATGTGCAGCAACATGGATGGACTTGGATGGCATCATGCTAAGTGAAATAAGTCAGACAGAGAAATGCAAATACTGTATGATATCACTTACATGTAGAATCTAAAAAATACAACAAACTAGTGAATATAACAAAAAAAGAAGCAGACTCACAGGTATAGGGAACAAAACAGTGGTTACCAGTGGGGAGGGGGAAGGGGCAATGCAGGAGTACGGGAGGTGGGAGGCCCAAATTATTGGGTGTAGGATAGGCTCAAGGATGTATTGTACAACACGAGGAATATAGAATAACTATAAATGGAAAGCAACCTTTGAAAATTGTATAAAAAATTAAAAAAAATTTAGAAATCATTCCCCTCATCTAGTTAGCCTTTTAAGAGCAGAATCCAACAATGATTATAAGGAACCAACAAGAGGGAACTGTATCACTTATTCCTTTTCTTCCCACATTTCCTTGGATTTGAATCCTAACTTGGTCATTTGAATCCTAGGGCATGGCATTCCTGAGAACTGACTTTCATGTCTGCATGCTTTTACTAATATTACCCATGTTCCCCCTGGGCTACTACTGACCCACCTAAACAGGTGAAACCTGATTTAGACTTAATTCTAGATGTACCACAAATTGTAGGTCATGTGTTCCACCACAACCACGGCACTGAGATTGATATGGATCCTAGCAGATCTTAAATATCCTTTTACGGAACTGAATCTACAACTGACTAGCAAATTCCAAAGTTTCTGTGATGGAGCCACTAGCAATGCATTCCTCAGAGATATGTTGTAAATATTAAATGAGGTAATGTATAGAAGGAGCTTAGCATAGTGCCTTAAAACAGGGTAAACATCCAACAATAGTTAGCCAGCAGAAAAAAAAAGCCAGATACAAGCCAACTCCAGAAGTTCAGTGAGGCAGATTTGCAATGAAGGCTCATCTCCCCTCCTCTCTCCTGTTCTTAGGTTTAGATTCTTCTTGTGTAATATAAAAGTGAGCAAATAAGGTTATATAAGACAACTGATTCTCAACACCATCACCATCTAATACTCCCCAATTTGTAAGACTGATAATGTACATTAATTGTTTACACAAAATAACCTCTGCGGGGCACACAAACTAGTTTGAATCCAGAGAGAGTGAAAGCAGTTACCCTCTGACTCAGTACAGTCATTATGAGTATAATGCCATTAGGAACGATGCGATAGACTGGTCTCCAACAGTTTATAAAGAATCTCTTTGATATTTTCTTGATTTACTCATAGGACCTGGCCCAGCATATTGTGCATATCTACATGGTCTGGGCCAGCCTCCAGCAGTACAAGTTACAAGGTAGGCTAGGGAAGTGTTTATTTGGCCAGGCAGAAGTCCAGTTTCTGAGACACAACATCAATCTCCTGGGCATCCAGTCAGATCCCACAAGATCCTTACCCTCCTCCAACTTAAGGTCTAAGGTGCTCCAGCAAGTTCTGGATTTTACCAGCTAATGCAAACAGTTCCTGTCCCACATCTTCACCATGACTACCTTGCTCAGCATAAGAAGAATTATGCCTTTTCTTGGCAGTCTAAAGCCAGCTGCATCTGAAGACCTAAAGAAACTATTGAGGTGACTGATTGGGGACGGGGGATGGAGGAGGAGTTTGACACAAAGCTTGGTGTTAGATCCAAAACACAAAAAGTAGTTTTGAGAGAACTCTGACACTCAGGAACTATGTATAATTATCCATCTAATAATTTAATAACTTTCTACATGACCTGGTAAGAAGTTGGGTGCATTCATCATAGACCCCTTATAGATTTCTTATCAACCATGTCTCACCTTGTACAAGTTTTCAGTGCTGAATATTGGAGCGCTTTTTAAAAATACCAATACCTGGGCTTTATCCCACTCTAATCTCTGCAGGCAGGACCTAGACATTGATGTTTATTAAAATCTTGGTGACTCTAAAGTGCAGCCACTGATCCAGTGGTTTCCCCAAACTCAAAAGGTTTACTACTTATTTCATTGCTTATTGTTCTGCTTGGCCAAACACCATACCTGCCTCTTATACTAGTAAAATAAGAAAGAATTTGAGGTACAAGTATTTGTGTGCTCTTGGTTCTGAAGGAGAAAAACCTTAGCCCTCAGAACTCAGAAAAGGTGTGGTCCAGAAGGGCAAGCCTGAACTCTCCAGTCATACTAGAGGTCTTCCATGACCAGTACTCTCACCAAGCCTTGTTCCATTAGGGGATTCCTGGCCTGGCAAAGGGGTAGGATTTGAGGGGAGTTTAATGGCAGGGTCTCAAGTAAGGACATGTAGTGTGAAGGCCAGCACCAGCTTTCTCAGTTGACTCATAAAACTGGGAACCACACAGTTGAAAATCATCTTCAGAGAGCAAGGTGCATTAGTTTCCTATGGCTGCTCTAATAGAGTACCACAAACTGGGTGGTTTATAACAAGAGAAATTTATTCCCTCACAGTTATGGAGTGACAGTTATAGAAGTCCAAAATCAAGCTGCTGGAAGTGCCATGCTTCCTCTGAAGGTTCTAGGGAAGAATCTTTGCCTCTTCCTAGCTTCTGGTGGTTGCTGGCATTCCTTGGTGTTCCTTGGCTCGTAGCTGCATAATTTCAATCTCTGACTTGATCTTCATGTAGCCTTCTCCCCTGTGTATAGCTGAGTGTCCAAGTTTCCCCCTTCTTCTAAAGACATCAGTCATTGGATTAATGCCCACACTAATCCATTATGACCTCATCTTAACTCGTCTATATCTGCAAAGACCCTATTTCCAACTAAGATCCCATTTACAGGTATTGGGGGTTAGAACTTAGACATGCCATTTTGGGGGACACAACTCACCTCACAACACAAGGATTAGCTGTGTAATCTGCTTCCTTGGAGAAATCCCTCCTGCTGCCTTTAACTAACCTCTTGACTTTTCAGGTTTTGACCTCTGCTTGCTGACTATATAATTGCCTTTTCTGCCATCCCTCAACCCCAACTGTCGCCTCCATATCTCAGAGAAACAGATTTTTGTAAAGTAGGAATAATTTTTACAGAGGATGTCTTCTGTATATATGCATTAATAACACATGCATTTTACAAATGAGGACACAATAGCCCAGAGAAGAACAGAACCTACCCTTCCCTGTCTATCTACTCCAGAAAGGAGCCTCTAACTTTATCCTTGTTTTAACTTCTGACCTGAGCATACCACAGATATCTCTGTTTCAAAATCTGCCACATTTGGCCACCACTTCTTTTTTACTTGGTTATCTTCCCACACCTCCCTAATATCCCAATTAGCCAGTTTGTTTTTTTTTTTAGCTAATCCACCAACCTCATTTCTGAGTACTTATTGGCAAACTTTATTAATCCCTAAATCTTAGCCCACCTTAGACTCTGGTTTAAACCCTCCTTTTTCACAATCTAAGAAAGTCCCAAAGACAAAATTAAACCAGATCCCCATCCTGTATGGTGACCCTTTATGCTATCAGTTTATTTTTCAGCACAGTCATAAAAAAGGACCCCAAAGATATGGACCTATTCCATAATCTGTATAATCCATTCCCTTGAACCCAAACAGACTTCCTCTGAGCCAAACCTACTTCCTTGTTGACCCAAGGCTCTCTATCCTGGTTGCTGCTTAGAATATGATTAGAGAACTTGGGACTTACTACATGAAAGGCAGTCTTCTATTTTTATGTTTGTTCTTCTGCATTAGAAATCCTAAGGGATGGTCTGTTCACGCCTCACTGGGCCTATAACTGAAATACCACTGGGAGCTTTCCCTGTACTTACTGACAGTTAGATTAACTGCTGTTTATTTCTGGCTCTGAAATGACTTTTCCTTTCTGTGAACTTGAACAAATAATTGTTATAACTATTTCTCTTTCCTTATAAAATGATACGCTTATTGCCTGTTGGTAGGCTTAACAAGGTTGTTACCAAGTGATTATATATCAACCTAAATTATAAAACATTTTATGCTTATTTTACTGGTTATGCTGCAGTACACATCAATTCAGGATGCATTTATTTATTAATTGGGCACCTACTATGTGCCAGCATTGTACTACAGGCTTGTTAGGCAAATAGTAAATGTCCAATATAGGCCTGATTGATCAAAGTATAACATATGATCCCCACTTTCAAGGAATCTAGAGCTTCTGTAGTTAGGAGTACTTTCCTTATTTTGAGTCAAAAGCAATGTACTTAAATAAATTAAATGTTCTGAGGCAAATCTACACATGAATTACCAAGAATAAGAGCAAAGAAAAGGACAAGGAACTAATATTTATTAAGCATTTAATATACACTAAATACCAACATTATACTATAATTTTTAAAAATTTTATTATGGTAAGAACACTTAAGATGAGATATACCCTTTTAAATTTAGAAGCAAGTTTTAAGTTGGCCGTACTGCTTTTTAAAATTATTTTTAACATCTGGAGTATAATTGCTTTACAATGGTGTGTAAGTTTCTGTTTTATAACAAAGTGAATCATCTATACATAAACATATATCCCCATATCTCCTCCCTCTTGCATCTCCCTCCCACCCTCCCCATCCCACCCCTCTAGGTGGTCACAAAGCACCGAGCTGATCTCCCTGTGCTATGTGACTGCTTCCCACTAGCTATCTATTTTACATTTGGTACTGTATATATGTCCATGCCACTCTGTCACTTTGTACCAGCTTACTCTTCCCCTTTCCCGTGTCCTCAAGTCCATTCTCTAAGTCTGCATCTATATTCCTGTCCTGTCCATAGGTTCTTCAGAACCACTTTTTTTTTTTTTAGATTCCACATATATGTGATAGCTTTTCTCGGTATTTGCTTTTCTCTTTCTGACTTACTTCTGTCATACTCTGTATGACAGACTCTAGGTCCATACACCTCCCTACAAATAACTCAATTTCATTTCTTTTTATGGTTGAGTAATATTCCATTGCATATATAGGCACATCTTCTTTATCCATTCATCTGTTGATGGACACTTAGGTTGCTTCCATGTCCTGGCTACTGTAAACAGAGCTGCAATGAACATTGTGGTACATGTCTCTTTTTGAATTATGGTTTTCTCAGGGTATATGCCCAGTAATGGGATTACTGGGTCACATGGTAGCTCTATTTTTAGTTTTTTAAGGAACCTCCATAACTTTCTCCACAGTGGCTGTATCAATTTACATTCCCACTAACAGTGCAAGAGGGTTCCCTTTTATCCACACATATCTAGCATTTATGGTTTGTAGATTTTTTTGATGATGGCCATTCTGACTGGTGTGACGTGATACCTCATTGTAGTTTTGATTTGCATTTCTCTAATGATTAGTGATGTTGAGCATCCTTTCACGTGTTTGTTGGCAATCTGCATATCTTCTTTAGAGAAACGTCTGTTTAGATCTTCTGCCCATTTTTGGATTGGGTTGTTTGTTTATCTTGATATTGAGCTGCATGAGCTGCTTGTAAATTTTGGAGATTAATCCTTTGCCAGTTGCTTCACTTGCAAATATTTTCTCCCATTCTGAGGGTTGTCATTTCATCTTGTTTATGGTTTACTTTGCTGTGCAAAAGCTTTTAAGTTTCATTAGGTCCCATTTGTTTATTTTTGTTTTTATTTCCATTTCTCTAGGAGGTGGGTCAAAAAGGATCTTGCTGTGATGTATGTCATAGAGTACTCTGCCTATGTTTTCCTCTAAGAGTTTTATAGTGTGTGGCCCTCCATTTTGGTCTTTAATCCATTTTGAGTTTATTTTTGTGTATAGTGTTAGGGAGTGTTCTAATTTCATTCTCTTACGTGTAGCTATACAGTTTTCCAGGCACCACTCAATGAAGAGGCTGTCTTTTCTCCATTGTATTCTCTTGCTTCCTTTATCAAAAATAAGGTGACCATATGTGCGTGGGTTTACCTCTGGGCTTTCTATCCTTTTCCATTGATCTATATTACTGTTTTCGTGCCAGTGCCATACTGTCTTGGTTACTGTAGCTTTGTAGTACAGTCTGAAGTCAGGGAGTCTGATTCTTCCAGCTATGTTTTCCTTCTCAAGATTGCATTGGCTACTTGGGGTCTTTTGTGTTTCCATACAAATTGTGAAATTTTCTTTTCTAGTTCTGTGAAAAATGCCATTAGTGGTTTGATAGGGATTGCACTGAATTTGTAGACTGCTTTGGGTAGTATAGTCATTTCACAATGTTGGTTCTTCCAATCCAGAAACATGGTATATCTCTCCATCTATTTGTATCATCTTTAATTTCTTTCCTCAGTGTCTTAAAGTTTTCTGCATACAGGTGTTTTGTCCCCTTAGGTAGGTTTATTCTTTTTGTTGCAATGGTAAATGGGAGTGTTTTCTTAATTTCTCTTTCAAATTTTTCATTAGTGTATAGGAATGCAAGAGATTTCTGTGCATTAATTTTATACCCTGCTACTTTACCAAATTCATTGATTAGCTCTAGTAGTTTTCTGTTAGCATCTTTGGGATTCTCTATGTATAATATCACGTCATCGGCAAACAGTGACAGTTTTACCTCTTCTTTTCTGATTTGGATTCCTTTCATTTCTTTTTCTTATCTGATTGCTGTGGCAAAAACTTCCAAAATTATGTTGAATTAGAGTGGTGAGAGTGGGCAACCTTGGCTTGTTCCTGATCTTAGTGGAAATGGTTTCTGTTTTTCACCACTGAGAATGATGCTGGCTGTGGGTTTGTCATATATGGCCTTTACTGTGTTGAGGTAAGTTCCCTCTATGCCTACTTTCTGCAGGGTTTTTATCATAAACGGGTATTGAATTTTGTCGAAAGCTTTCTCTGCATCTATTGAGATGATCATATGGTTTTTCTCCTTCAATTTGTTAATATGATTTATCACATTCACTGACTTGCGTATATGAAGAACCCTTGCATTCCTCAGATAAACCCCACTTGATCATGGTGTATGATCCTTTTAATGTGCTGTTGGATTCTGTATGCTAGCATTTTGTTGAGGATTCTTGTATCTATGTTCATCAGTGATATTGGTCTGTAGTTTTCGTTTTTTGTGACATCACTGTCTGGTTTTGGTATCAGGGTGATGGTGGCCTCGTATAATGAGTTTGGGAGTGTTCCTCCCTCTTCTATATTTTGGAAGAGTTTGAGAAGGATAGGTGTTAGCTCTTCTGTAAATGTCTGATAGAATTCACCTGTGAAACCATCTGGTCCTGGGCCTTTGTTTGTTGGAAGACTTTTAATCACAGTTTCAGTTTCAGTGGTTGTTATTGGTCTGTTTACATTTTCTATTGCTTCCTGGTTCAGTCTTGGGAGGTGGTGCTTTTCTAAGAATTTGTCCATTTCTTCCAGGTTGTCCATTTTATTGGCAGATAGTTGCTTCTAGTAATCTCTCATGATCGTTTGTATTTCTGCACTGTCAGTTGTTACTTCTACTTTTTCATTTCTAATTCTATTGATTTGCGTCTTTGCCTTTTTTTTCTTGATGAGTCTGGCTAGTGGTTTATCAATTTTTTTAATCTTCTCAAAGAACCAAATTTTAGTTTTGTTGATCTTAGCTACTGTTTCCTTCATTTCTTTTTCATTTATTCTGATCTGATCTTTATGATTTCTTTCCTTTTGCTAACTTTGGGGTTTTTTTGTTCTTCTTTCTCTAATTTCTTTAGCTGTAAGAATAGGTTGTTTATTTGAGATGTTTCTTGTTTCTTGAGGTAGGATTGTATTGCTATAAACTTCCCTCTTATAACTGGTTTTGCTGCATCCCATAGGTTTTGAGTTGTTGTGTTTTCATTGCCATTTGTTTCTAGATATTTTTTTATTTCCTCTTTGATTTCTTCAGTGATCTCTTGGTTATTTAGTAGTGTATTGTTTAGCCTCCATGTGCTTGTATTTTTTACAGATTTTTTCCTGTAATTGATATCTAGTCTCATAGCGCTGTGGTTGGAAAAGATAGTTGATACAATTTCAATTTTCTTAAATTTAACAAGGCTTAATCTGTGACCCAAGATATGATCTATCCTGGATCCTATGTCGGGTGCATAAGTATTTACAATTGTTATATCTTATTCTTGGATTGATCCCTTGATCATTAGTTAGTGTCCTTCTTTGTCTCTTGTAATAGTCTTTATTTTAAAGTTTATTTTGTCTGATATGAGAATTGCTACTCCAGCTTTCTTCTGATTTCCATTTCCATGGAATATCTTTTTACATCCCTTCACTTTCAGTCTGTATATGTCCCTAGGTCTGATGTGGATCTCTTGTAGACAGCATATAGACAGGTCTTGTTTGTGTATCCAATCAGCCAGTCTATGTCTTTTGGTTGGAGCATTTAATCCATTTACATTTAAGGTATTTATCAATATGTGTGCTCCTATTACCATTTTCTAAATTGTTTTGGGTTTGTTATTGCAGGTCTCTTCCTTCTCTTGTGTTTCCTGCCTAGAGAAGTCCCTTTAGCATTTGTTGTAAAGCTGGTTTGGTAGTGCTGAATTCTCTTCGCTTTTGCTTGTCTGTAAAGGTTTTAATTTCTCCGTTGAATCTGAATGAGAGCTTTGTAGGGTACAGTAATCTTGGTTGTCAGTTTTTCTCTTTCATCACTTTAAACATGTCCTGTCACTCCCTTCTGGTTTGCAGACTTTCTGCTGAAAGATCACCTGTTAACCTTATGGGGATTTCCTTTTATGTTATTTGGTGCTTTTCCCTTGCTGCTTTTAATATTTTTTCTTTGTGTTTAATTTTCAATAGTTTGATTAATATGTGTCTTGACGTGGTTTTCCTTGAATTTATCCTGTATAGGACTCTGTGCTTCCTGGACTTGACTGACCATTTCCTTTCCCATGTTAGGGAAGTTTTCAACTATAACCTCTTCAAATATTTTCTCAGTCTCTTTTTTTTCCTCTTCTTCTTCTGGTAACCCTATAATTCGAATGTTGGTGCATTGAACATTGTCCCAGAGGTCTCTGAGACTGTCCTCAATTCTTTTTTTTTTTTTTTTTTTTGCGGTACGTGGGCCTCTCACTGTTGTGGCCTCTCCCGTTGTGGAGCACAGGCTCCGGACGCGCAGGCTCAGCGGCCATGGCTCACGGGCCTAGCTGCTCCGCGGCATGTGGGATCTTCCTGGACCGGGGCACGAACCCGCGTCCCTGCATCGGCAGGCGGACTCTCAACCACTGCGCCACCAGGGAAGCCCTGTCCTCAATTCTTTTCATTCTCTTTTCTTTATTCTGCTCTGTGGTAGTTATTTCCACTATTGTATCTTCCAGGTCACTTATCCGTTCTTCTGCCTCAGTTATTCTGCTATTGATTCCTTCTAGAGAATTTTTAATTTCATTTATTGTGTTGTTCATCATTGTTTGTTTGCAAAATACTTGTTTTATTTTCTCCATTCTATTTCCAAGATTTTGGATTATCTTTACTATAATTACTCTGAATTCTTTTTCCGGTAGACTGCCTATTTCCTCTTCATTTGTTTGGTCTGGTGAGTTTAAACCTTCCTCCTTCATGTGCTGTGTATTTCACTGTCTTATTTTGCTTAACTTACTGTGTTTGGGATCTTCTTTCTGCAGGCTACAGGCACATAGTTCCCATTATTATTATTATTATTTTTTTGCAGTACGTGGGCCTCTCACTGTTGTGGCCTCTCCCGCTACAGAGCACAGGCTCCAGACACGCAGGCTCAGCAGCCACAGCTCACGGGCCTAGCTGCTCCGCAGCATGTGGGATCTTCCCGGACCAGGACACGAACCCGTGTCCCCTGCATCGGCAGGCGGACTCTCAACCACTGCGCCACCAGGGAAGCCCATTCCCATTGTTTTTGGTGTCTGCCCCCAGTGAGTAAGTTTGTTTCAGTGGGTTGTGCAGGCTTGCTGATGGAGGGATTGGTGACTGTGTTCTAGTGGGTGTGGCTGGATCTTGTCTTTCTTGTGGGTAGGTCGTCGGGTGGTGTGTTTTGGGGTGTGTGTGAACTTATTATTATTTTAGGCAGCCTCTCTGCTAATTGGTGGGGTTGTGTTCCTGTCTTGCTAGTTGTTTGGCATAGGGTGTCCAGCACTGTAGTTTGCTGGTGTTTGAGTGGAGCTGGGTCTTAGCATTGAGATGGAGATTTCTGAGAGAGCTTTTGCCATTAGATAATATGTGGGGCTAGGAGGTCTCTGGTGGACGAATGTCCTGAACTCGGCTCTGCTACCTCAGAGACTCTGACCTGACACCCAGCTGGAGCACGAAGACTCTGTCAGCCAAATGGCTCAGAAGAAAAGGGAGAAAAATAAGTAAAATTAAATTAAATTAAATTAAAAAGTTATTAAATTAAAAATTTAAAAATATTATTATTAAATAAAACATTAATAAGTAATAAAAATAAGACAGAGAGCAACGAAAAGAAAAAAGCAAATCCACCAGTGATAACAAGTGCTAAAAATTATACTAAAAAAAAAATAATAATGGACAGACAGAAGCCTAGGGCAAATGGTAATTGCAAAGCTGTACAGACAAATCATACAAAGAAGCATACATACTCACAGAAAGAGAAAAAGAAAAATATATACATAATAAAGGAAGAGTGCAACCAAACCAATAAACAAATCTACCAATGATAGTAAGCTCTAAATACTAAACTAAGATAAACGTAAAAGCAGAAACAAATTAGATGCAGAAAGCAAACCTCAAGTCTACAGTTGCTCCCAAAGTCCACCACCTGAATTTTGGGATGATTTGTTGTCTATTCAGGTATTCCACAGATGCAGGGTACATCAATTTGATTGTGAAGATTTAATCCGCTGCTCCTGAGGCTGCATGGAGAGATTTCCCTTTCTATTCCTTGTTTGCACAGCTCCTGGGGTTCACCTTTGGATTTGGCCCCACCTCTGCTTGTAGGTTGCCTGAGGGCATCTGCTCCCTGCCCAGACATGACGGGGTTAAAGTAGCAGATAATTAGGGGGCTCTGGCTCACTCAGGCCAGTGGGAGGGAGGGGTACAGAATGCGGGGAGAGCTTGCGGCAGCAGAGGCCGGTGTGATGTTGCAACAGCCCGAGGCACGATGTGTGTTCTCCTGGGGAAGCTGTCCCTGGATCATGGGACCCTGGCAGTGGCAGGCTGCACAGGCTCCCAGGAGGGGAGGTGTGGATAGTGACCTGTGCTTGCACACAGGCTTCTTAGTGGCTGCAGCAGCAGACTTAGTGTCTCATGTCCATCTCTGGGGTCCATGCTGGTAGCTGTGGCTTGTTCCTGTCTCTGGAGCTCGTTTAGGTGGTGCTCTGAATCCCCTCTCCTCGTGCACTCCAAAACAATGGTCTCTTGCCTCTTAGGCAGGTCCAGACGTTTTCCCAGACTCCCTCCTGGCTAGCTGTGGCATACTAGCCCCCTTCAGGCTGTGTTCACGCAGCCAAACCCAGTCCTCTCCCTGATGATTAGTGATGTTGATCATTTTTTCATATACCTGTTGGCCATTTGCATGTCTTCTTTGGAGGAATGCCTGTTCAAGTCCTCAGCCCTTTTTTTTTTTCTTTTGCGGTATGTGGGTCTCTCACTGTTGTGGCCTCTCCCATCGTGCAGCACAGGCTCCAGATGTGCAGGCTCAGCGGCCATGGCTCACAGGCCCAGCCGCTCTGCAGCATGTGGGATCTTCCCGGACCGGGGCACGAACCCGTGTCCCCTGCATTGGCAGGCAGACCCTCAACCACTGCACCACCAGGGAAGCCCCCTTCAGCCTATTTTTAAATTGGGTTATTAGATTTTTAGAATTGAGTTATATGAATTCCTTACATATTTTGAAGATTAATCTTTTATCAGATATATGGTTTTCAAATAGTTTCTTCCATTCTATAGGTTTGGTTTTTGCACTGTTGATTGTTTTGTTGTTGTTGTTCTGCTGTGCAGAGTTTTTTAGTTTAATGTAGTCCCACTTGTTTATTTTTGTTTTTGTTGCCTGTGATTTGGGTATCATATCTGTGAAATTATTACCAAGACCAAGGTCATAAAGATTTCCCCCTATGTCTTCTTCAAGGAATATAACACTTTTAGGTCTTACATTTAAGTCTTTAACCCATTTTGAGTTAATTTTTATGTATGGTTTAAGATAAGGGTCCAATTTCATTCTTTTGTGTGTGGTTATCCAGTTTTCGCAACATCATTTATTAGAAAGACTACCCTTTCAGCACTGTGTATTCTTGGCTCCCTTGTCAAAGATCAGTTGACCATATATGTGTTGATTTATTTCTGAACTCTCTATTCTGTTCCATTGGTGTATATGTATGTTTTTATGCCAATACCATACTGTTTTGATTACTATAGATTTGTAATATATTTTTGAAATCATGTAGAGTGATGCCTCCAGCTTTTTTCTTCCTTCTTAAGATTGCTTTGGCTATTTGGGGTCTTTTGTAGTTCCCTATGAATTTTAGAATTGTTTTTTCTATCTGTAAAAACTGCCATTGGGATTTTGACAGGGACTGTATTGAATCTGCAGATTGCTTCGGTTGTATGGACATTTTAACAATATTGTCTTCCAACTGATAAAAAAGCTCTCTTTCCACTTGTTTGTTTCTTCTTTAATTTCTTTCATCAATCTGTTGTACTTTTCAGGATATAATTCTTTCGCCTCCTTAGTTACATTACACTTAACTATTTTCGTTTTGGTACTATTTTAAATAGCACTGTTTTCCTAATTTCCTTTTCAGATAGTTTGTTGTTAGTATATAGTAATGCAATGGATTTTTGTATGTTGATTTTGTATCCTGCAACTGTATGCAATTCAGTTATTAGTCCTAGAAGTTTTTTAAAACGGAGTCTTTAGTATTTTCTATGTATAAGATCATGTCATCTTCAAAAAGGTTACACTTTTACTTCTTCCTTCTTATTATGGATGACTTTTATTTCCTTTTCTTGCCTAACTTCTCTGGCTAGGATTTCCAGAACTATGTCAAAGAGAAGTGGTGAAACTAAGCCCAAAGTTAACAGAAGGAAGGAAATAACAAAAATAGAGCAGAAACAAACAAAATAGAAAATAAGAAAACAACAAAAATGAAACTAAGAGTTGATAAACCCTTAGCTAGACTAAGAAAAAGAGAGAGAAGAGTCAAATAAAATAAAAAATTGAAGAGCAGACATTACAGTTGATGCCAAAGAAATAAGGAGGATTATAAAAGACTGCTATGAACAATTATACACCAAGACACTGGGTAACCTAGAAGAAATGGATAAATTTGTAGAAACATACAACTTACCAAGAGTAAATGAGGAAGAAATAGAAAGTGTGAACAGACCTGTAACTAATATGGTTACAGGTCAGTAATCAAAAACTTCCCCCCCAAAAGAAAAGCCCAGGACCAAATGGTTGGTTTTACTGGTGAAATCTACCAAACATTTAAAGAAAAATTACTGCCAATTCTCAAATTCTTTCAAAAAACTGAAAAGGAGGGAATACTTCTAAACCCATTTTATGAGACCAGCATTATCTGATATCAAAGCCAAAGACACTACAAGAAAAGAAAACTGCAGGCCAATATCCCTGATGAATATAGATGCCAAAATCCTCAAGAAATACTAGCAAATAGGACCCAACAGCATATTAAAAGGATCATACACCACGACTAAGTGGGATTTATTTCTGGGATGTAAGGATGGTTCCACAAAAATCAATTAATGTGCTGCATCACACTAAAAAAAAAAAAAAAAAAAAAAAGATAAAAATCACATGATCATGTCAATAGATGCAGGAAAAGTGTTTGACAAATTGAACATCCTTTCATAATTAAAAGCTCTCAACAAACTAGGAATAGAAGGAAAGTATCTTAACATACTAAAGGCTATTATATATAAAGCCCACAGCTAACATCAAGTATACTCAATGGTGATATGTACAATTTTAATATCTTCCTGGCAGACTGACCCTTTTATAATTGTATAGTGTCCTTCTTTGTCTCCTATGACAGTTTCTGACTTAAAGTCTATTGTGTCTGACATAACTATAGCCACCCCTGCTCTCTTTTGGTTACCATTTTCCATCCCTTCACTTTCAGTGTATGTGTGTTCTTAAACCTGAAGTGAGTTTCTTGTGGTGATCATATTGAAATATACAGACATATCAAATCACTATGCTGTACACCAGGAACTAACATAATGTTGTAGGTCAATTATACTTCAAAAACAAACAGATTTATACAAAAAGAGACTAGATTTGTGGTTATCCAAGGCGGGGGTGGGGGTGGGGTGAAGTTGAGGAATGGGAATTGGATGAAGGTGGTCAAAAGGTACAAACTTCCAGTTATAAGATAAATAAATACTAGGGATGTGATGTACAACATGATAAATATAATTAACACTGCTGTACTTTATATATGAAAGTTGTTAAGATAGTAAATCCTAAGAGTTCTAATCACAAGGAAAAAATTTTTTTCTACTTCTTTAACTTTGTATCTATATGAGATGATGGATGTTTACTAAACTTATTGTGGTAATCATTTCATGATGTATATAAGTCAAATCATTATGCTGTACATCTTGCACTTATACATTGCTGTATGTCAATTCTATCTCAATAAAACTGGAAGAAAAAAATAAAGTGAGTTTCTTGTAGACAGCATATAATTGGGTGTTTTTCAAAATCCAGCCAGCCACTCTATGTCTTTCCTTGGGGAGTTTAATCCATTTATATTTAAAGTAATTATTGATAGGGAAGGATTTACTATTGCCATTTTGTTAGTTATTTTTTAGTCTTATAGTTCTTTTGTCTATCTTTCCCACTCTTGTTGTGTTCCTTTGTGTTTTGTTGATGTTTTGGGCATTGATTTCCTTTGATTCCTTTCTCATTTCCTTTTGTATAACTTCTATAGGCTTTTGTGTGTGTGGGGGGTTACCTTGGTGCTTCCATAAAATATCTTACAGTTATAATAGTCTATTTTAAGGTGATAATAAGTTAGATTGCATATAAAAACTCTACACTTTAACTTCTCCTCCAACACACAGTTTTTTGTTATTTCACAATTTATATCTATTTATATCATGGATCTTTTAACATATTTTTATTTATAGCTATTTTTAATACTTTTGTCTTTTAACTTTAATACTGGAATTAAAAATGATTTACCCATCCCACTACAATAATATAGTATTCTGTATTTGTCTATGTATTTATCTTTACCAAACAACATTATTATACTTTATCCTCACCACAGTCCTCTGGGGCAGGTATTATCATTCCCATTTCCAGATGAGGAACGGAGGCTCAGAGATATTTTGAGGACTTGCTCAAATTTTCACCAAGTAAGTAGGCAATGAAAATTTAAATGAACTGGATGCATTGAATGTAGGTCTGTTTAACTATAAAAGTTGGTGCCTTCATTACTATACTAGTTTTCTAAGGCTAGATGCCAAAGCCTGGAGCATGATCCCATTGTTTAGTCCTCTTTGTTGTTGTTGAATTAGAGGTCTTCAGGTTCTCCTGCCAATACATGACCATTCTCTGGGAGGAAGAGCTTAGCCTACACCTGAAGTGTGACGATCCAACTTCTTAGCTTTATGGTACAATCTTCTTTTCTCACTTTACAGGATGTCTCTTGCCTGTGTCATCCATTCCAGGTATTCTCATTATCCTCTTACCTCTCCTTCTCACTCCCAAGGTTAGGGAAACCTTGCTTCTTTTCCTTTTCCTTCTTCTTCAAGGTCAAGGTCACCATCAGCCAAGGCTGTTCAACATGGGAATTTCATTTTTTGTTTCTTTGCTCTATTTCATTCCTTCACTCATTCAACCAGTCACCAAGTCCTATAGATTCACCCACGACATCCCCCCAACCATCCTCTTCCATGTCTTCATTGCTATTACCAGAGTTCAGGCTCTCACCACCTTTCATTTGGACACTTACAAGAGCTTCCTTATGGGTCTCCCTGGTTCAAGTCTCTCCTTGTTCCATTCTACCACTCCCCAACTCCACCCCCCTACACATACTGCTGCCCTGGCTTGGATCATAGAGCCAGACCTGAGCCAGTCCCAATCAGTTTTAGGAGCCTTACCAGTCCACCTCTACCCTGACAGTTCTAGGCTCCAGTGAGGCCAAATTTTCTTGCTATTCTTTGAAGGCACCAAACTCTTTCGCACCTTGACCTTTGTACAAACTGTCTTTTCAGCCTCTAATAAATATCCATTTTTATATTTCTCCCAAATAAACATCTATATGCCCTCAGAGAATAAACCTAAATGCAATCACCTAGTGAGATAGTCCTTGACTCCTTGAGACTGTTCTTTCTACCCTCTTCTGTGTTCGTCTTCCTACCTCATACATGCCCCTATTACTACTTTTAACACACTATGAAAATTTTTTGTTTGTACTTATGATGCCCCTTTAATCTGAGAGCTTCTTAACAGAAGGGCCACTTCTTAGCATCTGTTTTATTATGAAATATTTTAAGTATTAGTAAAAAGTATGGCTAATAATATAATGAACACCATGAACTCATCTTCTGGCTTTGTCATATTTGTTTCAGATCTTTTTTAATAAATAGAATATTACATATAGATTGAAGACCTCTGTGTACCTTCTTCCATCCCATTCCCTCTCTTGCCAGAAGTACCCACCACCCTGAATGTGCTCTCTCTCATGCCCACACATATTTTTACATTTACTTCATGTGTATGCATGTATGTATCCATAAACAATAACTTTGCAAGTTTTTTAAAAAAGGTTTTTAAAAATATCATCCTGTGTGTATCCTTCTACAACTGAATTTTTTTCTACTATTGTGTTTTGGTGGTTTAGCCACTCCTTCATTAGTTTTAACTACACAGCATGGTATTGTTTTATAAACACAGCCTTATTTATCTGTTTTTCATTGATCTTTAGGCCTTTTATGATTTTTAAAGTCCATGTCTCCTTGAGCACATTTGAGAGTTTCTCTAGGATGTAGAAACACTGGGTTGCAGGTTATGAACATTTCTAACCTCAGGACATACGGTCACATTATTTGTCACAGTGGTTACATGTATTTATGCTCCTCCCAGCAATGTAGAGTTTCTTCTAACTCCCTTTTATTCCTATTGCTTAGCAAGAGCCTGGCACACAGGAGATGTACTATATCTGCTGACAGTGACTGAATAAATAAGTGAATCATGCTTGAATGTATAGAACATGAGCTAGAAGAAGCAGAAATACAAGTACTTTAAGTGAAATCACCAATAGAAGGTCTAGACCTGTGCTGTTTAAATGTAAATTAATCAAAAATCAAATTAAATAAAAGATTCAGTTCCTCAGTTACACATTTTGAGGGCTCAAATGTGGCTAGTGACTACTGACTACTACAACAGACAACACAGATAAAGAATCCTTCTCCATGACAGGAAGTTCTATTGGACAGTGCTGGTCTAAAAAACAGATCTTTCTCTTTTCCTCTCTTTCCCCCTCTTCCACTTCCAACCCTCCCCAAGCATCTAGTACTTTCTTAGTCCTTTCTGTATTCCCGGAATTCCCACTGCACTTGCCTTCTTGGGCTGCAATTCATAATTCATGATTTCTCATCTGATTTTTTTTCAAACTGTGATAAAATACATATAACATAAAATCTACCATTTTAACTATTTTCCAGTGTACAACTTAGTGGCACTAAGAACATTTACACTGTTATGCAACCATTAACACCGTCCATCTCCAGAACTTTTTCATCTTCCAAACTGAAACGCTGTGATCGTTAAACAATAATTGCCGTTTCGCCCTTCCCGCAGCCCCTGGCAACAACCGTTCTACTTTCTGTCTCTATGAATTCGACTACCCTAGGTACCTCATATGTGTGGAACCATACGGTATTGTCCTTTTGTATCTGGTTAATTCCACTTGGCATAATATCTTCAAGGTTCATCCATGTTGTATCATGTATCAGAATTTCATTCCTTTTAAAGGCTGAATAATATTCTATTGTATGTAAATAGCACTCTTTAGCTGATTTTACCTTTGTCTCTGTCCCTAGCAAACAAATGCAAACCACAGCATTAACAACTGATACAGGTTTAATACAGGGGCCCTAGATGCAACACTGGAAAGAACAATGCACCAGGAATGAGGAGTATTGGGTTTTGGGTTCTGGTACCCACTTGCTACATGATAGCTGGGTGGCCTTGGAAAGTTACTTTAACTCTCCAAGCATCATTTTCCTCATCTAATCTAAAAAAGTAAGATCTTTCTGTCATTCTAAAATCTTGTGGGTTTAAGAGTATTCTTCAATGCTTTGATTCAAAGTCAACGAAGAAAGTGGATTTGAAGGCTTTGTAGTAAGGTGAGTAAGGGACATACTTTGGAAAAGAGTGGCTTCTAAAACTATCCAATTCCACAAAAAAAAGAAAAGAAAAGAGAGAGGCGGGGGAGAGGGGCAGCTTATACTATGAGAAAGGCCATAATGCATTAGATATGTCTGTGTATGATGTCTCCCAGTCTAGAGCTGAGCATGAGTCTAGGAGAATTTTTACCTATTTCATTTAATTTTCAACTAGGTCTCTGAGACCTTCTATATCTTGTTATTTATTAAAACTTAGTCCCATATAATATTTCAAAAGAGGAATTAAAGTTCAATATTTTGTATATTATCAATTTTCTTCTATATTGTTATTATTCTCTAGTTTATTTCCTTTTACTTTTTCCATTTGTAAATGATTATGATCCTCTCATCTTTACCCTTTAGAGATATGTTTGTTCCTAAGTGCAATTAAGGACTACCCCAGAAAGTAGACAGTAGCAGTGTGGCCAAAAAAAGGAGCAGGGATTGATTACATTCCTCTTACTGTACTCTGGCTGGGGAATGACGTGAAAAGGAAGGACAGAACTCTGAAGGCCTCATCTTCCCATGCTTTCTAAATTTCATCCCTAGCCTTAGTACTTACTTATGTTTTCACTGTTGTGGTTTCTGAATATTCTTCCATGGACTCTAGGCAAAGAAACCAATGTACATTTTTTTATGCCCATTTTCTTTATGTATGTGTTTTGCAGATTTAGCCATGTGGACACATATGACACTAATTCACTAATTTTAACTGCTGCATAGTATTATGTTTTATGATCACAGCACGGTCTACTTATCTGCTCTTCCATTGATGCTTAGGCTATTTTCAATTTGTCATTGTACATTTCTCCATGAATAGATGTGAGGATGGTTTCAAAACCCTCCTGCTTGAGCCAGGTTTAAGAAATTTGCTTTCCTTATTTTCTGATATAAAATTTCTATGAACCCCAAAGAGTATATTCATTCAACAGAAATAAACTGAGCTCCTGCTGAGTGCAGAGACACCAGGTGAAGCAGAAACTAAGTCCCTGTTCTTGAGGAGGGGCCACTGGAATGGGATAATTATCAAGTAATAGTGCAAATAAATAGAACATTACAAGTGTAATAAATAACTTGAAGGAAAAGTCTGTTATCCTGTAACCATACAACAGGAGAATGTGTTCTTGGTTGAGGGCATCTGTGTTGGTTTTCCTGAAGTAGTGATGCTTGGCCTAAAAGGGAAAGAGAAATGAGAGAGAACTAGCCTGGTAAGGGATATGCAGTTTGGGCCAGGTGCGGGTAAGCAGAATCACAAGCAGAGGGGAACAGCAGATGTACAGGACTTGGGCTGGAAGAGAAACTGGCCATTTTAGAGAGAAGGCCTATGTGACTGGGACAAAGAGTGAAGGGAAAGAAGGTGTGAGAAAAACTCGAGAGCTATGTGGGCCAGAGCACACAGACCCTTTTGGCTTTTAGCTAAGATAAAGGAATGCCATGGACTCGTTTTAAGCTAGTAAGTGATAGTATTGAATTTGGATTCTGAAACAGCAAATTCACTGGCTCCAGTATGGTGGAGGCTTCGTTTGGATTCCTGCTTCAGTTTCTGCTGGATCCATGTGATTGAAGCTAAACACCTTATATCACTGGCAGGACTCAGTCATTCTCCTGAAGAGTGACTGAAATGAGGAAATGCTCTTACGTAGGAGGATCTGCTCTTAGGGCAGGATGCACAGCAGAGCGAGGAAATGGGTTGATATTTTCATGAAGTGGTGAGAATCTTTAGAGAATCAGGAAATGTAAAAGAGGAGTCAAGGTAGGGGAGAATCTGTCTAACGAAGAGAAAAGGAGGGGGAGAGGAAAGAGAGGCTGAGAGCCTGGCTTCCTAAGAAACCTTTTGGTCAAGCCAGTGGGTACAGAAATCAGAATGAACCAGGCAAAACCCAGGGGTAAGGCATTAGCAGAGACTTCAGTTGAAATGTGGAAGGAAAACATAGCTCTCTAGGCAGTCCAAAGTGGACCAAATAGCCCACAAATTGCACAACACAGCAACTAAAATCCTCTAGCCTCTGGGAGGCCTGAGTGCGCCTAGACTCAGCCCATGATTAATCTCTCCTTCTTCTTAGAAAATCAGAGTCATGATCTGTGACTTGTGGTACCAACATCATAATGGCTCCTGCTGGGTAATTCTCACACGCCACTCCATGCTCCCCGGGCTCTGGCCCCGGTCTCAGCTCAGTAAACATACTTGACAAGACTATCATGACTCTTAAAGAACCAACTTTCACTTCACCTATTATCTAGCAGTATGTTTTTCCTTCTCATGCTTTGAATAAATGTTTACTTTCTAAGACAAAGGGGAAAGAAAATGAATTCCGAGACTCAGTTTGCAGTTGGTGAAATGCTTTGCAATCAGAGGGGGAAAGAACTTTTCTGGAAAACAATGACTTTATTTGGCTTTTTCAAAAAGTATGTATTACCATAAGAATGACTCAGCCACTAGCACAAACACAGTTGCAGAGAAGAACCTGACTGAAGCATAATTGATTATGCTGGACAATTACAAATGCCCTTATTAAATAATCGCATTTAAACCACATGATAGTCTTACAACAGATTTATAAAAACAAAATTGTGAAAGTTTAAGTGACATAATTGTTCTCAGCATCACTACAATTTTCAAATGAAGCAATTTAGCTTTAGAAGCAATTTCACTTCTCATTGCGATGTTATTTTGGTGTCAGGCTGCAAGCTTCTGTTCCACTCCAGAGTTCTAGGAATGATGGTTAACACTTCCCTCTCCTTGGTTAAGCCAATGATGCATTTTTCTAATATACCAGTCCTTCACATTCTGCTGCAGATCCAGCAGGTTATAAAAAGAATGATTTGTAGGTCTCCAACTATTTACATGGTTTCCATTTAATGAGACTATTAGCTTCTGCATAGATGTGGGAATTGTAAATCTTTCTGAGACTGGGGGTATTGGTGAACTCAGAATAAAAATGGCAAAAACAAAGTATCTTGTGTTTGAAGGTATCAACCAATAATGTTAAGACTTTGCATAGTTTTCTCTCAGAACTATATCCCTACCGGAAACCGTAAGGGAAATGGCCCGCTATCTCTGGCACATCTCCTGGAATGTTAATCAAAAGTCTGTATTTTCAGGTGCATGAATAAAGACCTTGAAACATTCAACAGATAAAAGCCAATGCCATTAACATTCCTTTATTTAGTTTCTGTGAATTAAATGGTTTTATACAACTACTGTCTCAGTATCACACTCACAACTCCCAAGGCATGTTCTACACTGGTAATAAGAGCTAAACCTTCTGTATTTCATTTCAGTCTTGCTGATAGCATTTATCAGCAAAATCTGGCTAAAAACAGAATATGCAACTTAAGCCTGATCATAACTGGGCTGCAGAGGAGGAAAGTGGGGGATTATCTGGAGACTGGGAGCACAAATATAAGATTGTATTGTCATTGTGTGCTATAGGCCTTTTACAAACTATAGTGTAAGCCCCAGCTGACAGGCCTTTTCACAACTGACAGAGGAAAATATGAAACTTAAATTCTTCATGACAGATAAATCTGCTGAATGAAAGGAAGACCAATAGGATAATGGTGGGACAAAAAACATATTGCTTTTGGGTAACTCCCTTAAATCTACCTCTTTTGTAAATATACAAAATAGGCATTCAATGAATATCTTCTAAACTCCTATCAGCTTTGCTAAGCAAGCTGTTAAGTTGGAATGATAAAAATAAGCATCTTTTCTTCAGCAGATGAATACAGAGTCTTATAAAACAGGGGTGGCAGATTAAATTTAATATGTGGGCATGAAAGATGCTTCCTGGATGACTATCAACTGGAGTGGATTTCCTGAACCAAAGTTGACATATTACTATTGTAGAAGGCTGATTAATTGAGATATTAAATATACCTAATCCACCATGATTGGGATCTTTGTCAAAAGTTTTTAAAAATATGACTATAAGTAATTGCTCTTTTCTGTCAGTGTGTCCCAAGTCCATGAAATGTAACCAGAGACCATCTTTTAGGATTAATATCATTGGCCTTTCCAGTGGTGATACATACTTTTTACCCTTGTCAAGGGCCCTAGGGTTCTTTGCCTTTCCCATGCTAGTTTAGTATTGGCATTTTTCCCTAGGAAAATTCACCCTGGTTGGCTATACTAGTTCTGCCCAATTCCAGTGGTGGCCAATGGTAAACGACCTCAAACCATGAGAGGCCAGATTAAACTGAAAAGTACAGTTTCTTGTATAGGTTTTTAACCCTTGCGGCTATTTAGCTATTTATTGTGTCACCTCACTGCTCCTGGAGGAAGCTTTCTGAGCAGCAGCACCTCTAGGCGGAGAGGAGGGATTAATGCAGGTTCCTCAGTAGAGGCTGCCTCTCCTGTTAATGGATGGCTGAAGTACCTTGGCAAATCCCAGCTTGAGTTCATAGACAGGTCTTGTTGAGATATCCTGAAGCAAGTTACAGTACCCAAGAGCAGATCTGCCTTAAACTGTCACTTTCCATGGTTGCCAAGTAATTCATGGCTAATCTTCAGCACCGAACTCAAGGTGAGAACTAGAGAGGGTGGAAGGGAGGGAGGGAGGGAGGGAGGGAGGGAGAGAGAGAGAGAGAGAGAGAGAGAAAGAGAAACAGAGGGAGAATGAATGAGTGAAAGAAAAGATGAAACAGGTTAAGAGTGCTGTGGGTCATTTTTCTGACCAGTATGGGTTCGTCCATTAGCCAGACAGTCCTGGAATGTCTGGCAGCAGGACTAGGACATAGTCTCAGGCCATGGGGATCTCCCACTGAATCAGAGGGAAGAGGAAGAAAGACAGTGAGAGTTAGACTATGAAAAGGAAGAGGGCCTGGAGGAGAAGGAGGAGGGGAGCCAGCCTAGAGTCTGAGAGAAGAATCCAGGCGCCATGGTATAACAGCTGCCTCAGGTATGCTAGCCAGTCTCAGCTCGTTCCCAGATCTTTCTGGCAAGCCCCAGGCTCACTCACACACACAACATACTCGTGCGCGCACACCCCCGCGTGCGCGCACACACGCAAACACTCACACACACTCTCAGAGCCGTGTCTGTTGTAAAGAAGCTTCTGGCCTGTCTGCAATAGTGTTTTTCAGATACTCACCGAGAGAACTGGGCTTGCTGGGCAATTTTTTCCATAACTGTGGTAAAATTGCCTAAGACCTTGGTAAATAACAAAATTCTACTCAAATACAAAGGGATTTAACTTACTTTAAAGGTTATTATGTTTTGTCTGCTGGATTAAAATTGCTTCCAAAGTTATTAGAGAAACTTAACATTAGCACTTACTTTTCTATAAAGAAACAAACCACACACACACAAAGGTGCAGCATTATACAGTAATTATCCAAAATGCTACCGCTTGGAATAATAAGGATGCTGTGTGTTTACATAGAATCTTTCTTTTCCAAAGAATTCAAATAGCTACACCACTCATATCCCATTATTCCTATCAACAGTCTTCTATGAGCTATGCGGGTGGCAAGGATAATTATCTACATTAGATAGGAGGAATAACTGAGGCACAGAGAAACATTCAGGATCACACAATAAGGAAACAGCAATTGTGGATTTACTATATAAAACATTTTACCTGTCTAGAGTTTTGCTGTTTAAGTAAAATATATATTTCTCTTTTCCACTTGATTCTGTGAAGACAACTTGCAGCATCTTTCCTTTTTGGGGACTCATCTCTGACCCCTTCTTTGCATGCAATCTCTTTGCATGCAATCTCTACCTTAGCACTTATCAGAGTTGTAATACTTCATTTATTTGCCTACCTCTGTCCTGATATTATATTCTTCTTGAGGGCCAGCACTTGCTCATCTCTGTACCTCCAATGCTTGAAAAATAGCTGATGCTTCTTAAATGTCTGTTGGTTGAATGAATGAAAGAAAAAACAATGAATGAATTAATGGACAATCTTCTAAGAAGAATTTCTGACAAGGTAACAATAAATGCAAATTTGGGCTTAAACTAAATATGTCTTATCTGATTTTACCTTTGCTGTGACAAATATGTCCACCTCATAAGTCTTTTAAAAATCCAGTGAATACATTTAGAGATGATTCCTTCCCTGCCTGGGCTGTTGAATTTACTGTTTGGAACAATAAACTGAGACTTGCGAATATATAGGGCTCCAGATGGTCTACTGTAATTATTTTCCCCATAGCCTTCTTTTTTTGATATGTAAGAGAAAGCATTTAGATATGGAGGTTTTGGGGAGTGTTAATATATAGTTATTATGCTGTCCCCAAAACCCTTTCCTCTGTGTATTGAATCTTAAAGCCAGATTGTTACTTGGGGTAAGGGGTATAAACCCCCAAATAACAATAGGAACAATGAATGCTCTTCAAGGAGACTACAAATCTAACTCTCTTTTATACATTTTTCAGTGATCAACACAAAAAAGGCAAGGTAATATATGTTCATCTTTACCAGATGTACTTTATGTATCCCCTTATGTTGGAAGCCTAGCAGGAGTAGAATGTCACAACAGACATTTACTGAAATACCTGGGGAAATGTAACAAAAAGTGTTAGAGGAAAATGGTCTTTCAGCTAAATTACCTAATATATTTGCTAATGGTATCTGATTTAAAAGCCATAAAAATACCAAGTTAAAAGCACATTAGAAGATGTGTTATATTTATAAGTGTTTGTCACCTTGGCAACAAAAGCTATATTCCAAATCTAACACTAGCTATGATGGGCCAAGACCTTTTAAAATTGGTAAATACTCTTTATGGCAATGATCTGCTTTCAGCTACTGAATGTTAGAACTAGAAAAGGCAAGTTCTTCATTGCATAACAAGTTTTTTTTTTCTTGTTGTTTGTTTTGCTAGCTTTCTACTATGGGTAAGCTTTTTCTTTCTATTAGTTACGATGGTTTATCATTAACAAGAAAAACATTGCATTTTCAAATAAAGCATCAGTCTTAATTTTTCCCTTCTTGTACTCAGAAATGCAGATATAATAACTTGAAGGTTCCTAAAGACAGAGTTTATCTACCAACTTTACATTTCAGTTTATCAACCACATCACGGACCCTGGTCCATGGATGAAATACCACAGGTGTACATTATAAAATCGACCTTGCTACAAAAATCATCCTCCTAGACCACAAACACAGGAAGATAAGCAAAATGAGAAGACAGAAAAACACAAAGCAGATGAAGGAGCAAGATAAAAACCCACCAGACCTAACAAATGAGGAGGAAATAGGCAGTCTACTTGAAAAAGAATTCAGAATAATGATACTAAAGATGATCCAAAATCTTGGAAATAGAAGAGAGAAAATGCAAGAAACATTTAACAAGGATCTAGAAGAACTAAACATTAAACAAGCAATGATAAACAACACAATAAATGAAATGAAAAATACTCTAGATGGGATCAATAACAGAATAACTGAGGCAGAAGAATGGATAAGTGACCTGGAAGATAAAATAGTGGAAATAACTACTGCAGAGCAGAATAAAGAAAAAAGAATGAAAAGAACTGAGGACAGTCTCAGAGACCTCTGGGACATTAAACCCACCAACATTTGAATTATAGGGGTTCCAGAAGAAGAAGAGAAAAAGAAAGGGACTGAGAAAATATTTGAAGAGATTATAGTTGAAAACTTCCCTAATATGGGAAAGGAAATAGTTAATCAAGTCCAGGAAGCACAGAGAGTCCCATACAGGGTAAATCCAAGGAGAAACACGCCAAGACACATATTAATAAAACTGTCAAAACTGAAAAACAAAGAAAACATATTAAAAGCAGCAAGGGAAAAACAACAAATAACACACAAGGGAATCCCCATAAGGTTAACAGCTGATCTTTCAGCAGAAACTCTGCAAGCCAGAAGGGACTAGCAGGACATATTTAAAGTGATGAAGAAGAAAAACCGACAACCAAGATTACTCTACCCAGCAAGTATCTCATTCAGATTTGATGGAGAAATTAAAACCTTTACAGACAAGCAAAAGCTGAGAGAGTTCAGTACCACCAAACCAGCATTACAACAAATGCTAAAGGACCTTCTCTAGGCAAGAAACACAGGAGAAGGAAAAAACTTACAATAACAAACCCAAAACAATTAAGAAAATGGGAATAGGAACATACATATCGATAATTACCTTAAATGTAAATGGATTAAATGCTCGCACCAAAAGACACAGATTGGCTGAATGGATACAAAAACAAGACCCATATATATGCTGTCTACAAGAGACCCACTTCAGACCTAGAGACACATACAGACTGAAAGTGAGGGGATGGAAAAAAATATTCCCTGCAAATGGAAACCAAAAGAAAGCAGGAGTAGCAATTCTCATATCAGACAAAATAGATTTTAAAATAAAGACTATTAGAAGAGACAAAGAAGGACACTACATAATGATCAAGGGATTGACCCAAGAAGAAGACACAACAATTGTAAATATTTATGCACCCAACATAGGACCATCTCAATACATAAGGCAAATACCAACAGCCATAAAAGGGGAAATTGACAGTAACACATTCATAGTAGGGGACTTTAACACCCCACTTTCACCAATGGACAGATCATCCAAAATGAAAATAAATAAGGAAACACAAGCTTTAAACGATACATTAAACAAGATGGACTTAATTGATATTTATAGGACATTCCATTCAAAAAGAACAGAATACACATTTTTCTCAAGTGCTCATGGAACATTCTCCAGGATAGATCATATCTTGGGTCACAAATCAAGCACTGGTAAATTTCAAAAATTTGAAATTGTATCAAGTATCTTTTCCGACCACAACGCTATGAGACTAGATATCAATTACAGGAAAAGATCTGTAAAAAATACAAACACATGGAAGCTAAACAATATACTACTTAAGAACGAAGTGATCACTGAAGAAATCAAAGAGGAAATCAAAAAACACATAGAAACAAGTGACAACGGAGACACGACGACCCAAAACCTATGGGATGCAGCAAAAGCAGTTCTAAGAGGGAAGTTTATAGCAATACAATTCTACCTTAAGAAACAGGAAACATCTCGAATAAATGACCTAACCTTGCACCTAAAGCACTTAGAGAAAGAAGAACAAAAAAACCCCAAAGTTATCAGAAGGAAAGAAATCATAAAGATCAGATCAGAAATAAATGAAAAAGAAATGAAGGAAATGATAGCAAAGATCAATAAAACTAAAAGCTGGCTCTTTGAGAAGATAAACAAAATTGATAAACCATTAGCCAGACTCATCAAGAAAAAAGGGAGAAGACTCAAATCAATAGAATTAGAAATGAAAAAGGAGAAGTAACAACTGACACTGCAGAAATACAAAAGATCATGAGAGATTACTACAAGCAACTCTATGCCAATAAAATGGACAACCTGGAAGAAATGGACAAATTCTTAGAAATGCACAACCTGCCAAGACTGAATCAGGAAGAAATAGAAAAGACAAACAGACCAATCACAAGCACTGAAATTGAAACTGTGATTAAAAATCTTCCAACAAACAAAAGCCCAGGACCAGATGGTTTCACAGGCAATTCTATCAAACATTTAGAGAAGAGCTAACACCTATCCTTCTCAAACTCTTCCAAAATATAGTAGAGGGAGGAACACTCCCAAACTCATTCTACGAGGCCACCATCACCCTGATACCAAAACCAGACAAGGATGTCACAAGGAAAGAAAACTACAGGCCAATATCACTGATGAACATAGATGCAAAAATCCTCAACAAAATACTAGCAAACAGAATCCAACAGCACATTATAAGGATCATACATCATGATCAAGTGTGGTTTTTTCCAAGAATGCAAGGATTCTTCAATATACGCAAATGAATCAATGTGATACACCATATTAACAAATTGAAGGAGAAAAACCATATGATCATCTCAATAGATGCAGAAAAAGCTTTCGACAAAATTCAACACCCATTTATGATAAAATCCCTGCAGAAAGTAGGCATAGAGGGAACTTTCCTCAACATAATAAAGGCCATATATGACAAACCCACAGCCAACATCAACCTCAATGGTGAAAAACTGAAAGCATTTCCACTAAGATCAGGAACAAGACAAGGTAGCCCACTCTCACCACTCTTATTCAACATAGTTTTGGAAGTTTTAGCCATAGCACTCAGAGAAGAAAAGGAAATAAAAGGAATCCAAATCGGAAAAGAAGAAGTAAAGCTGTCACTGTTTGCAGATGACATGATACTATACATAGAGAATCCTGAAGATGCTACCAGAAAACTACTAGAGCTAATCCATGAATTTGGTAAAGTAGCAGGATACAAAATTAATGCACAGAAATCTCTGGCATTCCTATACACTAATGATGAAAAATCTGAAAGTGAAATCAAAAAAACACTCCCATTTACCACTGCAACAAAAAGAATAAAATATCTAGGAATAAACCTACCTAAGGAGACAAAAGACCTGTATGCAGAAAATTATAAGACACTGATGAAAGAAATTAAAGATGATACAAATAGATGGAGAGATATACCATGTTCTTGGATTGGAAGAAACAACATTGTGAAAATGACTCTACTACCCAAAGCAATCTACAGATTCAATGCAATCCCTATGAAACTACCACTGGCATTTTTCACAGAACTAGAACAAAAATTTCACAATTTGTATGGAAACACAAAAGACCCCGAATAGCCAAAGCAATCTTGAGAAAGAAAAATGGAGCTGGAGGAATCAGGCTCCCTGACTTCAGACTATACTACAATGCTACAGTAATCAAGACAGTATGGTACTGGCACAAAAACAGAAATATAGATCAATGGAACAGGACAGAAAGCCCAGAGATAAACTCACGCACATATGGTCACTTTATCTTTGATAAAGGAGGCAGGAATATACAGTGAAGAAAGAACAGCCTCTTCAATAAGTGGTGATGGGAAAACTGGACAGCTACATGTAAAAGTATGAGATTAGATCACTCCCTAACACCATACACAAAAATAAGCTCAAAATGGATTAAAGACCTAAATGTAAGGCCAGACGGTATCAAACTCTTAGAGGAAAGCGTAGGCAGAACATTCTATGACATAAATCACAGCAAGATCCTTTTTGACCGACCTCCTAGAGAAATGGAAATAAAAACAAAAATAAACAAATGGGACCTAATGAAACTTCAAAGCTTTTGCATAGCAAAGGAAACCATAAACAAGACCAAAAGACAACCCTCAGAATGGGAGAAAATATTTGCAAATGAAGTAACTGGCAAAGGATTAATCTCCAAAATTTACAAGCAGCTCATGCACCTCAATAACAAAAAAGCAAACAACTCAATCCAAAAACGGGCAGAAGACCTAAATAGACATTTCTCCAAAGAAGATATACAGACTGCCAACAAACACATGAAAGAATGTTCAACATCATTAATCATTAGAGAAATGCAAATCAAAACTACAATGAGATATCATCTCATACCAGTCAGAATGGCCATCATCAAAAAATCTAGAAACAATAAATGCTGGAGAGGGGGTGGAGAAAAGGGAACACTCTTGCACTGCTGGTGGGAATGTGAATTGGTACAGCCACTATGGAGAACAGTATGGAGGTTCCTTAAAAAACTAAAAATAGAACTACCATATGACCCAGCAATCCCACTACTGGGCATATAGCCTGAGAAAACCATAATTCAAAAAGAGTCATGGACCAAAATGTTCATTGCAGCTCTATTTACAATAGCCAGGAGATGGAAACAACCTTAGTGTCCATCATCGGATGAATGGATAAAGAAGATGTGGCACATATATACAATGGAATATTACTCAGCCATAAAAAGAAACGAAATTGAGCTATTTGTAATGAGGTGGATGGACCTAGAGTCTGTCATACAGAGTGAAGTACGTCAGAAAGAGAAAGACAAATATCGTATGCTAACATATATATATGGAATTTAAGAAAAAGAATGTCATGAAGAACCTAGGGGTAAGACAGGAATGAAGACACAGACCTACTAGAGAATGGACTTGAGGATATGGGGAGGGGGAAGGGTAAGCTGTGACAAAGCGAGAGAGTGGCATGGACATATACACACTACCAAACGTAAGTAGATAGCTAGTGGGAAGCAGCCGCATAGCCCAGGGATATCAGCTCGGTGCTTTGTGACCACCTAGAGGGGTGGGATAGGGAGGGTGGGAGGGAGAGAGATGCAAGAGGGAAGAGATATGGGAACATATGTATATGTATAACTGATTCACTTTGTTATAAAGCAGAAGCTAGCACACCATTGTAAAGCAATTATATTCCAATAAAGATGTTAAAAAAAAAATCATCCTCCTAAACAGCTGGGTAGAATATGTTTAGTTTAATAGGGGATTTTACACATGTAAGTTTTCATACACCTTTACCTTCCTAGTGAGCTGCATGATGACTGAAACATTACCTTTCACTGTGTCTCACTAAAATTCTGCTTCCTACTTAAAACTAGTAAAAATGGATGATTTGGTAATGGAAACCCATGTTTTAAAAGGTGGATTTCAGATGGACCTGAAGGAGGTTTAGATATGGACTCTTACCATTCTTTGCTCATTTCCTAAGCTCCAATCTAATTTCCAAATCCTATTTTAAAATGTTTGGGCTATGTGCCAGTCAAAGATTATAATTCCAAGAGTCTAACTAGATTCCCATGTGGTTGAACCAATTTTCAGAAGTAAACCATGGAAAAGGTCTGGGTAAACACACATTCTCTGTGGGCTGTGGCTATTCACTGAGAGCCTAGACAAGTTGTCTCTGCAGCCAGCTTGGGAAAACCCAAGCCCAACTCGTGATTTGTAATCACGCTCAGCAGGTTCTCAAACAGACGGGCAACTCAAAGGGCTGAAGACTATCCCTCCTAAGTAACCTTCTCTAACACAAGTAGAGCATGTCCTTCTGCCCAGAAGAATCAGTAAAAATGCCCTACCATAAAAGCAGAGGCTAAATAGTGCCAGGAAGTATATCATTGCTTTCTTTTTATTTTCTAAAGAATAAGGTCTTCTCAGTGAACACAGAAAATAAGGTTTAGTTTATGAGACAGGGACATTAATAGTGCAGAAAGAGAATGTTCTAAAAGAGAACATAAGCCTCCAGCTTGGAACTAATAAATTAAGGTTGCAGCTTTGAGTTCAAATATAAACCTATAAATCATGTGAACAAAGCTGACAAAATATACTCAAATGTAGTTAACCAGATTTACCTTCCATTGACTGAAGCCGAGGAATCACATGGATTGACACGTATTCTAGCAGTTAAACACATTTTTCATTTGATTGATAAATGTAACTCACCTCTGGAGAATGTGTTCTGGTTATATCACTAAGCCCTTTGTTTAACTCCTAACAAATCATTTACCAAGTCATAATCTGTTGGCAAAAACCTTTGTCCATTTTTGCCTCAATATTATTTTTAAATAGCTTTGATGGAAAATTACAGCACCTTGTTTTAAAATCATCATATATCATATTATTTAAAGTGCTGACTACATAATCTCATTCTACACTCCAGAGAATACAAGCAAAAGGCTACTGATGGCCCGAATTTCACCAAATGCAAAGACACAAGATACTTCAAAATAACTGCCTTAGCTGAGAGACAAATACAACATGTAGCATCATTCAAATTTCTTCCTAAGGGGATAATGAACCCACGAGGGAATACACTGATTTTTTTTTTTTTTGCGGTACGCGGGCCTCTCACTGTTGTGGTCTCTCCCGTTGCGGAGCACAGGCTCCGGACGCGCAGGCTCAGCGGCCATGGCTCACGGGCCCAGCCGCTCCGCGGCATCTGGGATCTTCCCGGACCGGGGCATGAACCCATGTCCCCTGCATCGGCAGGCGTACTCTCAACCACTGCGCCACCAGGGAAGCCCTAGACTGATTTTTTTTTTTCTCAAATTTATACCCTCTACATAGTAGGCAAGCAATAAATATTTGTAGAATTGAAAATGAATATTACAAAGATGAACTTCAGTAAGTCTACTTTATGCATTCCACATGCTATCCACAAATTAAGGAATGGTTGTCTACACAAATACGTAGCCAAGAAAAGATGTCAGAAGTAGGAGTAAAAAAAAAATAACATGATCCTTTTCCACTTTGTTGATGTTTTTGTGTGAACACGTTTGCCTTTTAGACCTGAAAGACGAGTAAAAATTAGGTAAAGAGGATGGGGCCATAGTAGTGTAACCCAAGGTGGAAAGTGAGAATTAGAATGGCAGGAACATTAAGGAGACTTGCCTTTCTAGAGTGAAAGTTGTAGGTTTAAGTGAGGAGGAAATGTATTTAAGTAGGTAGGGTGGGGCCAGCTGTAGACCAAGAACGGAAACTATTAGTGAAGAGCCAGGCCTTGCACAGTTTCCCTCAGGTGATTCCTCATGACACAACTTTGCAGTGGGTATGATTTTCCTTACTTACAGATTGGAGAGAGTCTCAGAAAGTTTAAATGCCTAACCTGGTGGTTCTCTGCAAGTAAAGATGAGACATAATCCAACATTCCTTCCACTACACTATATTGTATTGAAAACCTGGCAGACAGACATAGAGATTAACACGCATAGAAAGCGACAGCATTTAAACCAAGTCCAGAAAAATCAAATCTAAATAAACAATTAAAAAATACAAATGGCTCAAGAGGGCCCCTAACTGCCCTGGGATTTTTCCATGTGTGAAATGAGCAACATCAGCACATAATCACGTTCTTAACCTCAACAGGGTGACCTGATTAACTTTCAGTTATACATTTCAAAGTAGTACTGATTAAGACTTTGCTGCTTAGAGTGTTACTGTTCATCATTCCAGAAAACCTCAGGTCTGACTTGGAAAACATAAAATATTCTAAAGGCGGATCTGGTTACAGAAATTTAGACATTGTCTTTTACTGGCAACCTGACAAATCTGCTGCCTACTCTCCTCCCTTTGTGGTTTGCATGCTGCTTCCATAGACGACACTGGCATCCCATTCGGAAGTTGTTTGTTGTGCTTTGGTTTATGTTTCATACAACAACTTCCCTGAGCCACTTCTAAGACAGGATAATAATGACAAATTTGAAATTTTCTCCCCAGAAAAGGAGGCTGTGGTGAAAATGCGAGACGACATTTAAGCAACTACCATTAAAGGCATTTTAATTTTCTGTTGACAAACACGGTTTTCCAAATGATTTACAGTGAAGTTTCTGGGCTGACAGCCATACAGCCTGTCTAGGACTATGTTTTCTGGTTCTACCAAAGTGCTAATGAAATCTTCATTCTTCCGCTGGTTACTTTCAGTGGGGGACCTAATAATGTCTTGAAAATCACAGTGCTATTTGGGTTCCTGGTTCCGCAGCTTGTGCTCTCACCTTCCTGGAGTGTCTCGTCCCCATCTCTTAGACCAGGCTGTCCTAATCCCAAACGCTAATAATGTCAGACCTGAGAGAGGAGTGCTTTAAGGTGCACTGGCCCCACGCTCAGCAGCACGCATATCCTCTCAGCAAAAGCGGCCTAGTTCTCAGGCCCCAGTTCTGCAACCTGGAGTTTTATCTTGTTTCAGATTCAGTCTCCACTAACTTTAATGTTTTCCTATGTTGGGGCAGGACAGGAATAAAGACGCAGATGTAGAGAATGGACTTGAGGACACAGGGACGGGGAAGGGTAAACTGGGATGAAGTGAGAGAGTGTCATGGACGTATATACACTGCCAAATGTAAAATAGATAGCTAGTGGGAAGCAGCTGCATAGCACAGGGAGATCAGCTCAGTGCTTGTGACCACCTAGAGGGGTGGGATAGGGAGGGTGGGAGGGAGATGCAGGAGGGAAGAGATATGGGGATATATGTATATGTATAGCTGATTCACTTTGTTATAAAGCAGAAACTAACACACCATTGTAAAGCAATTATACTCTAATAAAGGTGTTAAAAAAAATGTTTTCCTATGTTGAATGCCATCTGTCTTTTTAGCTTGATAGATACTCAGTCTCTCTTGAAGAGTGAAGCTCTGTTGTGCTTTTGTTACTTTTTCCTCTCTGGCCTCGTGTTATACACAGGTTCTGCAACTTCCCTGGTGCTTAATGACTGCCCTTCTACTGGTCTAGATTTTTAGTTTTGTTTTCAGTATTATTTTGTATGATACCCTCATTTTACAGACAAGAAAGTCAAAACATAAGAAAGTTGGAAGGTTTGCCTAAGGTCTCAACACTGATGACTGGAACTTAGGTCTGTGAATTTTGAGACATATATGCTTTTATATATTGTTGGGTTAAGGCTATTAGATGTTTCCTTTTAAGATATTATTCACTTTTACTTGCATTGTATCTAATATGTCAAGAAATCTTTGGGAAAGTAAGTTGTCCCCAAACTTAAAAAAAATGTTAAAAATAAAAAGCAAAATACCTACCCTTGTTCAAGGACATTAGTCCACAGGAGGTTTAGTTTATATAGTTTTAAGAAGCACATTTTTTAAAAAAGCATGAGCTTGTTTTATCAGTCATCCTGTTTCTAAACTGTTATTATGATAGACCTCCATTTTATTAAAACATTCTCTTTCCCTTTAGAAGAATTTTTGCTATAATATAAAAAGTGAGGAATTGTTTTCCATTTCAAAAGTTGGTTTTTACTATTCTAGTGTGTGAATTCTAGCTGAGAGCATGCCCATTTTTATTTCTCCACATCTATGTCTCACCCTATTATTTCCCTCTTAATTCTACCTAGAACAGTACTATCACTCCAAAGGAAGGATTTTTTCACCAGTTTCCTCCCTAGGCCATTAATATGTCAATAGACCTCTGCTAAGTCTATTACAGTTTAAGACACCTTACTTTATATTAAAATACAATTAGATACACAGTTATTTAAAAAAATCAATAACTATGTTATGTTTTAAATGCTTCACATTTATGGGAACTAGAGATGTCATATGTTCTTCAAGGGTTTTCATTGAACAAAATTTATAATAAAGCCATAAAACCTTATCCCTATGGATCATTTAATCGGAAATGAAAATAATAATACATTACAATGAGACCTCAGATGATGAGAATTTTTGTTGAATTTTATCCCTCCCACATGTCCTGCCTTTTTCTGGAATGGTAGCAGGTGACACACAACTGGCTGCTCACATTTACAAACTGGGTCTACACAAAACCTTTTCTTAGTCCTTAACTCTGTGTTCCTGTTATGTCCCAGTCATGTGGATGTGACCTGCTGTCACTTATGGAGAAACAATCTCTGAGGCATCTGACTTTTATCTGACTAGACATCTATGTTTTTCAGAAAATAACTGCAGTCAAAGACAAAGCCAGTCTTTTTTCTTTTTATGGTTTTTTATTTTTTATCTTGTTTAAGAATGTCTTCCCTACTCAACCCTGCGCAGAAGTCTTAAAGCTGTTCTACTGTACTTTCTTCTCAAAGTTTTAAAATTTTGAAGTTTTGCCATTCATGGATAAATCAACAAACCGTTTTGAAGTGTGTGTGTGTGTGTGTGTTTGTGTGTGTGTGAGTGTGTGTGTACGAACAGAGTGAAGTAGGGCTTTTAAAGAATTCCTGTAACTAGTTTTCTCAACATATTGGAGTGACTAGTTCATGCTTTCCCAATTGAGCCTCATTGCCAGCCCTGTCATATATGAAGTTTCCATACTGCGTGAGTCTCTTCCTAGCCATTCCATTCTGTTCTGTCAGTTTCCCCAAAGTAATAATATCACTTTACCTTATTTGTGATTGCTTTCAAATACATGTATATCTGATAAGGCAAGTCCCCTCATCTTGTTCTTCTACTTCTTCAGGAGTATCTTGGCTATTCTTAGTTCTTTGTTCTTCCAAATGAATTTTAGAATCAAGTTTTCAATTAAAAAACTATCTGCTGTAACCATACTAATATCAGACAAAAATTATCATGAGGAAGTCTCCTTAATTACTTTGTAAAATTTGAATTCTTATAATGCAGCACTTATCTACAAAATTTTATAGCTCCTGTATTCTTGATGACATAAGTACATATTTGTTGATGAGTATATAGAGGAAATACAAGTACAAAATTAATTTGATCATTCTTGTTCTATATTAGATTTGCATATTCCTACCTAATTGGCTCATGTGATCCTCTTCTAGATCATTTATATATTTGTATAAGTTAGGGTTCTATGTTAGTCAAGGTTCAATCCAGGAAAGAGAGACCACTTTAGGTATTTATAAGCAGGAAGAATTTACATAGAAAATGAGTTCTTAAGAAATCATCAGAAGTGTGGAAGGATCAGGCAGTACTCTGGGTCTTTAGAAGGGATTGCAGAATAATACAAAACTGAGGCGCTACTGGAGCCATGCCTGAGTCAAGAACCTGCTACCACTCTGCTGCCACTGCTGCTCTGGCTCTGGGTACCCAAGAAGCTACAATGCAGGGATTAGATCAGAGCAAGCAGCCACTGCTGCTGTTGCTGCCATCACCACCAGTTCTTCTCACCAAGGAAGCTGCAGGTGGACAGCAGGACACTGTTTCAAAGAAATCTGATTTTCACAACCATGTTTTTCAGGAGAGAGTCAAAAAGGGACAGAAAAATGGCCTCTGCCTCACTTCAGTCTAAATCCTATACTGAGGTCTCAAAGTTTTTGTAAAACCTTGAAAGTGGAACACATTTAGTTTGTCAGAATGAAAGATTTGATATTTTAGTACAGATCTTTCAGTTATATAGGTAAGTTTTGCTTCATGTTTTAAGTATCTCATTTTACAGGTATAGAAAATAAGGTACTTCAAGGAATATAAAGAAAGAGTTTCCTTTGCATAATGTCACATAAATGGATATAGAACTAGTTATGGAAGCCAGTCTTTTGTCAGTGTTCCTATACATGCCTTAATAATTAAGGAGCTCTGTCTTTAACTGGCTTTCTTATATAGGAAGTATATTTTGGATTCTCATCCATATATAGCACTTATGCACAGTACATTTCAGAGAGCAACCTAACTTACATCTACCTGACTTATCTGATGCTTGCATCCGTAAGGTCCCTAAGCTGTCATGATGACAGCATGATTCAAAATTAATGACAAATGGAAATTCACAGGCCCCTAGAAAAGAAAGCTTCTCCCACACTGTTCAGAAAAAACTTAATGCAAGTATATGGGAAAGAAAGTTGCTGCCAAAATGCAATTATGACCCACAACAGAATGTGTCCCCCAAAGTCACCACCATGCTATTAGCAAGAATTCTTCAAAATAAATTCTAATGAAGCTCCCAAAACCTTGTAAGGCCGAACATTACCAATATGAGTTCCTCATTTGCTTGGCTATGGGTCAGGGAAAATCTGAAGGAAATTGTTTGTTTCCAAGTCTCTCTTACTCTCACTCCCCCTTCCACGTCACCTCCTGTGATGATGGAGCTACTGTTACAGTTCTTACTCTCTCTAGGGTCTACTATTTCCCCGTTCTACTAATGCCCAGGATATGGGACTTCCTTTGATCAATGAGTGTTTATAGATGTCACGGGCACTTAAGCTTGAAGCTGTTATATGGTGGAGCTTGTTCTCTCTTGGGCCTCTGCCTTTGCCATGAGAAGAACATGCCTCGGCTAGCCAGCTATTCACAGAAAGATGGGGAACAGAGCCTCTTGGTAGACATATAGACCTGCATTTTGAACCTGAGAAGCCCAGTAGATCCCAGCCAGCCTAGGGCAACTGATCTCCCCCTGATTTGCGTATGCATGAGCAAGCCTAGTACAGATCAGCAGTTGACCTACAGATGTGTGGTAAATATATGATTATTGTTGTATGTCACTGAGATTTTGTGACTGTTTATTATTCTGTGTTACTGCAGCAGTGGCTAACAGATTCACTCCTAATTCTCTCTCTCCTGTCTCTCCCTCTCTCTTTCTCTCCTTGTCTTTATCTTCTTCACCCTTGAGAAGTGTCCCTCCTCAGCTGATGCAGGTCCCTTAGTTATGTCAGCTGTCTGCTAGATAATAAATCCCAGGTAATCTACTTTTGAAGTCTATTACGTCAAAGGAAAAGAATCCACATAAAAGGATTTGAGCAGGCAATTCTCATTAGCAATGCCTCTTTTCTAACAGGCATTTTTGAAATGTTTTTATTATTCACGTGTACATATCACTATCATTGTGATTAATTTTCACTATAACACCATATAAGATGAATCAAAGTATATAATAAAAATGATATTGAGGGTAACTGACTTGTGAGCCATTTGTTATCCCATATTATGGTATTTTCTAGAATATAATCAATTGTGAGAGGAGTCTCAAAAAATCTGGACTTGCCTGGTGGCGCAGTGGTTGAGAGTCCGCCTGCCGATGCAGGGGACACGGGTTCGTGTCCCGGTCCGGGAAGATCCCACATGCCGCAGAGCAGCTGGGCCCGTGAGCCATGGCTGCTGAGCCTGCGCGTCCGGAGCCTGTGCTCCGCAACGGGAGAGGCCACAGCAATGAGAGGCCCGCGTACCGCAAAAAAAAAAAAAAAAAAATCCAAGCCCCCACAATATATAACATCTTTTTTTCCCCTGATCTCGTTTGTTCTTTTTTTTCCAGCCTGTCTATTATGGAACAGTTTGCCAGGCACAGAGTTACCATTCCCTTTTCTCCTTTACCACGTAAATGTCAGTTGAAAATGTGCCAAGTTCCAGATACAATAGAATCATAATACTACCACTGTGCTTCTGGATTAATTAATCATAATGAATGAAGTTTTTCGTGATTTTGTATGCCAAGCCTGGAAGCATAATTTAATTTCATCTTTGACTTCTGTAGCCTGAAGCAACCACTTAAACTCAGCTGTCATAAAGCTTTTGGAGGGAGATCAAAAAACACTAAATAATAATAAAAAAAGATTGCAAAAAGGCATAAGAGGAAGTAGAAAAGAAATCTTTAAATATATCAAAAGAAGGACATATATGTATGTATAAAAGAATATATATATACATATATATATACATACGTATATATGTATGTATAAAACAAACAATACAATATTGTTTGTTTCCAAATATGAGGATAAAATGTGATGACACTACCTTAAAAAAATCTTTGTTTTTTTCCTCCCAAACTATCTGGAAATAGTGTTAGACATAAACAAAACCCACACTGGAACACTGAATGGGAACACTGAGAGCCTCAGTGAAGACTAAACTAATTTGAAATCTATCAGAACTTATTTTCACCTTCAGAACCAGTAAATCATCAAGAAACCTCTAAGTTACCCCTGTAACATGGACCTTTAGTTCTGTTTTTGTTTTGTTCTCTTTGTTTGTTTCTAACGTAAGTCCCATCCCCTTGAGGGCTCTCTGTATATGAAGTCAAGTTGCTTGTGGTTTAATTTATAATATATAATATTCACTGTTTTCATTTATTGTGAAAATTAAAATGACCATAAAGAAAAATATAAGAATCCTCTGTAATCCCACCACTTTGAGATATCCCCAGCTAATGTTTGGGTGTAAATAATTTCATTCTTTGTTACCCAGGGTATGTGTGTGTATGCCTGGTGTGTGTATAACAGAATCAGATCATGGAGTACACATTGTTTTTACTTTTAATAAGATAGCAGGAATATCCTTACTTGTCATAGTGTTCAACGCCCTCCTTTTAATGGCTACCTATTTCAGTGATGTTTCATAGACTCCCAAACTGCTCAGAAATAAATAAATAACATTGATGAACATCTAGCAAGAGAGGAGAGTACTAGAATAAGCTCAGTTTGTGCTTGCAAAGACTTTGAGAATACATCTTGGATCTCCGATATTATTTGAATGACAAGCACAGAATTTTAAACTTCAAGCTCATTCACCATGATTATAAGTCCCTGAAAACTAGAAATTCATAAGCCTGGTATTTCTGAGAAAATAGTTCCACTTGGAGGATGTTTTTTCTGTATCCTTTGAGAATGATACCTCTGCATTCTTTGCCGCTTTGCTGCTGACACCAGTTAGACACGGCTTTCAGTAATACTCTCGGCATCCACCCGATCCCAGGCATCCAACCCATTGTGACATGACAGAAGCCTAGTGATTTAAATGAACATCTCCATGCTTCTTAGCAGCAAAGAACTGGAGATAAGCAGTATTAAAGCAGCTGACAATACACAGAAAACATATTGAATAGTCAACACCTTCTATTCACCCGTAGGATGATTTCTGGGCAGGATTAGTAGGGAGGAGACAAGAAGGAGTATGTGTAAGTTTAAATCTGCAACAAAAGAGATGAGGCAAAGAAGCATGAGCAAGATGGGATGGGAATAATTATTTGATCAGAATGATGAAAATATAACACAAAAGCCACAGGAATCTATTAGGGTGGAAGGGAGAAAATGTGAAAGAACCAAATGAGTTTCATTATAGGAATAGGCCTCAATCCAGAGATTACAGGTGCTTTGATGGTAACTGGGGACCCCCGGCAAAGCAAATCCATTTAATCTTTGATTACCACCTCTAGCCACAGTGGAATAACTGTGGATTTAATTTTAGGTTGAATCTACGACTTCAGGAAAAGTATTTGTTTGAATTTTCATCCCATTTAGACTTTTAATAATCATTTTATAAAATGGTGTCAACCCTGCCCAAACCCATTCTCCACTGATGTTAGCAGACAAAGCACTGTATATGGTAGACATTTACTCATACTTTTTTCAAAATGGAAAACTAAACATCAGACTAGTTATAGTTACATATGTGTTCAATTTTCCAAGAAAAAAATTCCTACTGGTTTGTAAGTTGGGAAACAATCATTGTGATGACACTTCCCACCCATCAACCCCAAAGTAGCTGTGAAACAATTCATTGTTCATTTGATGTAGCAATTTTCACAATACAGAACCCAGTGGAAATCTGGAACTGCTTCCTAATGATACCTACCTTATGACTCTAAGAAACTTAAAATAAGTCCCAAAGGACACTCTTAAGGATTAGAAAAGTCTTCCTCTGCCCCAGGATGAGATTATTTACTTATACTGAGGCTTCAATCTGTTTCCAACAGAAAATAGCAGCCAATAGTTGTTGACTGACTAGCTAATTGTCCTAATGCAAGGTCTTTGTGCTATAGCACTTGTGTAGACATTTCTCAGAGATGACACCTGTAATCGAATAGAAAGCCCATGACAATACTTTTCCCCATGGCAAATACTTGGTAGCAACTCTGACTCTGTAATACCATAAGACTTGGCAACAAAGTCTACCAACAGAAATCTACTCTGGTCTCATGCATGGTTTGAGGGGCCACTTCTTCCCCGTTAATCAACCTACAGAGGCCTCTCTTTTTGGAGTTTCCAGAGAATTGGGCTTTTTATTCTATTTCACTTGAAATGGAATTTTACCCGTCTAAGTTCTTCAAGGACAGGTGCCATAGTATAGGTTTTTCTAGCCACAATGGTGGGCGTGGGCTGACTTGCTTACCATGTACTCACTGTGATTACTCAATGATGCTAAGACTTACATGCGATGCCTCCCTTCAGCATCCCTTTCTCTGCCCATCCTGGGAAAAGCATTGCTTGTTAGATGCTAGATAAGTTGCTCTTTACTGTTTCTGTCAGATATCATTCAATGAGGGACAGTAATGTGCCTATGGAAATACAGTGAATTGCCTGTTTCATGGCACTAATCTGAAAGCATCCTTGAATTCAATTCAACAGCCTGACTGCCAGATGGCTCTTGAAACCATGTAAGAAAAATGAAAATGGGATTCTTATCTGGGAAGTGCTATACTATAAACGATGAGCATGATATGCTGACTGACCAACTGACTGGTAGGTGGATTATGTTAACACCGGAAAAGCAGAAAGAGATTTGCTGAGAGGAAAAAGAACAACACTTTACTTATTAAATTTGCCTACTTGTAAGTTGCCTAGTTTTTTTAAATAGAACTTTTTCCATTTTGTTAAAAAGATAAATGGTCTTAATCCAAACAAAACTGTAAAGTAGTTAAATTTATCTCTGTCACTCATCCCCTTTCTACCCGCTCAGAGAAGCCACTTGTCCAGATCATGTTTATGGTTCTCCCACTTTATCTATGCCCCGCCCCATTAAATGTCATTTGAGGGAAGAATTTGATACTTTCATTCACATGGGATTGAAAAGAATTCCACTAGAATGTGAGCTTTACAAGGGCAAAGACATTTTTTTGTCTATTTTGTTCACTGGCACATTCCAAGCACCTAGACAGGACCTGGCACATAATACTCAGTAAATACTTGCTGTTGAATGATAAGTCTCAATGCTTTTCCTGACCCAGAGGTAACTGCAGTTTTTATTTTATATTCTCGTGTGTGTGTAAGAAAGAGGAAGAGGTCAACTGGGCTACCAGAAGCCGAAGACTTGAGATATTTTGAATCTCATACCTTTACAGGTAAAAGTAATGTGTACAAGACAAAATTGTGAGAATTCTCTCTTCCATGGCCTGTTCTCCTGCTCCTGTTGAGAGGAAGGAATGGGCTGCCTCAAAGGTACCCCAGGGAGAAGGTGAGGCCATGTTGTGGGAAGCTGCATGGAAACCATGCTGTGTGCCTGTTCACACCCAAGAAAGAAGATCGTGTCTGAGATTGTAGCAAAGGCTGAACACCTTTAGTATACCATGACCTAGTAGAGCTAGAAGCTCAATGCAAATCACTTAGAGGATAAATGCAAGTTTCCTGGAAAAATTCTTTAGTACCACCTAGACCGTTAATTTCTGACATTGCCTAACCTTTCTTGGTTTCTGACTCAGTTTCACTCTGAAGTCTGAATTCTAGAACAACATCAGACAGAGCTCCCAATATATCTATTGTGACTCTCTTTTCCCCTCCCTTGTCTCTGCTTCCCAGATTATAAATATAACCTGACTCTGGTCATGCAGGTGTGACGCTGTGCAACATATTCCAGGGTCTTGGCCCTGCTCTACCTCAGTGCAGGGGGCAGCGGGTAGGTTTAGGAATGTGGGGCTTTTATCTCTAATTCCTAAGGAAAGAATACTCAAAATATTTAAAAATTTCATTTTCTTATAATTATTTGTAAGATTATCAATGATTTCAAATGTAAAAGGAAAAACTTTTTTTTTAATATCAATTAATTAATTTTTGGCTGCTTTGGGTCTTCATTGCTGCGAGCGGGCTTTCTATAGTTGCGGCAAGCAGGGGCTACTCTTCGTTGCGGTGCATGGGCTTCTCATTGCAGTGGCTTCTCCTGTTGTGGAGCATGGGCTCTAGGCATGTGGGCTCAGTAGTTACGGCACACGGGCTTAGTTGCTCCGCTGCATGTGGGATCTTCCCGGACCAAGGCTCGAACCCATGTACCCTGCACTGTTAGGCAGATTCTTAACCATGGTTATGTAAACAAATCTACTATAATAAAAGTTAATGCAACAGAAAAATTTAGGAAATACTTACAGAAATAATTTATAGTATATCATCTCTTTGCAAAATCTTCCCCAACCCCCAAAGTGGAGTGTGGATTTGGTCTACCCAGCATCACCCCTCTTGGTCACAGAACAATCCTTGCCTTTTGGGGGAGCTTCCCCTCCCCTACAAAGACTCATGAATAATGCACATGGGTCTGGTCCCTCATATGACCCTAGCAGACCTCAACACATCACTTCCCAGGAGGATTCTGTTGTCTCCCTCCATACAGTTTCTCTATGAGCTGAGAATATGTTTTATCTTTGTTTCCCTAGTGCTTAGTACAGTGCTTGGTACATAGTAGGTATTCAATAAGCATTTGTTAAATGAATGAATGAATTCAGAGAGAGTACCAACTACTTAGTAAAGATAGTGTGATGATGTTGTTAAGTTATAGGAAGAAAGCAGAATTATTTCATTCTTAATTTTCCCTTCATCTTTTTTGGCAAGAAAAATGATTTCCAAACAAAGTGGTAGATACAGACTCTAGAGCAGTGATTCTCAAAAACGTGGTCCCTGGACCAGCCGTATCAACGTCACCTGGGAACTTGTTAGAAATAAAAATTCTCAGGGCCCATCTCAGATGCCCTGAATCAGAAACACTGGGAGTAGGGCCCAGGAATCCGTGGTTTAAAAAGCTCTACAGATGATTCTGATAATGCTAAAGTTTGCAGACCACTGGTCTAGAGAGGTAAGAGAAGTAGTAAGATAAAAGAATATAGTATCTGTCTATTTTAATGAGTGAACATGTCTGCTCCTAGATATTTTATGCTCCCAGGATGCTGAAAGAACTGGCAAGTGTGGTCTCCAAGTAAACATTAATTCTTTTGGGGACACTGTAGAAAGTAAGCGAGGGCTCTAAAGGGTCTTGATTTTAAAACAAGGATGAAGATGATCATTTTTGGAAATTACTTACAATGTGAAGTTGATTTCTGGCAAAATAGTAATTGTTTGCTAAACAGACAATATGTGAGCATTTGGGAAGTGATGCAGGAGTCTAGAACTCAGTCTGGATTAACTAAGAAAACTGATGCCTCAGTCATTATTTATCTTTTTTTTTGGATAGGGTTAAACACATTGTTAGTCTATAAACCCACTTATTCTAGAAGTAAACATGCCAAAGACTCTGATGATTATTGTTCCTCTGATCACACTTTATTTTAATCTTTTTTTGTACATCTATCTTCTCTACTAGATTACAGGCTTCTTTGTCACCCCAATGCTAGCACAATTTCTGGCACATAATTTCACATTCCAAATGCTTATGTAAATTGAATCAAAAGATATCCTTGGGTAGAAGATAAAAAATATAGGCTGGATAATAATACATTTAACTGGAAATATAGCCAGGAGTATTAATGAATGCAATTTTATGTTTGGTACCTACTAAGTGTTTGATAAACAATTGAATGAAATTACGTCAACCTGAAGCTAGTTGAATGTCACAACAATTTTTGGTCTGGTATTACTCAATATTTATACAGTAACCTGGATATAAAAGACCAATTTCTTCAATAGCTTAATGTGAAAGATGACAGAATATTCAAATTTATCTCAACAGGGAGAGACAAAGGTGGGAAAGAGAAAAAGCAGTACCATCTGCCTGATAAACTCTTATCTCCTTTCATTCTTAATCTAATTCCCTAAGAATATTACCCTCTTCTCTCAAAATTCCAAAACCCAAATCTTAGTCCTCCTTCCATGAAAATCCTATCCAACTGGACTTTTTAGGACTCTATTTTAATAAATGAAGAAAGCAAACTTCTGAGACTACTCTTCCTAATTTTAGGTTAAGGAAGCCCAAAGATGTTCATCTTAGCAGCTTGCCCACCACCTAGTGCCATATCCATAATAAAGTCTCAATAAATGTGTGACAGATGAAGGAAAACACTTTCCGTTTGACTACACAACCTCTTGAACCACCAAATGATTTCTTAAAACATTTTAACAATCATCACCATTTTTTCTTATCTTTACAGCCTTAATACATTTATTTCATCAAAAAGCCAGCTAACTTTGGGGAATCTAGGCCCCAATACGTTAGAGAACAGGAATGATCTATCTCTGCCAGATATAGAAGGGACTCAGAATCAGGGGTTTGCAGTTACAAATGAATACAAGCTTCTTGGTGTTGAAATGCATTTACAGTTGGCAAATCATTGCTCCTTGTTTTTAGAATAAAAGTTTCTTTAAAAGGCTCAAAAAGCTTCTTTGACATCAACCAGCTTGTAAAAAACACCATTTTGATTATTTAAATTTAAACGAATCAAAAACACATGGGTTAAATTTCCCTTAAAATACATATGGTTTTCAAAATGAGAGGAAAAGGTGCTTGGCAAAAAGCAGCTTGGGTTTTATTGAACCCAAAACTTTTCAAAAATAGTTTAAGCTGCTTGATGGGCCCAAACCATGCTTATTTAAAATATGATTAAAAAAAAAAAGAAAGCCAAAAAGATATTTAATAAAAATACTCAAAATATAACTTTTTATAAAATATTTGTAATAAACAGTTTGACTTTAAGAGGGTTCAAATAATTCACTTAATGGATTCCACAGACCTATAAAATTCTTTGAAATTGTGACCCAGGTAAATTACATTTGGCATAATACCTTCATACCTGTTTTCTTTTCGTGAGCTACAGATCATCCTTAACCTCTTTAAAGAATGGCAACATGCATTAACACTGGAAACATTCTCAGGCAATCTTGACACTTTGTGAAACTGTTTGTAAGGAGCTGTTATGGTTTACTGCCATTTTTTCAAAGCTTTTTTTTTTTTTCCAAAGAAGACATTTAATTAATCCAAATTGCTTGGCTAATACCATCCCATCCTCCTTATCCTTCTCCACTGTTCCCTTTCCCATCCTGTTCTTCCCCCTAACCAGAGAGTCTCTAAGAATATTTTCTCTAGGAAAATATGTATGGTGTTAATTTCACAGATTCATCAGAACTCGGGGAGAAAAAAAATGCCTCTCTTTTCTACGGTCAGTACCATTATCAGTCATTCATTTGTCTAAGCATAATTTATTAAGTATATACTATTTTCAGTGTTGGGCTAGACCTACTGGCGGTACAAAACTAGGTACAGTCATTTAATTTCTTACAGGGGTTACTGGATGAACCACATATTCTCAAAAATGGCAAAAAGTTAACCTGGAAGTAGACTCAGAGTTCTGGTCTTTACCACCTATCAACATCATCCTCTCTCTCACCTTCCCCTGCCTCTCATCCTCCCAGTTGAGGTTACTGTGGAGGAGAGAAATCTTTTTAGAAATTTGAGACATGTACTCCTAGGGCTAGCCAACACAAGTCCCATATTGCAGAGAGGATCGCTACACATATGTGTGGGTGGCTGGGTATATAATGTATTTATGTTTGTGTGGGGCATACATAATGTACACGTGTGTATGTATCAGCTTAGCTTAAGTTATGCTGCAATAACAAGCAACCTTAAAATCTCAGTGACCTAGACAAAACAAGTTTTTTTTTGCTTATACTATTTATTTGTCACTAGCCACCTGAGACTCTGTACCCTACTGTCTTCATTGTGGGTTCCCAACCCAACTGAAGGAACAGTTCCTCACCTGGGACATTCCCTGTGGCAGAGTGAAAAGAAAGAAGGAAAAGCCACCAGATGGCTCTTAAAAGCTTTTGCTCAGATATGTCACGTATCATTTTCACCCATGTTTAATTGCCCAAAGTAAGTCACCTGATCGGGTTTGACATCAACTCACATAGGAAAGGGACATTGTGAAGGATGATATACCTAACATACCACATGTAGACCCAGTTATGGCGTCAGAGGTAAAATCTGACCAAAGGTATATCTTAGGTCTATTCTTCAAAGGGTTTGCTAACTTATATTTTGAAACTATATCACAATCTCCTTTCAGGGTTAAGTGAATGAAGTACTATTGAGCTGGTTACCAGACACTTTTGTACAGGGAAGGATTTCTTCTTGGACAGCTGCTTTCCCCCTAGTATCTTCATTGTTCCCTATGCTGAATGAGAAGATTTTCTACTTGTCATCTACAGTATCCTATTAGTCTTTCCCTTAAGAAGCTTAAATTTGAGTCAACAATATCGTAGACTAAAAAAATCTGTTTTTGCAATGTTGCTAATTTAAATTTTCTGCTTGAGAATCATTATTATGCTCAGACTGAACTTATTTTATGTTTACATTAATTTTTAGATACTTCTATGAGGTTCTTTTTCTAAAGTAATGAAAAGTATCCTTTTTTTTTCCTTTTCCCATAACTCAACAAGTCTTAACTGATTTTATTCATTTGCCTTGGAAAAAAAATTCATGTTTTGGATTAAACCAAGCATGGAAAATCTTAGTCTCAAAGGAATATTTGGGAAGATGGCTATATAAACAAAAGAGCTTGGGATTAGAAAGACTTTTAACATTTAACAACAACAATGCCAGCTTCAGGGCCACAGAATAAATAAAGAGAACATTGGTTTGTTCTTAGTGATGATAATAATAAAAATAGCTAACAATATATGCAACAGTAATAATAATAAGAAAATAGCTAACTTTTATTGCACACTTACCATGTGCCAATACTGGGTATATTATCTCATTTAATCCTCACATCAGTCATATGATGTAGGTACTATTATTATCTGTATTTTACAAAAAACGAAACCAAAGCTTTAAGAGGTCAAGAAATGCAACCAAGATCTCCAAGTTAATACTATATGGCTGAGTAGATCTAACTAACTCTAGAATTTGAAACTAATCACTGGGATAGCCCAGTGGTTCTCAAGAGTATTTCCCAAAGCAGGAGTGGCAGCAGCACCTGGGAACTTGCTAGAAATTCACATTCTCAGGCTCCACAGCTGACCTAGCAATCAGGAATTCTAGGGCTTGGTCCAGTAATCTGGCTTTCAATAATACAAGCTTAAGTTTGATACACACTGCGTTATCCTATGCTTCCTCCAACAATATTTTTTTTTTTACCGAAAACTTTGTCTTTCTTCTTTTCACTTTTTTATTGAGATACAGAATACATATAGTAAAGAGTATGAAGTACACTCTTTCCTGATTTTGGAATGTCTAAGAATTTTTGTTTGTTTGCCACTTATTATGGATGTTATGTTGTTTAGTGTTGGATTTTGTTACCTTTCTTTAAAGAGTGCTGGATTATTTTTGATAGACTGTTGTTACTTGCATTTTAGTTTGATCATTATGAGACTTGTTTGTAAGAATTTGTGGAGTGGGTCTAGAGTAGCTGTTTACTGTAGGGATAGTTTAGCCCCTACTACCAAAAATGTGACCCTTTTGTGATCTCTATTGAATACTCCAATTAACCAGTGAGGAATCTCCAGTTTGGCTGACAAAAACAATTTCAAGCCCTGTGTGAATTTTGAGCAGTTCAGCTTATGGCTCTGTTGCTCTTTTCCTAAGCTCAGAGAGTTTTATCCTATGTGTGCAGGTCTTAGTGTTCAGAAAAAACCCAAGAGAAATTCTATGTAGATTTCTGAAGCTCTTTTTCTGTTTAGCTGCCTTCCTGCTGGCATTCTCTGCAACTTCTAGCCACCTCAGAATCCCTGAGCTCTGCTGTGTTCTCTTTGACATCCTTCTTCCTGTTCCACAATTCAGAATGTGCCTCCAAGCAGTAAGCTGGGGTGATCATATGGCTTAGTTTATTTATTTCCCTTTTCTTTGGGACCACAGTCCTGTACTTTCTGTTGTCCAGTGTCTAAAAAAAATGTTTATGTATTTTGTAGAGTATTCCATGTGCTTTACATGAAAAGGTAAATCTACTACCTGTTACTCCATCATGGCCACTAGTGGGATTTCACCACATCTTTTTAGAATGGAATTGTCAAGTTGATTCCAAATTTTTTTGTAAAATCAAAGGATCTAGAATAGCCAAAATAATTTTAAAAAAACAACAAAGTTAGACTTAACACTACCTCATTTCAATATGGTCTATTAAGCTACAATGTGGTATTAGAATAGACTATGTATTCTCAGTGTGAGTGATATCACCCCTAAGAGGGTGAAAATTAGCTCCTGGAGGGAAATATTCTTATTCTTTTCATGTAAAAAGCATATATATATATATATATATATATATATATATATATATATATATATATATATATATATATATAAAAAACATAAATATATTTCAGATATTAAAAATCCATGAGGGAGAGGGGCAATTAGGAATAAAAAAGTCTAGAAAGACTCCTTAGGAGGGTGATAATAAAAAGAGGTTGAGAGACACTGAAAAAGACAATTAGATAAATGGAACAGAGGAGAAAGTCCGGAATAGACTCACACATTGTGGTCAGCTGAGTTTTAGTCAAGCCACCAAGAGGAAAGTCTTGTTAAAAAATAGTGATATAACTACTAGATACTCAAAAGCATGCTTAAGGAAGAAAATGAACCTCAACCTCTATCTTAATCCACTCACAAAAATATACTCACAATGGCTCATAGTTCAAAATTTAAAACCTAGAAACCCAAAGCTTCTCTAAGAAAATACTGAAGAATATTTCCACAAACTTGGGAAAATAAAAACAAAGATTTTTTTTAAGGACACAAAAGTACTAACCATAAAAGAAAATACTGATAAACACTTCATGTCTTCAAAAGACACACCATTAATAAAGTGGATAAACAAGCCACAGACTGGGAAAAATGTCTGCAACATACATATCTAATCAAGGGGTCATATGCAGAATATATATAGAGGACTTATAAAAATAACAATTAAAATAACAATAGTGATTTTTAAATGAGCAAAAGACTTAGACAACCACTTAATAAAAAGGCAAATATATTTTAATAAAAACAAGAAAAGATGTTTGATAGCATCAGTAATCATGGAAATCTAACAAAACACTCTTTTACCCTCACTAGAATTGTTAAAATGAAAACGATTAATAATTAACAGTAGCAAATGTAGGCAAATGTGTGGAGCAACTAGGACTCTTCTGCATTGCTGGTGGAAGTGTAAAACGGAATGACCTCTTTGTAAAACTGGTTTTCATTTCCATATAAAGTTAAACATACATTCATAATATGATCCAGCAATTCCACTCAGGTATTTACCCAAAAACAATGAATACAAATGTTTATAGAAGAGATTCTCAACTGAGGATGAATCTCACCACTCCAAAGCAAGAAACATTTGGAAATGTATGGAGACATTTTTGATTGCTACAACTGGGGACTATTACCATATAGTAGGTAGAAGCCAGGGATGCTCCTTAAAAACTTATAGTACACAAGACAACCTCCACAGAAAGGATTTTCCACTCTAAAAGTCAAAAGTGCTGAGGCTGAGAAATCATGGTCTATGCAAAAACTTGTAAATGAATGTTCAAAGTAGCTTTATTCATACTAGCCCCTAACTGGAAAATCCCAAATATCCATCAACAGGTGATTGTATAAACAAATTGTGATGTATTCATACAGTGGAACAGTAATTGGCAATATGAAGAAGCAAGCTACTGAAATATGCAACAATATGGAAGCATTTCAAAAATATTTTGTGGTGAAAAAAGCAAGACATAGAAGAGTATGATTCCATCCATATATACGAATGTATAGGAAAGACAAAACAGAGAGCAGATCAGTGGTTTCCAGGAACTGGAGGTGGAGAGTGGCAATTGACTACAAAGAGGCCCGAGGGAACTTTTTGGAACGATGGAAATGTTTTATATCTTGATTGCGGTGGTGACCACACTGGAATATACTTTTTTCAGAATTGTTGAAATGCATGCTTAAAATGAGTGCATCATATTGCATGTTTATTTTGCCTCAATAAAGTTGGTTTAAAATAAAAGTCTGCAGGGATAGTATAGTATCTGTAGATCAATTTGGGAAGAATGGATATCTCAAAAATATTGAGTCTTCTAATCCATGGGCATGGTTTATCTCTCCATTTATTTAGTTCTTCTTTAATTTCTCTCAGCAAGGTTTTGTCATTTTTTGAGAAGTTTTACACATCTTTGTTAGATTTATTATTAGATAGTTGATATCCTATGATGCTATCATAAATGGTATTTAAAAATTTTTCATTTTCCAACTGTTCACTGCTATGTCTGGTTGCTTTTAACTTAGAAAGCCCTGTAGAACTACTGATATGAAGGGGAAAAGCTTTAAATAGGTATAGCAGCACAATTCCAAAAGCATGAATGAAGAGAACTGGTTTTATTTATAGAAAGTAGTTCCAGCAAGTATTATGCATTATATTTTTTATAATGTCTGCTAGGTTTCCAGCACATTTACTACCAGAGCGTATAGGCCAAAGTGTATCACTTACATAGTGAGGCGGCCTCATTTAGATCATGACATTTTGTGTGGCAGCCATGGAGGTTCCCTGCCTTTATCTCCCTTCAAGAAATGGCTTCCTGTTCATCTGCGAGGAATGCAGTTAGTAAACAGAGTATCCGTATCTCGAACCAGGTATCTGTGCTCTGGAGCTCCCTGCTGGGTTGGCCAAGACTTTGTTGGATTTCTATCATGGTCTGAGGCTCTTCCTGCTGACTTGGGCTTCCCCGGGCCCTTTTCCTTGCAGATGTATCAGAATGGTATCTCAGTCTGAAGGCTTTCCCTGCCCAAGTCAGATTCCTCCTCCTCGTGTCTTGCACGTGGATCCTTAGCTCTCTTCCCAAAGACTACATTTGATTTTACCGTGAGTCAGTTTACAGCTGCATAGCCCCCAAATTAACATCTCTGCCCATCATGCTAAAACACCACTCTCTCATTGGCTGGGAACACTGTTGAGTTTTCAAGCTCTCATTGTAAGAAGGCTTTTTTTTTTTCAAAAAAAAAAGTACTGCCAATTCTTTATGCTTGGTTTGAGTTGTAAGGCTGAGATTAAGAAAGGAAGAAAAAACATAGTATTTTTCTTTTCAAAAGTTCTTTCTTTAATGGAATATGTTGTTTGAAGGCTTTTGTCCAAGTCTCTGGGGTCTACAGAGGTAGAAGATTTCTGGATTTCTCATCTCTCATTGGTTTTCTGAAAATGCCCGAGACGTATAGTGGTTCTTATTTAGACTCTAACAACATTGCCATGCTTTCCTTCTATTCCTGTGTGGTCTTTTCAGGAAAGAGTAATTACCCTGTGGCTTCTCTACTACCATTCATTCATTCAACAAATATTTATTCAACACCTGCCATTTTAATGCATATTTAATGCCAGGCATTTTAATGCATATTTTATTCTATTAGACAAAATAAAACTAAAGAGAAAAATTAAAGCAAAGCACAATCATTGTGTGAATTTTAAAACCTGGAATAAAAGAGATTTTTTGTCTTGTCTTATAGCAATAGGTCAAGGGAAGGTTGTATAAAGTGGGTGGTAGGGAAAGGGAATAGAGTTAGATAATCTGTTGTTCTTTTAATGCTTTGTGTTATAGTAGAAGCATCTACTTTGCCAAACTGCATCTCAAACTTCACCTATCCCAAATGGTGCACACCCCAAGTCTCTCTCTTAAAAAATACCCCATTTTAGTAAATGACAAATCCATTCTTTCAGTTGCTCAGGTAAAAATCCTTAGAGTCATTCTCCACTCTTCTCTTTTATATTTCATATCCAGTCCATCAGGAAATCCTATGGACTAAATTCTACCTTCAAAAAATGCCCAGAAGCTAACCACTTATCATATTTCCCACAATACTCTAGTCCAAGCCACCATCATTTCTCTCTTGGTTATTGCAGTATTCTTCTAACTGATATTCTTTTTTTCAATTTAATTTTATTTATTTACTTATTTATTTTGCCTGTGTTGGGGCTTCGTTGCTGCATGTGGGCTTTCTCTAGTTGTGGTGAGTGGGGGCTACTCTTCGTTGTGGTGCATGGGCTTCTCATTGCAGTGACTTCTCTTGTTGCAGAGCACAGGCTCCAGGTGCATGGGCTTCAGTAGTTGCGACGCGTGGGCTCAGCAGTTGCAGTGTGTGAGCTCAGTAGCTGTGGTGCGTGAGCTCAGTAGTTGTGGCACGCGGGCTCTAGGGCGAGTGGGCTTCAGTAGTTGTGGTGCGTGGGCTCAGTAGTTGTGGCTTGTGGGCTCTACAGCCAGGCTCAGTAGTTGTGGCATACAGGCTTAGTTATTCCACAGCATGTGGGATCTTCCCGGACCAGGGATGGAACCCATGTCCCCTGCATTGGCAGGCAGATTCTTAACACTGTGTCACCAGGGAAGTCCCCTAACTGATATTCTTGTTTCTGTTCCTGGCAACTAAAGCTTACTCTCAGGAGTACCCAGAGTGCTCCAGGGCTATTCCTCTGCTGAAAATTCATTGCCTCTCCATCTCTGAATAAAAACTGGAACCAAAGTCCTTCCAGTGACTTTCACGGCCCTACATGATCTGCCCTCATTTTCTCTCTGACATCTCCTATTCTATTCTTCACTCTCTTCTACCCCACTGATCTCCTCAGTCACGGAGCATGTACCTGCCTCAGGGCCTTTGCACTTGCTAATCCCTCTGCTTGGGCTGCTCTTCTTCCAAAGATCCACCTGGTTTTCTCCTTAACTTTCAGGTTTTACTCAAATCTTGCCTTATCAATGAGGCCTTCTCTAGTCACTCTGTCTAAACTTGCACACACCCTCAAACCCTCTGCCCCCAAAGATACATCCTATCCTTGTTTCTCTTTCAGTTTTTTTCTTAACACGGATATCTAGCTAAAATCCTGTATATTTTTACTATTTATCTCATTTACTTATAAATAAGATTGTAAGCTCCATGTAGCATGAATTTTTATCTGTTTTGTTCAGTCTTGTATCCCCAGCATCTAGAACAGCTTTTAGTACATAGTTGGCACTCAAAAAATTTGTTGAATGAATGAATCTTAAGATAATATAAGCAAAATTCCAGAATGGAATGTATTTTGCTTTTTTGCTGTTTCTGTACTGCAAGTTCAAAGTCATCTTTTTGTTGTTATTTTTAAGCAAAATGAGAATCAGTGCTTTATAAAGCTTGTATGCCTAGCACCTTTATTTACATATGTATTTTTAAAGGGCCTCACTTGAACCATATACTATACTTAGAAGTCCTACTTTTAAAGGTCTCTATAGAAGGAGATTCTACAAGTCTCTCAGTAACTCTACTATTTAATTCTCATTATCAGAATCTTCTTTTTATTCCAGCCCATCTGCTGTGGTCTAAATGTTTGTGTCCCCTCGACATTCATTTATTGAAATCCTAATGCCCAATGTGTTAGTATTAGGAGGTGGGGCCTTTGGAGATACTTAGGTCATGGGAGTGGAGCCCTCATGAATGAGATTAGTGCTCTTATTTAAAAAAAAAAAAAAAAAAAAGATCCCACAGAACTCCCTTGTCCCCTTCTGCCATGTGAGGAAACAAGGAGAAATCTGTAACCTGGGAGAGGGCCCTCACCCACCCATGCTGGCACCTTGATCTCAGACTTTCAGCCTCCAGAACTGTAAAAAATAAATTTATGTTTTAATAAGCTACCCAATCTGTGTTATTTTATTATAGCAAATGGAATGGACTAAGACACTATTCTAAGAATTTCAGGCCTCTGTTTTGGCCTCTTCCTTTTGTCTGTTTTCAGTGAAAATGGGTAGAATTGGCACCTTTGTAAGTTAATCTCTTCTCCAAATTGAATCATTCCAGTTCTCCTAACTCTTCCTCCAAGTTTGGATTCACCAGCTCCCTAGTAAGCAACTTTGTGGCTCTTCTGTCAATTGTGCTCAAGGTTGGTATGCTTTTTAGTGAGAAATTCTCTCTTGGGCACAAGCTTTGATAACTCAAAGACCACTTCAGTGAGACAAATGGAGAAAAACACACACACCCCTTCTTATCTGCCACCACAAACTGGCCTCATAATTAACACAATGTGTGGAGTTTGCTTTCTATCAATTTAGGATAAATATCACAAAACAGCTCCATCTACACCAACACTGTCCTTGCTCAGGCCCCCAGCTTCTCCTGATCTGACTTCTGCAGTAGCCACCCTAATAGTTTCCTTTTCTCATCACAACCCCTTCACGTGCTCCTCCACACGGACCACCATTACCTCAGAAAAAATCTAGAGTCTCAGGATGCCACAGAAAGCATTTTTTGATCTGGCCTCCATCTCCCTGTCCAGCTTGACTCATCACCTAATCCTCCCAGGCCTTGTACTTTCGATTCTGCTTACTGAACTAACTAGAGTTTCCTGAGTACACCACAACCTCACAATTGCTTATTTCTGTTTATGATGTTTCCTTTGCCTAACTGTCCTCTCCCAACTTATCTACCTGCCTACAACTCTGAGGGGGTGGGGGAGGGGGATCTTGGAAGGGACTCAGTATAGAATATCCCTCTTCCCTATCTCAGTTCTGAATAAATTGAAAAATAAAGTAAAAAGATGAAGGAGTTGGGAGATAAAAATAGTAAACAGATTACCCTTGGAGCTCAGACTGGAGGTTGCGGCTTTTAGGTGTATGAACCCAGTGAGGATGCTCATAAAGAACACCAGAGTTGGGCAGCTCACCAGCCCACTGCAGCAGCACTGGGTAGGACTTAGCCTTGCCTGGTGGCCGAGGGAGAGCCTTCCCCAGATGCACTGTTACATGTGTGCCCTGCAGGCTGTGGATCCCAGCAGGAAGAAGAGAGAGATTGAGCTTGGTAAGCCCAGTGATCTTTTGTAAACTTTCCAATTAGGCCAGTCATTTCCTTCTCACTAAGACAGGGTAAGTAAAGAGGCAGAGAGAGGCCAGGAATGTGCTTTGAAACATCCTTCCACATGGACACCAGAAGCGGGAGAAAGGTAGTCCTGTATAACAGTCTTCAGGCCTCACTTCAGTGCTTACTCCCATGTGTATCCTTCTCTAGCCTTTACTTAGAGATTTAGAGGCTCTTTTCCCTCGTCAGTGGTTCTCAACCAGGGGTAATTTTTTGCCCCAGCGGACATTTGGCAATGTCTAGAGACATTTTTTGGTGTCTCTACTAGGAGTGAGTATGCTACTGGCATTTAGTCAGTAGTGGCTAGGGATGCTGCTTCTGCTAAACATTCAACAATGCACAGAATAGTTGCCCCAATAAATAATTATCCGACTCAAACACTCAATTGTGCCAAGGCTGAGAAATCTTGCCCTAGGCATACCCTGTCCCTAGTTTGTGCTCTCCCACCCTTATCTCCTTAGAGTCCCCCAAAGCAGGTATTATGTGTTTCAATTTTGGATTTCCAGTACCTAGAGGTGATCAATAAACATTTGTTGAAAGACTTAATGAATAAATGAGTCAGGCCATAAAAATTAAAACTACAAGGAAATAGTCAACCAAATTTCTAAATGATATAGAGACCAGTTATATACACCCCAGGGCTTTGAATCTGAAGGTGGAATGCATTTTTCTAAAATTCCGTGTAAAATGATGTATGTTCGTATTTGCATTTTTCTGAGTAGATAACCTAGATTTTATCAGATTCCCAAAGAAGGTTATTGCTCCAATAATGTTAACAATCACATTTAACACACCAGTTAAAAATTATACCTTGATAATTAGTGTATCAGTCCCTCTTTCTAGGAAACGTCTGGCTGTACCTGTCTGCCATGAAAGGATTACCTTGTGGTTCTGACTCATTATGCTGAAACTTAAGAACCACAAGTGCTTGTTTTTATGCCCAGAGCCTCCTGCCTTTGACTTTCTCATTGTTCTGTTATTGTTCATGACCCTTAGGTCACATTTGCTGTACCTAAGGGTACAGCAAGTATTGTATCCTGAGCGTTTCCTTAATCAATCTCCCTTTATTTTTTCTGTATTTCTAATTATGCATTGAATTTATGAGGACCACATTAGAATTTAATAGGGAGACTAGAAATTATCTGTCCAAAGCAGTCATTTTACAGATGACAAAATGAAGGCCCAAAAGAGATAGGTTAGTTGTTCAATATCAGGGAAACTGCAAGGATCAAAAACAGATCTGTTTCCTGGTTTAACCTGTTTTTTAGCACATAACCTTATGTTTTAACTATCATGACATCATACTCATTGCCCATCTTGATTCTTAAGAAATTTTAACTCTTGTATGTAATAGAAACTGCCTGCCATTTCCTGAGATTTGATCATAGCAAAAGAGAGAGAGACAGAGAAAAAAAATAAAAGAGGACTGACAGACAATACAATGACTGAGTAACAGTTACCTTTGAAGAGTTTCCCTGTACATTATGTCTTAACATAGAGTTCTTAGAAAATAAGTGTTGCTGAGGATGTTCTTTTTTCTTAGGTGAAAACAGAACTTAGCAGCAGACCACTGTAGGTCCCCAGGGCTGACTATACATTGAGGTCTGGCTTGGACAGGTCTAATGAGCTGGGGTCTTATATCATGAGTTCCAGAGGACATGAAAGGCGTGCACCTTCATGACGCCAAAATGATCACCTGGTAAGGAAACTGGCATCAGGGGAACAGAACCTCCTCTCTAACAGGAAAGGGCATGTATCCACACATCACCTTCTTTCAACCTGGTATTAACCCTGCAATTCAGAAACTGTTGCTCTGTCCCATTACAGACATATACGAAGGATTTCTGGTGAGAAAGAGGAAACATCTCTTAAAACTGGTCGCTTTTTATCATTTTGGCCACCTAGTAGCTGTGTAATCTTCAGCTAAACGCCTTCCATTTCTAAGCCTTGGTTTCCTCATTTGTAAAAAAGATGATAATGATGGCAACTGCCTTATAAGGTGCATACAGGATGCTTAGCTATTGCAGAGAACCCAGTAAGCTCTTACTAAATGTTAACTATTAACATTTGAATATTTTTAATGGTATTGTTTTAGAGAGTAGAAATACTCTAGCTAACCATTATAATTTTTCAGTTTCTTAGGGAGTTAAACTCTGCTTGGAAACTGAGCTTTCTCTTTCAATAATTTAGATGAAACATCTCCTTGACATTTCAGATGAGAACTTTACCACTGAGCAAGAGGAAAAGTTTGGGGTTTAATTTCATATTCGCAATTTACTAATCAAAATTGCTGTACCCGATTTTCCAATTGACCTGTACAGAGATTCAATACCTGGAACAGATACACTTGACTAAATTAATTTGAATTTATCTTTAGTTTTACAAGCTACCTTCAGCATTTAATATTATTGATTCACTAAAGTTGTGCAGAGTAACTGATGTGGGGGTATGGTGCTGACTGGGCAGAGAAATCTGCATAAGAAGAGGAAAATAAAAGCACAAACCAGTTCAACTGCCCTTATTGATCTGACTAGTTGTTAGACACAAAAATAAACCCTTCCAGTTAAGGCTTTAAAAATAATTTTTTCTGGCTTGGTTCTTTCAGGGTGTGTGTGTGTGTGCACGCGTGTGTGTGTGTGTGTGTGTGTGTGTGTATGTTTACATCCTATATTTTGAGATTATGGGAGAGCCTGTATGAACGATTAGAGAATAAGGCATTGGGATTTATTTCTTTTGGACTCTGGAAGCATGGATGCGTTTACTATTATACTCTTGAGTTCCTGGCTCTATGCATATATTCTTTCTTGTTTTATATCTTATGTTTCCCCTTTCGACCCCAATACCCACTCCATTCACCAACAGACATTCTAATTTAATATGTCCTTTGATATGCACATATCTTTGAAAACTGCATTAATATGTGCATTGCTTTTGTCACTTAACAGTATGTTTTTGATATCTATCCATGTTGCTGTATATACATCTAGAGTATGATTCTAACTGCTGTATGGTATTCCAAATATGCATTTGCTATATTTCATTTATATATTCTAGTAGTTGCACCTGAGTTGCCTCCCACTCTTATCACATACCACCTCATATGTAACTATCTACGGATCTGTGAGAATATTTTGTGAGGTATAAACTCAGGAACAGGACTTACAGGAAACTGAATAGACTATATCTATATACTTTTTAAACGTAAGTAGTGACAGACTACTCTCCAGTATGGCTCTTCCTGTTTCCATCCCTACTTCTAGTTTTCTGCTTTCCTGTTTCCACCTAAACCTTACTTGATATTATGTTACTTCTAATTTTTGCCTCTCAGGTCAGTGAAATATGATATTAAATAGCTATTTTAATTTTCTATTTTTCCCTGATTATTAGTGAGGTTGGGCATCTCTTCATACATCTATTAGCTATTTGGATTTTTCATTTTGTGAATCACTTCTATAGCCATGGTTCTTTTTTCCCCCCAGGATTTTTGTGTTTGTAGTTACCATAGAAGCTCCCGGTTTATTCTAGTTTTAGAGCTAGCAAATATTTTCTTCCAGTGACCTGTTAGCCTTGTTTATGGTGCCCTTCACTAAACAGAAAATCTTAAATTTCGTATAGTTACAGCCATCAATTTGGGGCATCCAAGAAGCCATTCCTTAAGATGGAGTTAGAAAATATTCTTTTATATTCTATATATTAGCTTTATAGTTTAACCGTGCACTTTTTGGTTTTTCATTCATGTGGAGTTCATCTTTGTGTATGGTATAAAGTAGAGAGCTACTTTATTCTTCTTCATGTGGTAAACCAGCACAGCCAGAATAATACGTTAAAAACTTATTTTTCTCTACTGCTTTATAATGCTTCCTCAATCATAAACCAGGTTTTATATATCTATGGGTCTGTTTATAAGCTCTCTGTTCAATTACACTGGTATCTTTGTCTGTTCTTGTACCAATACCACATTGTTTTTATTGCTAAGGTCGGGAGTGTATCTTAAAGCCTAAGGTGAGTCATCCAGCTTTGCTATTCTATTTAAAAATTGTCCTAGTAATTTGGGGACTTTTATTCTCCCATACAAATCTTATAATCTAAAAACATATTGCTGGAATTTCAGTAACATTTTCAGGTCAATATTAAGAGAAAAAATGTTATGTTGTCATTTTATCTGTTTACTCAGATTTTCTTTTACATTCTTAATAGAGCTTTAAAATTTTCCATGAGGTCTTGTGTATTATATAGTTAAGTTAGTTCTAAGTACAGTTTTGATTGTTACCATAAATGGTATTGCCTTTCTATTAATATTTTTAGCTTATTATTGCTGGTTGAAAATTTTAAGCTGATTTTGTTTGGCAAACTTGCTGAACTCTCTCAATACTTCTAATACTTCAATACTTTGTTAACTCCTTTGAGTTTCTTTAATGTAGACATAAAAAATGGCAGTTGTTTGTTCCATTCTAATCCTATACCTATTATTTTGTCTTCTAGCACTATCGTATGGCCAGAACTTCTGGTGTCATATCAAATAATGGTGACCATTGCAGCTAACCTTCAAATTTCTCTATAAACTATAATGTTGGTTATAAATTCTAGTAGATAGGCTTTATCTAGGGAAAACTTTTCCTTCTAATAACAGTTTTTAAAATAGTCCTTATCAAATTCTTTTCCCACCACTGTTTCAATAACAAACTTTTTTTCTAGTCCCTTAATATATAGATTCTATGTTAAACCACCTTTGTATTCTCAAGAGAAAAACTTCTTGATCATGATACTATTGTTTTCTTAAAATACGCTGCTTGATTCTATTAGCAAATAATTTTATTTAGAATTTTCTCACCTATGTTCATAAGTAATATTGTTTCTTATACCGTTCTCATCTGGGTTTGAAATCAAGGTTTTACTAGCTTTGTAAAATGACTTAGGCTGCTTTCCCTCTTCTCCTATTTTCTGGAATAACTCATATAAAATGTAACAGTTCTTTAAAAATTTAGTAAAACTCTACTGTAGAATTGTAAAAATGCTTATATTACCATAAAATTTTAATTGTGTTAGTCTATTAAACTTTTCTATTTCTTCTTGGGCCAGTTATACATTTCATGTTTTTTCTCTAAATTTATATATTTTACCTAGGTTTTGTTGTTGTTATTCTCTATTTCATTGCTTTTTCAACATTATTTCTAATATCCTCACTTCTCTTTTTTTCTTTGAGTTTACTTTGTTGCCCCTTTTCTAGCTTCCTTGGTTGAATTTTTAGCTCATTTGTTTCAGACTTCCTTGTTTGCTGATAAATATATTTAAATCTTTTGAGTTTCCTGTATAGTCCACATTAGCTATGTTTTGATTGCCTTCTAGTTACCCCCATTGGTAAGGGAGGGACTCTCCCACCCTAAATAGTATGAGATGGCCAAACACTAAGACACCTGACACTGGATATATGAGATTGACAGCAGTGCTATCAGTCACATAAACTCACAACCCAGGAGAAGAGGATACTGCATACCATGGAAGGCTACAGGGGGTGTACTCGGGAACACAGTGAACAAGCAGGGGCTGGGGGAGTCAGGCTTTGTAGTATCAAGAGGGAGTGGTGACCCTTGGTTCCCATAGGAGGATATGATTGGCTTGCTTAAATAATTTATGGGCTGACAAGGGAGTGAAGCCCATTTGGTTGAGGATCAGGTGAGATGCAGCCAGTCCAGCTGATAGGGAAACTAGCCAGGTGGGGAGCCTTTCCCAGTGCATCATATTTAATGAGAGTAGGGGAACTCATGAGTAGGCCTTTTGAAGTCCTCTCAGTTTCAGATGTCAAGGCAGCACATAATATTGCATCTTAATTTTGGGCCTCACACCACAAGCTATGTCCCAGAAATTTTGATATGTAGTGCTTCCTATGTGTTTATAAATTTTCTTATGATTGACTCTTCAACCTAAGAGTTATTTAGTTATATATATATATATTTAGTTAGCTTGTTAGTTTATTTGGTAAATATGTATATATACATATATACAGACACATAACATCTTTAAAGGTATTATTTTACTTTTTTCTTAACAACCAAATTTATTTCTTTATGGTCAGAAAATGTAGTCTGTGTAATGTTACATTTTTGGAATTTTTTTGAGGAATTTTCTTTCTTTATGACATAGTCACTTTTTGAGATTGTTCCATTTGTGCTTTAAAAGAATATGCAGTTTGTGGCAGGATCAAGATGGCAGAGTAGGAAGACCCTGAGCTCACCTCCTCCCACAAACACATCAAAACTACAACTACATATAGAGCAACTCTTGCTGAGAATGACCTGAGATGAGCAGAACAGCTCTTCTACAGTCAAAGCTATAAAGAAAAAACCAAATAGAGTCTGGTAGGAGGGAAGTGAACTAGTCAGGACCCACAACCCTAGTGGGTGACCCAGAAGAGGAGGCGGATATCACAGGCTAGGGGATTCTCCATAAGGACTGAGGGGTTTAAGCCCCACATTAGGTATCCCAGCCCTGGGGTCTGACACCAGGAAGACAAGCCCCCTTAGTTGGTTTGAAAACCAGTGGGGCTTACTGAAGGGCTGTAAGAAACCAAGACTCTGCTCTCGAAGAGCATGCGCACAGACTTCCTTGTACCCAGTCCCAGTGCAGGAGCATGAGATTTAAAACTGCCTGGTGCTCTGGCTGGCCTGCCAGGACTGTCCCAGCACATGTCAGCCAGCACCAGGCTCCTGCTCCAGCCCCTCCTGCTCCAGTAGTACTCTTCACTAAGGCAGAGACCACCATTGCCAGTGCACATGCTGGGGAAGGAATTAAGCCAGCCTGGGCCCTGGCCCTGCCTCTAGCCAGGGCAGAGACCTGGAGCCAGCTCAGAAGTGTGGCTCCAATCCCTTGGGCCCCAATCCAGCCTCTGAACAAGGCAGAGACCCAGAGCCAGCTCAGAAGTGTGGCTTCAGCCCCTTGGGCCTGGCCATGCCCCCAATTAAGGCAGAGACTGCCATTAGACACAGGAGAAGCCCAATAACCTCAGGGCTCCTACTCTAGCACCTTGGGCCCTGGTCCTGCCCCATAATAAGGCAGTGACTGCCACTGAGCCTAAGAGAAGGCCCAGCTCACACCTGGCTCTGGCTCTAGTCCATCCATCTCTAGCCCTACCTCCCACCAAGGCAGCAACTGCCAGAACATCCCTGGAGAAGAGGTGACTTGTGCTCACTCCAGATCCAGCTCTCCTACCAAAGCTACTGGGCACATGCAGACCAAACAGGCATGTTCCCACACAAAGACAAGCCTTCAAGACCGGGACAGGTAACAATTTTGCCTAATTTCATAGAGAAAAACAAGAAAGTCAAACAAAATAAGAAGACAGAAGAATATGTTTCAAATAAAAGAACAAGATAAAACTCCCGAAAAAAACCCTAATGAAACAGAGGTAAATAATTTACCCAATAAAGAGTTCAAAGCAACAGTAATAAAAATGCTAACTGAATTTGGGAAAAGACTAGAAAAACACAGTGAGAACTTCAAAAAGGAACTAGAAAATATAAGAAAAAACCAATCAGAGTTGAAGAATATAATAACTGAAGTGAAGAATACACTAGATGGAACTAACAGCAGATTAGATGATACAGAAGAACACATAAGTGATCTGGAAGATAGTAATGGAAATCACCCAATCAAAAAAGCAAAACGGGGGCTTCCCTGGTGGCGCAGTGGTTGAGAGTCTGCCTGCCGATGCAGGGGACACGGGTTCGTGCCCCAGTCCAGAAAGATCCCACATGCCGTGGAGCAGCTGGGCCCGTGAGCCATGGCCTCTGAGCCTGCGCGTCCAGAGCCTGTGCTCCGCAACAGAAGAGGCCACAACAGTGAGAGGCCCGTATACGGCAAAAAAAAAAGCAAAAGGGAAAAAATTTTAAATGAAGATACTTTTAGGGACCTCTGAGACAACATCAAGTGTACTAACATTTGCATTATAGGGGTCCCAGAAGAAGAAGAGACATAGAAAGGTGATAGAAAATGTATTTGATAAAATTATGGCTGAAAAGTTTCTAAACTTAATGAAAGAAATAGATATCCAGCTCCAGGAAGCACAGAGAGTCCCAAATAAGATGAACCCAAAGAAACACACACCAAGGCATATCATAATTAAAATGGCGAAACTTAATTTTAAAGGCAGCAAAAGAAAAACAAAGAGTCACATACAAGGGGACCCCTATAAGGCTATCAGCTGATTTTTCAGCAGAAACTTCACAGGCCAGAAGGGAGTGGCATGATATATTTAAAGTACAGAAAGAAAAAAATGTACAACAGAGGATACTCTACCCAGCAAGGTGATCATTCAGAATTGAAGGAGAGATAAAAAGTTTCCCAGACAAGCAGAAATTAAGATTTCATCACCACTAAACTGACCTTATAAGAAATGTTAAAAGGTCTTCTTTAAGTGAAAAAGCAAAAGGCTAAAACAAGAAATTTTTTAAAAATAGGAATGGAAAATCTCACTGGTAAAGGAAGATATATAGTAAAGGCAAAGGATCAACCACTTAAATAAGCTAGTACAAAGGTTAAAAGACAAAAATTGTAAAAGCAACTACAGATACAATAAACAGTTAAGGGGTAGACATGAAGATGTAAAACATGACATCAAAAACACAAAATACGGGGGAAGAGGGAGTGAAAAACATAGATCTTTTAGAATGTGTTTGAACTTAAATGACTATCAGTTTAAAACAAGTAGATATAATTATAAGTCTACATATAAGAACTTCATGAGAACCACAAATCAAAAACCTACAATAAGTACACAAAATTAAAGAGAAAGGAACCCAAACATAACACTAAAGAAAATCACCAAACCACAGGGAAGAGACTAAAAGAAGAAGGAAAGAAGAGAGAAGAAGAAGAACTACAAAGACAATGAGAAAACAAGTACAAAATGGCAATAAGTACTGTACATACCTATCAATAATCACTTTAAATGTCAATGCACTAAATGCTCCATCAAAAGACACAGGGTGAGGGCTTCCCTGGTGGCGCAGTGGTTGAGAGTCCACCTGCCGACGCAGGGGACACGGGTTCATGCCCCGGTCCAGGAAGATCCCACACGCCACGGAGTGGCTAGGCCCATGAGCCATGGCCGCTGAGCCTGCATGTCCGGAGCCTGTGCTCCGCAATGGGAGAGGCCACAACAGTGAGAGGCCCGCGTACAGCAAAAAAAAAAAAAATTAGAAAAAGAAAAATAAACAAAGCCCAAATCAGCAGAGGGAAGGAAATAATAAAGGTCAGAGTGGAAGTAAATTTAAAAAGACCAAAAAAGACTAGAAGAGATCAATGAAACCAAGAGCTGGTTTTTTGCAAAGATAAACAAAATTGATAAACCTGTAGACAGGCTCATTAAGAAAAAGGAGAGAGAACCCCAATAAAATTAGAAATGAAAGAGAAGTTACAATTGATATCACAAAAATAGAAACAATCATAAGAAAATAGTAGGAAGAGTTGCATGTCAACAAATTGGACAACCTAGAAGAAATGCATAAATTCCTAGAAGCATACAATCTTTCAAGATTGAATCAGGAAGAAACAGATAATCTGAACAGATCAATCACTAGTAGTGAAACTGAATCAGTAATAATAATAAAAAAAAACTTCCAACAAACTAAAGTCCAGGACCAATGGCTTCTAAGGGGAATTCTACCAAACATATAAAAGTGAGTCAATACCTATTGTTCTCAAACTATTCCAAAAAACTGAAGAGGAGGGAACACTGTTAAATGCATTCTACAAGGCCATAATTACCCTGATACCAAAACCAGACAAAGGCACAACAAATAAAGAAAATTACAAGCCAGTATCCCTGATGAATGTAGATGCAAAAATCTTCAACAAAATATTAGCAAACTGACTTCAACAATATATAAAAAGGATCATACACCATGACCAAGTGGGATTTATTCCAGGGATTCAAGGATGATTCAATATCTGTAAATAAATCAATGTGATACACCACACTGCAAAAACAAAGGATAAAAATCACATGATCATATCAATAAATGCATAAAAAACTTCTGACACAAAATTCAACATCCATTCATGATAAAAATTCTCAACAGAGTTGGTAAAGAGCAAACATAACTCAACATAATAAAGACTATTTATGACAAACCCACAGCTAACATCATACTGAATGGTGAAAAGATTTGATTTTCCTCTAAGATTAGGAAGAAAACAAGGATGACCACTCTCATTTCTATTTAACATAGTATTGGAAGTCCTAGCCACAGCAATCAGACAAGAAAAAGTAACAAAAGGCATTGAAATTGGAAGAGAAGAAGTAAAACTGTTATAATTTGCAGATAACATGATACTATACATAGAAACCCCTAAACACTCCACTAAAAAAACTATTAGAATAAATGAATTCAGTAAAGTAGCAGGGTATAAGATTAATATACAGAAATCTGTTGCACTTCTATACACTAATAATGAACTATCAAAAAGAGAAATCAAGAAAATAATCCTATTTATAATCACCTTGAAAAGAATAAAATGCCTAGGAATAAATTTAACCAAGGAAGTGAAAGACCTATACTCTGAAAACTGTAAGAGATTGATGAAGGAAATTGAAAATGATATAAATAAATGAAAAGACATCCCATGGTCATGGATTGGAAGAATTAATATTGTTAAAATGGCCATACTACCCAAAGCAATCTACAGATTTAATGCAATATCTATCAAAATACTCATGACATTTTTCTCAGCATTAGAACAAATCATCCTAAAATGTATATGGAACCTCAAAAGACCACAAATAGCAAAGAAATCTTGAGGAAAAAAGAACAAAGCTGTAGGTATCACACTCCCTGACTTCAGACTATACTACACAGCTACAGGAATCAAAACAGTATGGTACTGGCACAAAAACAGAAACACGGATCAATGGATCAAAATAGAGAGCCCAGAGATAAACCCATGCACCTATGGTCAATTAATTTATAACAAAGGAGGCAAGAATATACAATGAGGAAAAGACAGATTCTTCAATAAGTAGTGTTGGGAAAACTGTACAGCTACATGTAAAAGGATGAGATTAGAACACTTTTTCACACCATATACAAAAATAAACTCAAAATGGATTAAAGACCTAACTGTAAGAACTGAAACCATAAGACTTCTAGAAGAAAACATAGGTAGTAAACTCTCTGAAATAGGTCTTAGCAACATTTTTGCAGATTGGTCTCCTCAGTTAAGAGAAACAAGATTAAAAATTAACAAATGGGACCTAATCAAACTTAAAAGCTTTTTCACAGTGAAGGAAACCATCAACAAAACAAAAGGGCAACCTACCAAATGGGAGAAGATATTTGCAAATGATATGTCCAATAAGGGGTTAACATGCAAAATATATGAAGAATTTATGCAACTCAATATTCAAAAAACAAACAACCTAATTATAAAATGAGCAGAGGATCTGAATAGACATTCTTCCAAAGACATACTGATGGCCAACAGGCATATAAAAAGATGCTCAACGTCACTAATCATCAGGGAAATTCAAATCAAAAGTACAATGAGATATTACCTCAAATCCATCAGAATGGCTATCATCAAAAATGCAAGAAATAACCAGTGCTGGTGAGGATGTGGAGAAACTGGAATGCTAGTACACTGTTGGTAAATTGGTACAGCCATTCTGGAAAACAGTACAGAGGTTCCTTAAAAATAGAACTACCATGTGACCCAATAATTCCACTCCTGGGTATTTACCCAAAGAAAACAAAAACACTAATTTGAAAAGATATATGCACCCCAATGTTCACAGTGGCATTATTTACAATTGCCGAGATACGGAAGCAACACAAGCACCAACTGATAGACAAATGGATAAAGAAGATGTGATGTGTATATAATGGAATATTAGCCATAAAAAAGAATGAAATTTTTCCATTGGCAACAACATGGATGGACCTGGAGGGTATTATGCTAAGTGAAATAAGTCAGACAAAGACAAATACTGTATGTTTCCACTTATATGTAGAATATGAAAAATGAAACAAATAAAGAATACTGTATAACAAAACAGAAACAGACTCACAGATACAAAGAACCAACTAGTGGTTACCAGTGGGGAGAGGGTTGAGGGGAGGGGCAAGATAGGTGAAGGGGATTAAATGATACAAATTACTAGGTATAAAATAACTAAAAGGATATAATGTAAAGCACAGGGAATGTAGCCAATATTTTATAATAACTTTATATGGATAATAATCTATAAAAATACCAAATCACTATGTGTATACCTGAAACTAATATAATATTTTGTCAACTATATTCAACAAAAATAATAATAAATAAAAATAAAGAATATGCATTTTTTGTTTGATGGGCATAAATTTCTGTACATATCCATTAGCTCAAATGTATTGGTTGTTTAAATATTTTGTTGTTGCTTATTTTTGACACTTGGAGGATCAATTACTGAAGAGTTGTGTCTTGAAACTCTAGCTTGCTAACTCTACTTTCAACGGTTTGAAATTTGCCTGATAGGTATTATTCTAATCTTTCATTTTCAACTTTTTTTAATCTCTTCATTTTAAATTTCTCTCTTCTTATGAACATCCTGCTCAGTTTTGTTCTCTTTTTGAACCTGAACATTTATGTCTTTTGATTGGTGAGTTTACTCAAATTTATTGTAATTATTATTCCACCAGGACTTATTTCTATAACACAATTTTTTGTTTTCTTTATTATTTTTGTGTTTTATTTCTTTATTCCCCACTGTATCAGGTAGCTCTTGTGTCCTGCTTTACATACTCTCACTCTACCTTTTACTCCAGTCTTTCTTGCAGTGATCAACTTTACAGGGGTATGACCTAATGGTACCCTGACTCACCTGCAAGTTGTATCTCTTGCTTCTTGCTTTCTGCCCCAAGGCTTATCTGATGCAGCAGCATGGCATGAGCTGTTTATTCACGGGCAGACTGAAAGTGTGAGTTTGCAGCTCACAGGCAATACACTCCCTTCTTTCAATCCTTGGGAAGGCAGAAAATTGCAAGGAACATTTTCCATAGCTCCTTAGAGGGTCCCACGAGGACCACTCTTTATCTGTCCACAGCTCCATAATGCATCCTTACGTTGGTTTTTCCTCCTTTCCTTCTGTTTTGCTCCTCCAGTCCCCTACTCCTGCTCACTGCAATCACTTTCCCAAATAAACTATCTATATGTAAGCCCTTGTGTCAGATTCCGCTTTCTCAGGAGTATCTAGGCTAAGACTCCTAACTTGCTTTGAAATATGGAATTTTCTTCAACTAGTTTGAAAGTTATATACCGTATAGTTTTATTTTTCATTGATATTTAATTTATTAAAATGGATGCTTTCCTCATCAATTTCATGAGCTAATAACATCTATAACTGCCACTCTCTCCCTTCCAAGAAACAGATGTAATTTAGCTTATGTTCACTTTTCTCTGGTTGCTCTGCTCCTGGCCATTTTGGTATCACACAAAATTTTGTTTGGAATTATTATAGACATATCTTGTTTCTCTTCCTGATTCTTGCATTTTAATATGAAATCAAACTTTACTCCCTATACAGCTATAGAATCCTGCAATATCTATTTCTCTTCCTCTGTAAATATTTGTCCAAGAGTGTATTTAATGAGAGTCTTATGTTATATATTTTCTCAGTCTTACCTCACTGAGAATATAAAACCCAAAGTTCAAAGATCTTTTTCTTTAACACTTTGTGTTAACCAGTAACATAAATATTACTCTATTATCTTATTCCATCTAGGGTTGCTGTTGAGAAGTTAGATAATAATAATAGCTAACACTTACAGAATGCTTACTATATGCAAGCATAGTGTATATATTATATATATATACATATATATATCTTAGAATATTCTAAGAAATTTACATATATTAACTCATTTAATGTCAATGACAGCAATCTCATTCTTGTTCCTTTGTAGGTATAATTCCCTGTCCCCATCCCCTACCCCCATTTTGAAAGCTTGTAGAATTTTTCTTTTTTGGTTGATGGTCTTAAGTGTTAGTATATTGCTGTTAGGTTTGATTTCTTTTTTCACATACTCTATTTATCAGTCCATGGGTCTTTTTTTATCTAAGGTATCATATATTTCCTGAGTTCTGAAAAATTCTAGTTTATCATTTCCTCAAATATTTCCTTTCCTCCATTTATTTGGTTTTGGTTTTGCTTTTTTTCCAGCTTATTGATCTATAATTGACATATAACATTGTGTGAGCTTAAGGTATACAATGTGATGATTTGATACACTCATATATTGTGAAATGCTTTGTCACAGTAAGTTAGTTAACACAACCATCACCTCACATAATTACCATTTTTTTCTTTTTTTGTGGTGAGAACATTTAAGATCTACTCTCAACAACTTTCAAATATATAATGCAGTATTGGAAACTATAGTCACCATGCTGTACGTTAGATGACCAGAACTTATTCATCTTATAACTGGAAGTTTGTACCCTTTGACCAACATCTCCCCATTTCCCTCACTCCTCCAGCCCTGCAACTACCACTCCACTCTCTGTTTCTGAGGGTTCAGCTTTTTTACATTCCATGTATAAGTGAAGTCATACATTATTTGTCTTTCTCTGACTGACTTATTTTACTTAGCATCCATGTTGTCAAATGGCAAGATTTCCTTCCTCCATTTATTTGTTCCTTCTTCCCAAGACCCCTGTTATATAGATCTCAACTTTTTAAACAAATTTCTATCTTCTGTATCTCTTGCTTTCCCAGGAAGCCTGATGCTTCCTGGGAGAGTTCTCCATCTGATCTTCCAGTTCACTAATTCATCTTCAGGTATATTGAGTTCTTTACTTTAACTCTCATGTTTTGATGCCCGAAATTTCTTTCACTGATTCATTCTTACAATGATTTGTGCCTGTTTTGTGTTCCTAATAATCTCCCTTATTTCTTTGAGGATTTTATTATGCTTAAAAATTTTTTCTTCCCTCTGGTGCATTAATTGTGCTTCATCTAGTGCAGGTTGTTCAGTTTACCTTCTTTTAAAATGCTTGCACCTCAAAAAATTAATACTTTAGCTGGTAATGTTTCCAAGCTGAATGAGCAAAAGCCTAGACTCTGTCTAATACCCATCAGAGTGCACTTGGCCTCAGGGAAGAGATATTCCTCAAGGAAGAAGGTCTATGGTGTTATGTCACCACAGACATAACATGGTGTACGTCACCCTCCTATCACTCACTCTGCTTGCTCTGCCATCAACTAGGCAAGCTGCTTTGAAATCTTCCTATGCCTTGGCCTATGGCACTAATCTTTGTCAAGAGCTGCTTCCCTGAATTGCAATCACCTATCCCATGGGAAATAAGAAGGGGAGAGGGAGGGAAGAATACTTAAGGGCTGGCCTCTTGCACGTGATTTTTATTAGTGTCCACCAAAGATAAAAAGCTCTTCCTCAGCTGGCTCTGATCCAGAGCATAGAATGGTCCTCTGCTTTGGGCTACCACACCCCTCACACCTGGGCCTAACTCTCTTCTGTCCTCCCAGGAGTTTCTCACAGTTTGAATGTCAGGTTCTAGGATTCCTCAACCTTTTTCTTCTCTCTTGGCATCCCCAGGAGTGGGTCAGGGGACTAGAGCTAGCTCCCTTTCTTAACAGAACCAGCCAAGCACTTTCTGCATCCTCCCAACTGTATCCCACTCCTCACTTATAAAATGTATTTAAGAAAACATTTCTGCTCAGAAATATGTTAAGGCTGAGTCTTTCATCCAGAAAGTTTTACTTCTACAATGATAGAAGAGGGTGTCTCACAGACTTGAGGTGGCAGTTTTGTGTGAAGGTGTTGAGCTTTTAGAAAGAATATAACCAGGGCAAGATGGTTTGATAGGCCTTGACAAGTACATATACCTCAGCCATATGTACTGGCTCCCAATAACTCTGCAGAGAATTTTTCATTCATTCCCCCCTTTCTTTCCTTCTTTTCTTCTTCTTCTTTTCCCTCTCTTTCCCTCCCTTCCTCCTTCTCTCTCCTTCCTTTCCACTCTCCCTCTCTCTCTCTGCATGTAAAATAATCAGAAGCTGCTTGCCCACAGCAATGTGAATCCATACAGTGGGACTCAGGTAAAAGCAGATCTGTAGCAGGAAGTTTGGTGGAAGGGCAAAGAGAAACACTTTGGTCAGAGGATTACGTCTAGACAAGGGTGACTGATTTGACTCCAAAATTAGTGTTGCAATGTAATTTCCCCAACAATAGGTGATTCTTATAAGCAAAGCAAAGCAAAGCATTATATGGTTCTTCTTTGCTCTTCTAATTTTAATGTCCCCTCAGATTTCTACCACTAATGTGCTTCTTGCCAGAAGCAAGCCAGAATGGTTGAGTAAAGACAGCTGGATTAGTCACTCCAAATTACTTAATAGTTTACAAAAGAAAAAAAATTACCAGAAACCTATAGTCAATTTTTGTTTTCTCCCAAAGTGAAAAGGTGCAAGGGACTATTCAGAAAATGTTATTTTATTTGTATTATACATTTATGTAAATTCACAAGAATAAATGTTTTCTAATGACATCATCCTCCCTCTTTTTTTTTTTTTGCGGTACGCAGGCCTCTCACTGTTGTGGCCTCTCCCGTTGCGGAGCACAGGCTCCAGACGTGCAGGCTCAGCGGCCACGGCTCACGGGCCTAGCCGCTCCGCGGCATGTGGGATCTTCCCGGACCGGGGCACGAACCCGTGTCCCCTGCATCAGCAGGCGGACTCTCAACCACTGCACCACCAGGGAAGCCCCCTCCCTCCTTTTTAAGTAGATAATTAATTGACGGGTACACTTTCCAAAAGAAGGATTTCACCAAATAAGGGCCTTTGCAAATGCAAATGCACAAAGCACACACTCACTAAATAAAAAAAAAAAAATCTGCCCTCAAAGAGAAAGAATATACCTAAGTAATTGCTTCTTAGAAATAATAATGTTATTCGTTTACTTCAGATTTTCTTCTTCAGATATCTCAATTCATTTGATAAAGGAAAATGGCTTTTAAAGCTGTTCTTTTGCATTTTTGACATCTAAACTTATTTCATTATGGCCAGAACCTATTTCAACCTGTTAATTTGTCCTTCTAAGTATGTCATAATCATTCCCTCCCTGCTTTCTATACCACTATCACATCCTTATCCCCTGTATCATTTACTATTGCTGCATAACAAAACACCCCAAAACTTAGTGGCTTAAAACAAGTATTTATCATGTAAAGTTTGCAGGCTGCCTGGGGTTAACGGAGGCTCAGTTGTGCCTTAGCTCTCTCTCTCTAGGCTAGCCAAGACACGTTCTTCTCTTGGTGATGGCAAAAGCAAGTTCAATCACACAAGTGCTTCTTGAGTCCACTAACATTCTATCAGTCAAAGCAAGTCACATGGTCAAGTCCAGAGCCAAGAGGTGGGAGATACAGGGTGGGAGAGAGAGGTAGCAAATGTTTAAAATAGTAATATAACCTACCACATCCCTTTATGTTATGGAACAGCAACCTTTTAGCTGCTTTTGATGAATGTAGAATTATCCTGTCCAATGTTTCCTGTATGTATTTCCCATATTCATCTTCCTTAAACACTACTTTTATCATGTCACTCATCTGTTCTGAAATCATGAATGGGTCACAATTTCCAACTACACTGTGTATAAAGTCTTCTTCCTGTCTTTCAAAACCCCTTATAATTTGGCCATTCTTCATTTCCTCAACATATATCCTCCATTCTAATGAAGCCAGACTCTTCAGTATTTCATGAACAGCCTTTTCCTAGTCTTACTTAGATACCTTTATTCACAACAGTTCCTCTCAGCCCAAAATGCCACCTTCTCTCCCCAGTCCTAATTACACCTCCTTCACAAAGTTCCCTAGGTAATTTTCCCTAACTTGTCTCCCTTTTTTGCTATTGAATCAATGTGTTATTTCTCCCAGGGGAAGATTTGTTGTTCATTTATTGATTCAACAAAGTTTTACTTAGTATTTACTAGATGCCAACATTATAGTAAGTGTTGGAGATAACGTAGGGAAAAAGACCCAGTCCCTGTCCAACAAGACAATCCCTTTAGGGAATATTAGAGTGTGATAGAGCTGTAGAGAGGTGAACATAGGCGGTGTGGGAGTAGGCAGGACAGGCATTTAATCCTGTCTTGGGGGACTATGGAAAGATATTTGGAGAACAAGTTGTCCATGGCTAAATCGGTGTGATGAATGAGAGTTATTAAGGTGAAAAAGGAGTGGGAGAAAGCATTAAGGGTAGAAGGAACTAAGATGAGGAAGAAAGGGCCAGAATATCTGGAGGGCTGCCCACAATTCAGTGTGGCTGAGGCACTGAATGTGAGACAGAGAGAGGGACATAAGGCTGGAGAGGAAAGCTGTGTATAATATGAGCTGAAACTCATCTTGAAGGCAGCAGGGAAGTAGGAAGTGTCTTAAGCAGGGGCATGACATAATCAGATTATTGTTTGGGGATTTGTTTTGTTTTTAAAATTGAGATAGAATTGAAATATAACATTATATTAGTTTCAGGTATACAACATAATGATTCAATATTTGTAATTATTGTGGAATAATCACTACAAGTCTTGTTAACATCCATCATCACACATAGTTACAGTTTTTTTTTTTTTAGGATGAGAATTTTTAAGATCTACTCTCTTATTAACTTTCAAATATACAATGTGGTATTATTAACTACAGTCACCATGCTGTATATTACATCCCCAGAAATTGTTTATCTCATACCATGCTGTATATTACATCCCCAGAAATTGTTTATGTCATAACTGGAAGTTTGTACTTTTTCACTCCCCTCACACATTTTGTACTCCCTCTGGCAACCACCAATCTATTCTCTGTATCCATGAGTCTGGGGTTTTTTTTAAATTCAGATTCTATATATCAGAAAGATCATATGGTATTTGTTTTTCTCTGTCTGACTTATTTCACTTAGCATAATGCCGTCAGGGTTCATTCATGGTGTCGCAAATGGTAGTATTTCCTTTTTTACGGCTGAATAATATTACACTATGTATATATATAATGTTACATAAGTATATACTATATATAATTATATAATATAATATTTTATATATATATATATTTTTTCTTTATCCATTCATCCATTGATGGATACTTAAATTGCTTCCCTGTGTTGGGTATTGTAAATAATGCTGCAATGAACATGGAGCTGCAGATATATTTTTGAATTAGTGTTTTCATTTTCTTCAGATAAATACCCAGAAGCAGAATGTTGAATCATATGGTAGTTCTATTTTTCATTTTTTAAGGAACCTCCATACTGTTTCCCATAGTGGCTGTATCAATTACATTCCTACCAACGGTACACAAGTGTTCCCTTTTCTCCACATTCTCTCCTGTTTTAAATCTTTTAAAACAGACTAATTTTTTAAAAGATCACCTTGGCTGCTCTGTGGACCATGGATTAAAGGGAGACAAGAAGAGAAGCAAGAAGACCAGTCAGGAGGCTGTTGTAATAATCCAGGAGAGAGATGAGTGTGGATCAAACTAAGGTGGTGGAGAAAAGTAGATGATTTCAGAGATATGTGGAAGTGGATTTCATAGGACTTGGCTATTAAATGAAATAAGGCTGCAAAGCAAATAGTGGTGCCACTAGTTTGGGGAACCTGAGAGGAAGAAGAGGAGAGATGGAGAAGTGGAGAGCAGGGCAGAAGTAGGATGAAGATGTGGATGATGAAGGGCAGTCGGGAGAGGGTGCCACACCTTGATGCTAATTAAAGAATGATGCTTGCAGATATCACCAAGCAGGCATATAAGGAGGACGTTGCCAGTACCCCTGAGATCACTCCACATAGGTGGCCATCTAGCCTGCTCATGTGGTGTGGTGGGGGTGGGGGGTAAATTCAAGCTGGAGTGGGCCTACGAGACATGCTTCGCCCATTGTTGCCTAAGACACAGATCAGCCTGGTTGTGGTTACTACTGGCGGGGCACAAAGTTGCTGAAGGTAAGACTATGGGCCTTTGTGCATTTCTCTCCTTATTGGACTTAGAATAGTGATAGTTGTTAACAATTCCTCATTCCTTCAATACATACCCCCTGGTGAGGTTCCTGAGAGATGCAGCGCATCCCTACTCATTTGATATTGCCAAACTAGTAAGACTCCATTAAATAAGAAATGAAAGAATTAAGTCTGAGAAAGTTAAAGTCAGTTTTGCATTAAAAAATTACCTTCCTTGTCAGGAAACTGAAATTAATATTTAACCTGTATATCTTGAGAAATAAAATTTCCTTTACTGGAAGAACAATGAAAATATATGTATTGGATCTTAAAAACAAAGGCAGATTTATAGAGTTTTATGTTAATATAAGTGATACTGGAAGGTTGCCCCAAAAGAAAATAGTGCCCATAGGAATGACAGCTACACAACTCAAGGGAGGCAACTGTGTACTTGACGGCTTGCAGTGTATTCAGTTACTGGGTAGATCAGCAACTCAAAGTCCTCAGCAGTGCAAAGGGGTATTAGATCACCCACCACCTCCCCCCTCCCCCAACCAGGGCAGGATTCTTCCCTCTGGTATGTTCATAAGGAGTCTGTTCAGTCTCGTTTTAAAGGTCTTAAGCTTGGAGGTTTTAATCACCTCCTTTAGAAGAATCTTCCCTCCTATCATAGGAAATACGTCCTTAAGGGAAATTCACTGATACTTAACCCATATTTTACTTGTTATAATTTCCTATTACCCTAATTAAAACCTTCCTCTGAGCCTTTCCTTGTGACTCATTCACCAAGTATCACCTCTTCCTCTGTGGTGTTTTTGCCATTCAGATCCCTTGCATGTGGACAGTTATCCTGAGTCTGTAGTCAGCCTTAATAGTTAGGAAATGTTTAAGCCTGTAGTACTAATAAATCAGCTCAAGGTATAATTAGAGGCTTAACTCTGTGTGGAGAAGATGTAACCCATTTGTTAATAATATCACTTAGGTCTTTTGAAAACATTCTTGCCTAAAATAACTGAGTCAAATTAAGAATGAGCCTTAAACAAAATGTCAAAATAATGGCCTTCTAGGACAGTATGAGCCCAATTCCTTCACTGAAAATGCAGCTAAGAATGCTCTGTAGCTTTCTGCTAGCTATTCTAGAGGCAAGTTGACTCAGCTTCTCCAAAGCTGATTAAAATTCAGATGTAATTAATATTCACTGATGTGCTAGATGCTTTTATTTAATCCCCACATTACACTCATTTTACAGACAACTATAACAAGACTAAGAGATGTTAAGTAACGTGCCCAACGCCACACAGTTGGAAGTGACAGACTCAGGGTATAGACTCGGATCTTTTGATTCTAAATCCTGAGCTCTCGAAGTGTCATTCACCTAATTGTGAGATGATAAGATGATTACTTAGTGGACTTGAGTTTCTCCACCACACCAGAGGCCTTATCAAAATACCTGCTTTGTATTTTCTGTTGTGCCATAAAGCATATGGGCATTAAGAACAAACATGTTTATGGATGTATAAGAGCCATGGAATTTATATTTTCCACCTTGTAGTAATCCAAGCCTCCTTGCCCAACCTACTTCACAATATTCATTTTGTATTCTTGTATATAGCCACTGCCCCTTTTTATAGATCAGGTGCTCCAAAAACTTTTCCCAAAGATCACAAAGTAGAAAGTGTCTAAGTTCAAAATCAAACAAGTCTCTCTGACTCCAAAGCTCTTCCTTTACTTATTTGTTGAAACTGAACTGAATGAAGGAAGCCCTACTTTGCTTTCTTATTAGGGATGTTGTGGGGAAAATAACCAAAGAATGATTGCAGCATGTTTTGCAAAGTAAAATATGCTAGTGAAGAACTGAGAGTATCGACCTCAGGAATTGTGCACATGATGAACTTTAAGATTCACTAAAACAGTTTCTCTGTTGTGTAATTCCTCCTCCTATCACTGTGCTAAATATGCAATATCATCTCTTATGTATTGTAACCTGTGCAGCTAGTTCTAATTCTACCACTACTCAGATAAATTACGTTTAAAATTGAAGTCAATAATTTTTTTTTTTTTTTTGGCTGCATTGGGGCTTTGTTGCTGTGTGCGGGCTTTCTCTAGTTGCGGCGAGTGGGGACTATTCTTCATTGCAGCATCTTCTCTTGTTGCAGAGCACGGGCTCTAGGTGCATGGGCTTCAGTAGTTGCAGCATGCGGGCTTAATACTTGTGGCTCACAGGCTCTAAAGTGCAGGCTCAGTAGTTGTGGCGCATGGGCTTAGATCCATCGCATGTGGGATCTTCCCAGACCAGGGATCGAACCCGTGTTCCCTGAATTGGCTGGCTGATTCTTAACCACTGTGCCACCAGGGAAGTCCCTGAATTCAATAATTTTTAATGAAGAGATCATTCTGTATAATTACATAATATTTCAAAAGAGCATGTAACCTGACAAACACTACCTGAGCCAGGTGATCAAGGTCAACATCAACAGTGGTAAGTTATGTTGATAGCACCTTTGATGTCATGGGATGAAAACTGCACTTTATCTCTGTGGTCTTGCTCCCAAGATGGTAAATCCCAGGCTAATCATAAGAAAAACATCAGAAAAGTCTCAAAGAGGGACATTCTATAAAATACTAACATAGATATAGATACAGTAAGTCCCCTACATACGAACCTTCAAGTTGTGAACTTTCAAAGATGCGAACGTGTGTTCGCATATCCAACCACGTAAGGCGTGAGTGAAATTGCAGCTTGCCCTCCATCTCCTATTGCTGATGATCCTTCAGCTTTACCAACTCCCACCTCCTTTCCCTCCTCCAGTCAGTAACTCTTCTTGCCTGTTCACTTGATGCCAGCCCCATATGCCAGCTGCTGTACTGTACTACTGTACTTTTCAAGGTACTGTAAGATTAAAAATGTTTTCTTTATTTTTGTGTTTGCTTTTTATGTATTATTTGTGTGAAAAGTATTATAAACCTATTACAGTACAGTACTACATAGCCGATTGTGTTAGTTGGGTACCTAGGCTAATTTTGTTGGACTTATGAACAAATTAGACTTACCAACACACTCTCATGATGGAACCCATTTGTATGCAGGGGACTTACTGTATAGCTAAAACCAAAATACTTAAGTACTCCTCAAAACTGTCAAAGTCATCAAAAACTTAGAAAGTCTAAGTAATCGTCACTGTCAAAAAGGAGCCTAAGGAGACATGATGACTAAATGTAATGTGATACCCTGGATGGGATGCTGGAACAGAATAAGGATATTAGGTAGGAACTAAGGAAATCTGAATAAAGTATGGACTTTAATTAGCAATAATGTATTGATAATGGTTCATTAATTGTGACAAATATACCATACTAAGGTAAGATGTTAACGGTAGGGGAAACTAGCTGTGGGGTACATGGGACCCTCCATACTATCATAATTTTTCTATAAATTTAAAACCGTTCTAAAAAATAAAGTTTACTTAAAATATAACTAAAACAAAAAAGCATGGAAGTAGGATCTTGCTTTGAACAAATTTGTTAAAATGTGTATTCTCCCTCTCTTGTTCTCATGTTTCTTTAAAAATTCTAAGGACACAGAAAGAACAGCATTTTTTTTTTAATTCACAGGAAATAAGTTTATCATGGAAGTGTAATAAATTAGCCTTTTCCCATCCTGCCATCATAAATAGAGATTAAGAAATTCAGGGCTATTTTTCTTTAGCTTTATTATTGATTAATTATGATCTTAAAAAAGTCATTTTTCCATTTGTAAAATAGATAAAATTCTATCATGTGGGAGGCTTATAAAGTTTAATGAAATGAAATAAACAGATAGTCCATAGAAAGAATTACTTTAGGGCTAACATTCGAATATCAGAGCTTTTAAAAATAATCAATTTTCATCCATTTCAACAGCTGACCAGAAGACTTGACTTTCCTGTCAACGAAGAGGCCTATAATGATTTTACTCCTTTGTTGGAATTTCTTCACAAAAATGAGCACGCACTTAAACTTTGCTTAAATACCAGGACTTGCTGACACAAGCCGGGGGCAGAATTGCATAGACAATCCACACCCTGGCTCCTGCTCAGTTTTTAAAATCCAGGACACAGTGTAACCCAGCAAGTTGCTGTTTCATGAATCAGCCCCTTGATGTGAGGGAAAAGTCCTTGGCAACCTGGCTGTGCTGTTCTAAGGTAAGAGAAGTGATTGCCTAGAGAGAAGACATCAAGGCCACCACACGTACAGACTTGCTCTGCCCAGGACATGGGGAATTTTGTTTTCCTTGGAATCAGCCCCAGAATTCAGAATTAAGCTAATTACAGCCTGCTTTTCTAATATCCTAAAAATGCATACTTTTCATAAGACCCTAGGTACTAGCTTTCATATTTGTGCTTGCTTTGCCTCTGCTCCCCATCCCTGAGCCCTTGGAGTTAACACACCATTGCTTGATCTCATCAGGTAATATTAGGAAGAGTGAGGCAATCAGCTGTTCAATTCAGTCACAGGTGTGAGTGTGGAAACAACCCCATGTGTAATCAGAAGTCACAAGACAGTAAGGGCAACTACAGGTTCTGAAAGGAGACCTGATTAGGTCTATGCCAGAAACTAGGAAGCTGGGGTAGGAATGGTCATCAATTCTGTGGTGTCTGTTTTTCTTAGGGTTTCTGCTATCAGTGCCTGATTCAAGAGAATCTCACCAGGTGTGACCAAGCAACCAATTACCTCCAGTCTCTGGCCCAAGGAAATTTACAAGTGCTCCTTTTTGTCCCTCATGTAGGCCTGTGAACTCATGCTGATAAAGGCTTATGACTTATGGTAGCTACTGACCAGAATTTTACAGAAAATAAATTCACCAAGCTCTGTGGCTTGAGTTTTAATATTACATGACTTGAAAGTTATAAGACTGAACTCTATAGCCTGCATTTCTTTTCTCTTTAATACTGTTCCTACCTCATCTTTCCCTAGAAACTCCCCTCTTCTCATCTACAAGACTGTTTGTGAGTGAATCATGTGCTCTCTTCTACGTTTTTGTGAACTGTATATATATGGACACCATTTCTGCTTTAAAAGTTTAGACTAAGTACTACAGGAATGATGACAACAGAAAAGAATATAGCAAGCATGGAGAAAGTTGTAAAAGCTAATAAATCATATAAAATTCTTCCAGTCATAGTCCCTTTGGCTACGATGACACCCTTTGGCTTTCAGTCCTTATTTGCAACAGTGAAGTTCAGAAGCAATAATAAGGAAAAGTGTTGACTGAGTTCCTATTTGTGGATAATATTTAGTTTTCAGGAACTCTCATATGTGTGTTAAACAAATTCAGTGGGCATTTTCACAACACAGGAATCAACCCCCATGAACGTATTATTGGGATACTTACACCCCTTTCCAGAATTCTCTGAATGCTTAGGAGTTAATCAACATGCTAAAAAGGAGAATTTGACTTCAAATTTTATTTTTATCATGTGACTCACAAGAGTAAATAACCAGAATTTTATTAAATATAAATGTGATCGTGAAACAAATGCACAAGGCTCTGTGGCTTGGTTTCTAATTTCATTGTCACCTCTCTACTCAGCAATGTTGCATGGACTCAAAGTTACTCTAGGATCTTCTTCCTCACTTAGTCCTTAGATCCAGAACTCCATCTAACAGAGGCTTATGTTCCATAAAGTCACCAGAATAGTTTATTAATTTATAATGCAAAATATTTACACTAAGAAAGTTAATATTTTCTCTAGGTATAGAACTCATGAGCTAAGGACAACCACGGGTTTAATGACTGTGGAGCCAGGGAACAAAGCAAAGAGAATGTTTTGAAGCTGAGGATAGCTTGCTGAAACTTCCTCTTACAGTTGAGACATGACAGAGTTCTATCTGCCCAGGAGCCTAAACAATCCTGTCAATAGTCCAGGAGTACTTAGTTTAAGGACATACCAAAAAATTCTTACTTCACAATTTTCATTTTTTCAGATGCCTTATGAACCCACACCTTTTGAATTCTACATTTTCACCCCCATTGCAACCCTCTTAATAACATTTGGATAATGTGTTTTACATTCCATTTACCTGACTTCCTATAGAAAGGAAGTATCTATGTATCATTATATTCATTGCTGTCAGTCTACAGTAGAACTCACCTTTTTTTTTCTTTTTCATTTATTTTCTAGCATTCATCTTATTTTGGCCTGTTTTGTGTATCCAATTACTTTAACAGCATATGAGAGTAATGTACCACATTTCAAATTTGTATTTATATCATCATTTGAATGGGTACCATAAGCACAAATGAGCAAAATGGTGTTATAAAAATCACAAAGAAGCATCATCTAGGACAAACATTGCTCTGTTCCTCATCCTATAAGTGTGAATGGGAGAATTAATATAGGATGACATAATGGTGAGGATCTTAGCACTTTAATATGTAACAATAAGTAAGGGAGTACAGTTGAACAAACCTATCTTGTAGTCAGTCATTACTGACGTGAGGTTTTAATTCAGAAGATGTTTGTTTGTTCTAAATACAATGCTTACAATGCTTTGATAGACTAGTAGGAAAGCACCCAAAGAGGAAAAAACAGTATTTTAATTAATATTAATAAATATATTATAATTAATATAGCCTATGAAGTATTTTTACCTAAATTTTAAGAAGATCCTAGAATCAACAAATAGTGCTGGGATAACTGTATATCCACATTTTTTAAAGAGAATGAGGTTGGACCCTTATTATACACCATATACAAAAATTAACTCAAAATGGATCATACATGTAAATCTTCACAACCTTGGATTAAGCAATGGTTTTTAGAGGTGACTAAAAAGCACAAGTGAGAAAAGGAAAAATAGCTAAATTGGATTTAATTAATATTAAAAACTTTTTAACAGTAACTATGTAGATGCTATGTTAATTAGTTTAACTGTGGTAATCATGTCACAATGTGTATATATATCAAATCATCACGTTGTGCACCTTAAATATACAAAGCTTTTATGTTAAAATATACAAATAAAAAAGTTTTAAAACTTTTTGCTTCAGTGGACATCATCAAGAAAGCGAAAAGACAATCCACAGTATGGGAGAAATTGCAGATCATATATATCTGATAAGGGACTTTTTCTCAGACTATATAAAGAACACATCACAATAAAAAAGACAACTTGAAAAAGCTTTTAGCAAAATTCAACACCTATTTATGATAAAAACTCACCAGAAACTGGGCACAGAGGAAACATACCTCAACATAATAAAGGCCATATATGACAAATCTACAGGTAACATCATAATCAATAGTGAAAAGCTAAAACACTTCCTCTGAGATCAGGATCAAGACAAGGATGTCCACTCTCGCCACTATTATTCAACACAGTTTTGGAGGTCCTAGGCATGGCAATCAGAGAAGAAAAAGGAACACAAATTGGAAAAAGAAGAAGTAAAACTGTCACTGTTTGCAGGTGACATGACACTACACGTAGACAATCCTAAACAGGCCACCAGAAAACTACTAGAGATAACAATGAATTCAGTAAAGTGGCAGGATACAAAATTAACACACAGAAATCTGTTGCAAGTCTGTACACTAATAGTGAAAGATTAGAAAGAGAAATTAAAGAAACAATCCCACATACCATCACATCAAAAAGGATAAAATACCTAGCAATAAAACTACCTAAGGAAACAAAAGACCTGTACTCCAAAAACTACAAGACGCTGATGAAAGAAATCAAAGATGAAAAGATATACCATGAAAAGATATACCATGTTCTTTGATTGGAAGAATCAATATGGTCAAAATGACTATATGACCCAAGGCAATCTACAGATTCAATGCAATTCCTATCAAATTACCAATGGCATTTTTCAGTGCTAGAAAAAAAAAAATCTTAAAATCTGTATGGAGACACAAAAGACCCTGAATAGCCAAAGCAATCTGAAAAAGAAAAATGGAGCTGGAGGAATCAGGCTCCCTGACTTCAGACTATAGTGCAAAGCTACAGTCATCAAAACAGTATGGTACTGGTACAAAAAGAGAAATACAGATCAATGGAAAAGCATAGAAAGCCTAGAGATAAACCCACACACCTATGGTCACCTAATCTATGACAAAGAAGGCAAGAATATACAATGGAGAAAAGACAGTCTCTTCAATAAGCGGTTCTGGGAAAACTGCATAGCAACATGTAAAAGAATGAAATTAGAACACTCCCTTACACCATACACAAAAATAAACTCAAAATGCATTAAAGATCCAAATGTAAGACCACACACTATCAAACTCTTAGAGGAAAACATAGCCAGAACACTCTATGACATAAATCACAGCAAGATCCTTTTTGACCCACCTCCTAGAGAAAGGGAAATAAAGACAAAATTAAACAAATGGGACCTAGTTAAACTCAAAAGCTCTTGCAGAGCAAACGAAACCATAGACAAAATGAAAAGACAACCCACAGAATGGAAGAAAATATTCTCAAATGATGTTTGCAAACTTTACAAACAGTTCATGTGGCTAAATATCCAAAAAAAAAAAAAAACCCAATCAAAAAAATGGGCAGAAGACATAAACAGACATTTCTCCAATGAAGACATACAGATAGCCAAGAGGCACATGAAACAACGCTCAATATCACTAATTATTGGAGAAAGGCAAATCAAAACTATGATGAGATGTCATCTCACACCAGTCAGAATGGCCATCATCAAAAAAATCTACAAACAATAAATGCTGGAGAGGGTGTGGAGAAAAGGGAACCCTCCTACACTGTTGGTGGGAAGGTAAATTGGTACAGCCACTATGGAGAATACTATGGAGTTCCTTACAGAACTAAAAATAGAGCTACCATATGACTCAGCAATCCCACTCCTGGGCATATATGCAGAGAAAAACATGGTTTGAAAGAATACATGCACCCGCTTGGCTGCATGAACACAGCCTGAACAGAGGTAGTACACCACAGCTAGCCAGGAGGGAGTCTGGGAAAAAGCCTGGAACTGCCTAAGAGTCAAGAGACCACTGCTTCAGGGTGTGCGAGGAGAGGGGATTCAGAGCATGGCCTAAATGAGCTCCAGGGATGGGCGAAAGCCATGGCTATCAGCGGGACACCAGAGACGGGCATGAAACGTTAAGGCAGCTGCTGCAGCCACTAAGAAGCCTCTGTGCAAGCAAGGACACTATCCACACCACCCCTCCCAGGAGCCTGTGAAGCCCACCACTGCCAGGGTCCCGTGATCCAGGGACAATTTCCCCCGGAGAACACAGAGCACTCCTCAGGCTGCTGCAAAGTCATGATGGTCTCTGCTGCCACAGGCTCACCCTGCATTACGTACCCCTCTCTCCCCACAGTATGAGTGAGCCATAGCCCTTTAATCAGCTGCTATTTTAACCCCATCATGTCTGGGCGGGGAACAGATGCCCTAAGGTGACCTACACACAGAGTGGGGGCCAAATCCAAAGCTGAACCACAGGACATGTGAGAACAAAGAAGAGAAAGGGAAATTTCTCCCAGAAGCCTCAGGAGCAGTGGATTAAATCTTCACAATCATCTTGATGTACGCTGCATCTGTGGAATACCTGAATAGACAACAAATCACCCCAAACTTGAGGCAATGGACTTTGGGACCAACTGTAGACATGGGGTTTGATTTCTGTGTCTAATTTGTTTCTGCTTTTATGTTTATATTAGTTTAGTATTTAGAGTTATTATCATTGGTAGAGTTGTTTATTGATTTGGTTGCTCTCTTCCTTTTTTTTAAATATATATATATATATTTTTTTTTCTCTTTTTGTGAGTGTGTATGTGTATGCTTCTTTGTGTGATTTTATCTATATAGTTTTGCTTTAACCAATTGTCCTAGGGTTCTGTCTGTCCATATATATTTTTTTAGTCTAGTTTTTAGTGCTTATTATCATTGGTGTATTTGTTTTTAGGTTTGGTTGCTCTCTTTCTATTTTTTTATTACATTTTTTTAAATTTTTAATAATGTTTTTATTTTAATAATTTTATTTTTTTCTTTCTTTCTTTTTTTTTTCTCCCTTTTCTTATGAGCCGTGTGGCTGACAGGGTCTTGGTGCTCCGGCTGGGCATCAGAACTGAGCCTCTGAGGTGGGAGAGCCGAGTTAAGAACATTGGTCCACCAGAGACTACCCAGCTCCATGTAATATCAAACAGCGAAAGCTCTCCCAGAGATCTCCATCTCAATGCTAAGACCCAGCTCCACTCAACGACAAGCAAGCTACAGTGCTCGACACCCTATGCCAGACAACTAGCAAGACAGAAATGCAACCTCACCCATTAGCAGACAAGCTGCCTAAAATCATAATAAGTTCACAGACACCCCAAAACACACCACCGGACATGGTCCTGTCCACCAGAAAGACAAAATCCAGGCTCATCCACCAGAACACAGGAACCAGTCTCTCCACCAGGAATCCGAAACAACCCACTGAACTAACCTTAGCCACTGGGGGCAGAAACCAAAAACAATGGGAACTATGAAACTGCAGGCTGTGAAAAGGAGACCCAAAACACAGTAAGTTAAGCAAAATGAGAAGACAGAGAAATACACAGCAGATGAAGGAGCAAGGTAAAAACCCACCAGACCAAACAAATGAAGAGGAAATAGGCAGTCTACCTGAAAAAGAATTCAGAGTAATGATACTAAAGATGATCCAAATTCTTGGAAATAGAATGGAGAAAATATAAGAAATGTTTAACAACGACTTAGAAGAACTAAAGAGCAAACAAACAATGATGAACAACACAATAAATGAAATTAAAAACTTCTCTAGAAGGAATCAATAGCAGAATAACTGAGGCAGAAGAATGGATAACTGACCAGGAAGATAAACTAGTGGAAATAACTACCATAGAGCAGAATAAAGAAAAGAGAATGGAAAGAACTGAGGACAGTCTCAGAGACCTCTGGGACAACATTAAACGCACCAACATTGGAATTACAGGGGTCCCAGAAGAAGAAGAGAAAAAGAAAGGGACTGAGAAAATATTTGAAGAGATTATAGTTGAAAACTTCCCTAACATGGGAAAGGTAATAGTGAATCAAGTCCAGGAAGCGCAGAGAGTCCCATACAGGATAAATGCAAGGAGAAACACGGCAAGACACATATTAATCAAACTATCGAAAATTGAATACAAAGAAAAAATATGAAAAGTAGCAAGGGAAAAGCAACAAATAACATACAAGGGAATCTACAGAAGGTTAACAGCTGATCTTTCAGAAGAAACTCTGCAAGCCAGAAGGGAATAGCAGGACATATTTAAAGTGATGAAAGGGAAAAACCTACAACCAAGATTACTCTACCCTACAAGGATCTCATTCAGATTCAACAGAGAATTAAAAATTTTACAGACAAGCAAAAGCTAAGAGAATTCAGCACCACCAAACCAGGTTTACAACAACTGCTAAAGGAACTTCTCTAGGCAGGAAACACAACAGAAGGAAAAGACCTTCAATAACAAAGCTAAAACAATTAAGAAAATGGTAATGGGAACATACATATCGATAATTACCTTAAATGTAAATGGATTAAATGCTCCAACCAAAAGACACAGACTAGCTGAATGGATACAAAAACAAGACCTGTATATATGCTGTCTACAAGAGACCCACTTCAGACCTAGGGACACATACAGACTGAAAGTGAGGGGATGGAAAAAGATATTCCATGGAAATCTAAATCAAAGAAAGCTGGAGCAGCAATTCTCATATCAGACAAAATAGACTTTAAAATAAAGACTATTCCAAGAGACAAAGAAGGATACTACATAAAGATCAAGGGATCAATCCAGGAAGAAGATATAACAATTGTAAATATTTATGCACCCAACATAGGAGCACCTCAATACATAAGGCAAAAGCTAACAGCCATAAAAGGGGAAATCAACAGTAACACAATGATAGCAGGGGACTTTAACACCCCACGTTCACCAATGGACAGATCATTCAAAATGAAAATAAATAAGGAAACACAAGCTTTAAATGAAACATTAAACAACATGGACTTAATTGATATTTCTAGGACATTCCATCCCAAAACAACAGAATACACTTCCTTCTCAAGTTCTCATGGAACATTCTCCATGACAGATCATATCTTGGGTCACAAATCAAGCCTTGGTAAATTTAAGAAAATTAAAATCATATCAAGTACCTTTTCCGACCACAATGCTATGAGATTAGATGTCAATTACAGGAAAAAAACTGTAAAAAATAAAAATACATGGAGGCTAAACACTAATACACTAATAAATAACGAAGAGATCATTGAAGAAATCAAAGAGGAAATCAAAAAATACCTAGAAACAAATGACGATGAAAACATGACGACCCAAAACCTATGGGATGCAGCAAAACCAGTTCTAAGAGGGAAGTTTATAGCAATACGATCCTACCTCAAGAAACAAGATACATCTCAAATAAACAACGTAACCTTACACCTAAAGGAACTAGAGAAAGAAGAACAAACAAAACCCAAAGTTAGCAGAATGAAAGAAACCATAAAGATCAGATCAGAAATGAATAAAAAAGAAATGAAGTAAATGACAGCAAAGATCAATAAAACTAAAAGCTGGTTCTTTGAGAAGACAGACAAAACTGATAATCCTTTAGCAAGACTCATCAAGAAAAAAAGGGAGAAGACTCAAATCAAAAGAATTAGAAATGAAAAAGGAGAAGTAACAACTGACACTGCAGAAATACAAAAGATCATGAGAGATTACTACAAGCAACTCTATGCCAATAAAATGGACAACCTGGAAAAAATGGACAAATTCTTAGAAAAGCACAACATTCCAAGACTGAACCAGAAAGAAATAGAAAATATAAACAGACAAATAACAACCACTGAAACTGTGATTAAAAATCTTCCAACAAACAAAAGCCCAGGACTAGATGGCTTCACAGGTGAATTCTATCAGACATTTACAGAAGAGCTAACACCTATCCTTCTCAAACTCTTCCAAAATACAGCAGAGGGAGGAACACTCCCAAACTCATTCTACGAGGCCACTATCACCCTGATACCAAAACCAGACAAAGATGTCACGAAGAAAGAAAACTACAGACCAATATCACTGATGAACAGAGATGCAAAAATCCTCAACAAAATACTAGCAAACAGAATCCAACAGCACATTAAAAGGATCATACACCATGATCAGGTGGGGTTTAACCCAGGAATGCAAGGATTCTTCAATATATGCAAATCAATCAGTGTGATAAACCATATTAACAAACTGAAGGAGAAAAACCATATGATCATACCAACAGATGCAGAGAAAGCTTTCAACAAAATTCAAAAACTTCATTTTTGATAAAGACCCTCCAGAAAGCAGGCATAGAGGGAACTTCCCTCAACATAATAAAGGCCATATATGACAAATTCACAGCCAACATCATTCTCAATGGGGAAAAACTGAAACCATTTCCACTAAGATCAGAAACAAGACAGGGTTGTCCATTCTTACCACTATTATTCAACATAGTTTTGGAAGTTTTAGCCACAGCAATCAGAGATGAAAAAGAAATAAAGGGAATCCAAATTGAAAAGAAGAAGTAAACTGCCACTGTTTGCAGATGACATGATACTATACCTACAGCATCCCAAAGATGCTATCAGAAAACTACCAGAGCTAATCAATGAATTTGGTAAAGTAGCAGGATACAAAATTAATGCACAGAAATCTCTTGCATTCCTATTCACTAATGATGAAAAATCTGTAAGAAATTAATGAAAAATTCCCATTTACCACTGCAACAAAAAGAATAAAATAACTAGGAATAAACCAACCTAAGGATACAAAACATCTGTATGCAGAAAACTATAAGATACTGATGAAAGAAATTAAAGATGATACAAACAGATGGAGAGATATACCATGTTCTTGGATTGGAAGAATCAACACTGTTAAAATGACTATACTACCCAAAGCTGTCTACAGATTCGATGCAATCCCTATCAAACTACCAATGGCATTTTTCACAGGTCTAGAACAAAAAATTTCAATTTGTATGGAAATACAGAAGACCCCGAATAGCCAAAGCAGTCTTGAGAAAGAAAAATGGAGCTGGACGAATCATGCTTCTGGGCTTCAGATTATACTACAAAGCTACAGTAATCAAGATAGTATGGTACTGGCACAAAAACAGAAAGATAGATCAATGGAATAGGACAGAAAGTCCAGAGATAAACCCATGCACATATGGTCACCTTAGTTGTGATAAAGGAGGCAAGAATATACAATGGAGAAAAGACAGCCTCTTCAATAAGTGGTGTTGGGAAAACTGGACAGCTACAGGTAAAGGAATGAAGTTAGAACACTCCCTAACACCACACACAAAAATAAACTCAAAATGGATTAAAGACCTAAATGGAAGGCCAGAAACTATCAAACTCTTAGAGGAAAACATAGGCAGAACAGTCTATGACATAAATCACAGCAAGATCCTTTTTGACCCACCTTCTAGAGAAATGGCAATAAAAACAAATATAAATATATGGGATGTAATGAAACTTAAAAGCTTTTGTACAGCAAAAGAAACCATACACAAGGCGAAAAGAGAACCCTCAGAATGGGAGAAAATATTTGCAAACGAAGCAACTGACAAAGGATTAATCTCCAAAAGTTACAAGCAGCTCATGCACCTCAATATCAAAAAACCAAACAACCCAATCCAAAAATGGGCAGAAGACTTAAATAGACATTTTCCCAAAGATATACAGATTACCAACAAACACATGAAAGGATGCTCAACATCACTAATCATTAGAGAAATGCAAATCAAACTACAATGAGGTATCACCTCACTCCAGTCAGAATGGCCATCATCAAAGAATCTGAAAACAATAAATGCTGGAGAGGGTGTGGAGAAAAGGGAACCCTCTTGCACTGTTGGTGGGAATGTAACCTGATACAGCCACTATGGAGAACAGCATAGAGGTTCCTAAAAAAACTAAAAATAGAACTAGCATAGGACTCAGCAATCCCACTACTGGGCATATACCATGAGAATACCATAATTCAAAAAGAGTCATGTAACACAATGTTCATCGCAGCTCTATTTACAATAGCCAGGATATGGAAGCATCCTAAGTGTCCATCAACAGATGAATGCATAAAGAAGATGTGGCACATATATGCAATGGAATATTACTCAGCCATAAAAAGAAACAAAACTGAGTTATTTGTAGTGAGGTGGATGGACCTAGAGACTGTCATACAGAGTGAAGTAAGTCAGAAAGAGAAAAACAAATACCATATGCTAACACATGTATATGGATTCTAAAAAAAAAAAAAAAAGTTTCTGAAGAACCTAGGTACAGGACAGGAATAAAGATGCAGACATAGAGAATGGACTTGAGGACACGGGAAAGGGGAAGAGTAAGCTGGTACAAAGTGACAGAGTGGCATGGACATATATACACCACAAAATTTAAAATAGATAGCTAGGGGAAAGCAGATGCATAGCGCAAGGAGATCAGCTCAGTGCTTTGTGTCCACCTACAGGGTTGGGAGAGGGAGGGTGGGAGGGTGATGCAAGAGGGAGGAGATATGGGAATATATGTATATGTATAGCTGATTCACTTTGTTATAAAGCAGAAACTAACACAACATTGTAAAGCAATTATATTCCAATGAAGTTTTTAAAAATAAATAAAACTAAAAAATAAAAGTTCTCTTTGTATATCAAAAAAAAAAGGAATACATGCACCCCAATATTCATTGCAGCGCTGTTTACCATAGACAAGACATGGAAGCAACCTAAATGTCCACTGACAAATGAATGGATAAAGAAGATGTGGTACATATATACAATGGAATATTACTCAGCCATTAAAAAGAATGAAATAATGCAATTTGTGGCAACATGGATGGACTTGGAGATTATCATGCTAAGTGAAGCAAGTCAGACAGAGAAAGATAAATATCACATGGTATTTCTTATATGCAGAATCTAGTTAAAAATGATACAAATGAACTTATTTACAAAGAGAAACAGACTCACAGACTTAGAGAAGCAATTTATGGTTACCAGGGAGGAAGGGTGGGTGGGGGGGATAGACTGGGAGTTTTGATTGACATGTACACACTGCTATATTTAAAATAGATAACCAACAAGGACCTACTGTATAGCACAGGGAACTCTGCTCAATATTCTGTAATAACCTAAATGGGAAAAGAATTTAAAAAGAATAGATACATGTATATGTATAACTGAATCACTTTGCTGTACACTTGAAACTAACACAGCATTGTTAATCAACTATGCTCCACAATAAAATTTTTAAACAAGACCTTACTAACCAATAAATGTCTAATCTGAATAGCTAAAAAAAGGGGAAAAAAGACAACTCAATTTAAAATTGGGCAAAGGATTTGAATAGACATTTATCCAAGGAAGATATTCAAATGGCTCATAAGCAGTTGAAAAATGAACAATATTATTAGTCATTAGGGAAATGCAAATCAAAAGCACAATGAGATACTACATCAAAACCATTAGAATGGCTATAATCAAAATGACAGAGGATGACAAGTGCTGCCAAGATTGTGAAGAAACTGGAACCCTCAAACATTGCTGATGGGAATGTAAAATGGTACCATGCTTTGGAAACAGTTTGATAGTTCCTCAAAAAGTTAAACATAGAGCTACTATATGAGTCAGCAATTCCACTCCTACCGAATCCACTCCTAGTTACATCCTAAGAGAAATGGAAACAAATCCACATAAATTTATAATACCCAAAAAATGAAAAACCCAAATGGGCATCAACCAATGAATGGATAAACACAATGTATTGTGCTCACACAATTTTATATTTTTTGACCATAAAACAGTAAGAAATACTGATACATGCTATAACATGGATGAACCTTGAAAACATTATACTAAGGGAAAGAAGTCACACCAAAGACCATATATTATATGACTCCACTTGTATGAAATGTCTAAATTAGGCAAATCCATAGAGAAAGTAGATTAGTGGTTGCCAGGGCCTGGTGGAAGGGGAAATGGAGAGTGAATGCTAATGGGTATTGGGTTTCTTTTTGGAGTGATGTAAATGTTCTGGAATTAGATAGTGATGATAGTTGCAAAACTGTGACTATACTAAAAACCTGTGAGTTGTACACTTTGAAATGGTAAATTTTATGGTATGTGAGGTAGGTATATGAAATCTCCACATTTATGGTAAAGAAACTATGGTTCAAAAAGGCTGAGAACTTTAAGACTGATTAAACCCGTAGGTCTCAAAATGTGGTTTGCAAATCACCAGCATCAACATCACCTGGAAATTTGTTAGAGACACACATTCTTAGGTTACACCCCAGATCAAAGGAGCAGACCTCTGGAGGTCAGGCTCAGGATTTTGTTTTAACAAGCCCTGAAGGTGATTCTGATAAACACTCAGGTTTGAAAGCCACTGGGTTAGTTACAACTTTAAAGCCTCATTGCTCTTCCACTCACTAGACTTGTAGTCTTTGGCAAGTTTCTTGACCTTTCTGTGCCTCAAATTATTCATCTGGAGAAATGATTCCTTACAAGGTTATTATGAGGATTAAATATTTAAATACAAGTAATGTGCTTGGAAGACAGCTTGCCACTTAATGAGTTGAATATTCAATAAGAATCAGCTATTATTCTATCAATCAAATGCAGATCCCCTCATCTGGTGGAATTAAGCCACATATATGTTTAAATTTTCTAGCAGCCACATAAAAAAGTAAAAAGAAACAAAATTAACTAATAATAATATAATTTATTTAACACAGTGTATTAAAAATATTAGCATTTCAACATGCAATCAATATAAGAATTTTAAGATAGTTTGCATTCTCTTTTCCAAACTGAGTCATCAAAATCCAGTGTACTTTATACTTAGAGCACATCTCAATTCGGACTAGTCACATTTCAACTGCTCAATAGTCACCTGTGGCTGGCGGCTATGATATTAGAGAACACAGCTCTTACTCAAATGCTGTGCTCTTTTCCCTCTCTAAAGTTCCTGTGCCTTCAGCACGTAGTAATCTCTGCCTAAGGATTTTCAAAGAGTGGAGGGCTAAATGAAGAGAAGTCAAAAAGCATCCTTTCCTGACCATGTCCCATCTTAACAGGTGATGCTGGGTTGCAGATAGGCCTCCAACCCACGTTCTCAACTACATACTGTTATACAAGAATGATCTGGTAAACTGCCTGAGGAGCATTTTAATGGAGTAACAGATCCCAGGCTTTCGTGTATTGTTCGCTCTGGTATCCACAGGGTCTAGAAAACTTGCCTGGCACAGAGCAGGCACTCAACACATTTTTTTCCAGTTAATGAATGAATATTAACAGTGCTTTTCTAACTTAACCTCTAATTTTATTACCATTTTTTCAAATATCTGAAAACATCTAATAATTCCTTTAATATTGCCTTTATTTCTTATAAGCAGATCCATTTTTGTCTTCCAAACTGATTTTTAAGCTCCTCCCTATCTTTAAATATTTATCAAGCCCCTAGTAAAGATCAAGTTTCATAGAGCATGAGCCCATAATAGAATTGCTATTAGGGGTTTATTTTCTGTGACAGAATACATATTTCATATATGTACAAACATCATATAAAAGTCACAGATAAAATTTTGTCTGGATTTTTCTATTGCTGGTCTAAGAATAAATGGAAGCAAATATCTAGAGTTCCAATATTGATGAGCATTCCTCATTCTTAGTAAAATTCTAGGACATATTTATACATTAAGGGCCCACAATGCTGCATAATGCTGACATGATTAAAACTTATAGACTGAAGGAGCATGCAGAAACAGTGCTGATGTGTGGGTGGAGTGGTTTCCCAGGGAGGCTGACACCTGGTATGAATTAGTTTCTTCACTGAGTTCCTAGGATTCTTGAAGCAAGATAGCATGTGTAGTTTACTCAGAGTAAGAGATGAGGTCCTAATAGCAACCTCCAAGGCCTCCCAGACCTCACTGTAGTAGTCTTCCTTAAGCTTACTCCCCTCCAGCCACACTGGCCTCCTTCCTGCTACTCAGACACACAAAGTTTGCTCCAACCTTCCAGCTGTGCTTTAGGTTCTCTTGGACTAGAACGCTCTTCCCCCAATATCCACTTGGCTACCTCCTTTTACTTCCTTCAAGTCTTGCTCCGACGTGTTTCCTCCCTGAGTTCTACCCGGATTGCACATTAAATACAGTAAGCTTCCTGGATTCCACCCTTGCCCCTCATTTTCTTTACCCTGCTTTTTATCCTCCTTAGCACCTACCACCCTTTAATTTATATCATCCTATGTTGTTTATCGTTCCTCACACTAGAACGTAAAAGCCACGAAAGCAGAGATCTTGTCTGTTTTGTTCACTGATGTACCCTATCCTAGAGCACTGGCTGGCCTATAGTAGGCACTCATATCCTTGTACGATGAATAAATGAATTAGTTCACTCATCGACCAGGCACTTTTATAGATTTCTTTCCCTTTTCAATTTTTAAAAAATAAATTTATTTATTTTTGGCTGTGTTGGGTCCTCGCTGCTGCGCATGGGCTTTCTCTAGTTGTGGGGAGCAGGGACTACTCTTCATTGCGTTATGCAGGCTTCATCATTGCAGTGGCTTCTCTTGTTGTGGAGCACGGGCTCTAGGCACGCAGGCTTCAGTAGCTGTGGCTCACGGGCTCTAGAGCGCAGGCTCAGTAGTTGTGGTGCACGGGTTTTGTTACTCCGTGGCATGTGGGATCTTCCCAGCCCAGGGCTCAAACCCAGGTCCCCTGCACTGGCAGGCGGAGTCTTAACCACTGCACCACCAGGGAAGCCCTCCCTTTTCAATTTACTAAATTTTTTCTAGTATTAAGGTCACCTGGGAGGTTTTGCAAGTCTGTCTGAGAAGTTGAACTCTCCCAACCTGTTGGTTGGTCTTGCTCACTGAAGGGTCCTGTCTCTGGAACTTATTCTGCTGGGCAAGTTGCCAAAGCCTAAATTTGTCCACCTTGGGGTACGATGCAAGATTTAGGTTCTTTTTTTTTTTTTTTTTGTCTCTTTGGAAGGGTGTGTTTCAATTTTGGCTGACTTCACTGTTTTGTCTGGGGCTTTATTCTTGTGTTGAGTTTTATTTTTTCCTGGGTTAATCAAGCAATTTAGCAACTATTCTTCCCAGAGCTATGGAATAGTAGAAATTAGAGCTGGAAAAGACCTCACAGTTGATCCAGTCCATCCTCCTTGCCATTGAAGTCTTGCTCTACACAATACAGTGTCCACGGCTTTGTTCAATGAGGTTTTAAATGTCCTCAGAGATTCCTTTGGGAGCCTACTCAACTAACCTAATACTCTTAACAATTAACAAAAATTCTCACTGTTTGTCTAAACTTTCCCTTTCATACTTTCATTTTATTTTCCCTATTGGTAGTCCAAGGTAGCAAGCCCTTTCTCTTTGGGGATTTTATACCTTTCAGAGAAGTGTGGACTTACATTTCTGCTCTGTCTGTTCCTAGCCAAACTATACATGTGTTCCTCCCTTAATCTTTCTATATTCTCTGTTTAATTTTATTTTTCCATATTGAAGTCCTTCAAACTCTTCATCTTGATTATTAGTATGTGTACTTTCACTAACCATCCATTGAACCACTGTAACATAATGCTTTTCCTTCTGAAACCTGAAGACAAAGCACTGCCGTCTACCATGTGACATTGCAAATATATCCGATTCACTGTCATAAACAACTAGAGTATTTTTATTCACCAGAATATTAAATAAGTTCTGTGCAATGCTCTTCACTTGAGTTTAAAATTTTGATGATAATTGTGTAATGTTGGATATCTCATTTAAGCCGTTTGCCCTTCTCTTTTTACATCTGCAAAAGGAGAGAATATCCGCTTCAGCCTCCTTTACTGTAATCTTAATGAAAGTAAATATATGGTTATAGGGCTAGAAAGAAATCTTTCAGGGATAAAAACCTTTCATTTCCCAGCTGTTTTTCAAACAGAATCACACAGGTTAAATTGTTTTCAATACTATGAAGTTCAAATGGCATTCTTTTTGTTTGTTTGTTTACAGTAATTTATGCTAGATCAATGCATCTCAAACTAATTGTAGTAAAGCGAAAATTTTTTAAATCACCAAATGCCATGGACTGAGTTTTGTAAAATACAAAATCACAGGGTTGGGTGAAGTAGTAATGTCAACTGCTCTAAGATTTTCAAATTTACACTCATTTTCTGTATTTATCTTGTCTCAGATGGGCACTGGTCCATGGACCTCATTTTGAGTAGCCTTGATGGACAATCATATTCCCTACCTTCAGATTCAGATACTTTTCAAGATAAATATTCTCTTCTGATGATTAACATAATACTTGCTTTTACTTTTCAGCTTGTTTTCTGCTCCCCTTCAAAGTCAACTTTTAAAAAATATTGATAGAAGAGCCAATCTATTAATCATTTCCACAAAACATCTAGTTATATGTTTCCCATTTATTTGTCTTCACTCTTTCAACATGTAGTAATCCTTAATTTATTTCATAAAATTAAATCTGAATGAAAAATACTTTTAAGAAAGAAAACAACAACTTCTTGGAGTTTATACCAAGTCAGTGAGTTATATGATGGTTTCCTGGTCACACATGCTGGTAGCTTCACTTCTGGAACTCTCACTAGTCTCTAGCAATCCTGACCAAGGCCACACTGATAGCAGGCAGAAATCCACCAATCCAGGAAAGATTAAAAAACACTCTCACTGGGGCTTCCCTGGTGGCACAGTGGTTGAGAGTCTGCCTGCCGATGCAGAGGACACGGGTTCGTGCCCCGGTCCGGGAAGATCCCACATGCCGCGGAGCGGCTGGGCCCGTGAGCCATGGCCGCTGAGCCTGCGCGTCCAGAGCCTGTGCTCCACAACGGGAGAGGCCACAACAGTGAGAGGCCCGCGTACCGCAAAAAAAAAACAGAAAACAAAAAAACACTCTCACTTATTTCACCCTGTCTGGCATTCTGCCATCAACTTGTACTTTTTGGATTCAAGACACAGATTATATGTCAACAATAACCAGAGTAGCTATTACATAAGCTGGTTATGGGATGCCATGTGTTTTCAACCGGTATCTTTTACAGTTTGGGTATAACAAAAATTTAGTTTTAGCACTCTCTTCTGAAATAAGCTTCTCTTATTTTTAGTGGCTTTTAATTACTTTGAGAGGGATTTAAATAAAAATATACTGAACTATCATTTCTCCAGGGAATTAAAAAAATAAAGTTTATGGGAAAACATGAAATGTGGGGAAATATTAAACACAGTAAACTGCACAAATGTAATACATAAGTTAGACATTGAGCTTTTTATGATCTAAGAATCTATTCCAAGAAAAAGAAAAACTGAAATTCGAAGACTTATGAGCTTGTTTCAAAAAATAGTAAAAATAAGTTCCAGCTGGTGTAAGAGCATAGTAAAGGTACAACACAGTACGAGGGTAGATAATAGCAGAGGATGGGTGAGGCATTGGTAATGGGAAACTTTAAACATAGAACATTTTACACTGCTTTTTAAAGGGATTTTTTCAAAGATAAGGAAAAAATATATACACACACATAATACACAGAAATAACAGAGAAAATGTATTACAACAATATATCAGATGAAGTTTTCTTTACACAATTTTCCAAGAGCAAGCATAAGGCTAATATGGATTAATCACTAATGAATTTAATAACGTGAACAGATTATTAGCTCCTAAAGCTAGTTATTTTGTTTTCAAATGTTTCAATGTGCCAGATGTTTCATAAAAACAGTTTTTATTATTTAAAATGATTTATGAAGCTAAATGCCCAACTTTTATTTCTGTGTTAAAATTTAAGAGTTAAAAACCATTTAACAGGTAAACAGAATTTGCAGTTCAGTTAGCAGTCACTGAATGTGAAAAGAGTTCTTAAAATGCTCCTCTTTAGAGCCATTCTCGTTCCCATAGAAACCAATGTGAGATCCAGGAAAACAAGGTAAGTTCTAAAATAATCACCATTATAAATACCCATTATATAAATGTAAATACAGGCAATTGAAATGATTTAGATGATTTTGAAATTGCATATCATTTCCCAAACCATAATAATTCCTTCAGAGTGGTTCTTGTCTGTCACATAAATACAGCATTTACTAAATTTTAAAAATTCTTATGATTTACTTGTGAGACCATAATTGCCTTCTCAAACAAGTCTTGGGCATGCAAATATTGATTTTTGAACATGTATTCTGGTGCAAGATGGGTCTTTTTTTTGGCTGGGCTTTTACTTTATGGTAGATTAAGTACTTATCATTATTAGCATTTGAATTTTACGTAACCATTTCTCTATTCATTATTAATTGCTTTACAATGAGATCTAGAGATTTTAGTTATTTTACAATTACAATTTTTCTCATTTTTATTTGTCCAAGCATTTTGTCATGATAAAAGATCCAAGAAATCTTTTATTGGGATTGTAATTCCTCTCAAAGTCCAGAACCAATCATTGAGTATACAGTACTCATAATATTAATGAAGATGTGAATGTGAGTTGTTATAAATCCCTCTAAGAAGAGCTAAGCCTCCTAATGATTAAGGAGCAAGAACATTTCAGAGGAAAACTTCCAACAATGAGAAGCAAACATTTGAATTTAATATGGCTGTTGAAGGAGTTCTGGACATGCCACCCCAAAATATGCCGCTTTGTTATATTATTGTGAGCTGAACACATGAAAAATGGCAAGAGCTTTCTCTGAACTTCCCTTTACCTGCCTAAAGACAGATCCTCCAAAAGGAATGCAATTGTCATAAACCCCCTCCCAAGGATTGACTCTTATCACCTGGGAAGACACTAGATGTCAACTCCAAACCCAGATAAACTTTGTCACAAACTATCATCATATCTCCCATCTATTCTTCTAAGAGCCCATTTATCATTCTAAAAACTCATTTACTCTCCCCTAGGTTGCCTATGTCTCCCACCTTCCCCTATTAAGACAGTATATAAGCTCTCAGATCTCACTGCTGTTTGGGGTGTTCACTTTTTTTTTCTGTGATGCCCCAGTGTGTTACAATAAAAATTAATAAATTTGTTTACCTTTAATGCTATTAATCTGCCTGTTACAAATTTATTTTATAGACCTAGCTATTGAACCTAGGAGAGCAGATGGAAAGTTTTTTCTCTCCTACAATGTTAAAAGAACCACAACAAGTTATGGACTAGTCACACAGTTTTGTTGGCTGGATGAATTTTCAGAAACTCAGATATTTTCCCTTACATTTCATTAAAACCCTCAATTCTTAAAATGTGGTCTCCAGACCAGCAATGTTGATATCACCCGGGAGCTTGTTAAAAAAGCAGAATCTCAGGTCCTAGGCAGGCCAAATGAATAAGAATCTGCATTTCAACAAGCTTAACATAGATTTGAACGTACATTAAAGTCTGGAAACACAGTCAGTCCCAAATATTTGCTCCAGAAAAATTTAGAAGTTTTATTCTGGTGGACTGATGGAAGCTAAAGAAGCTACCACCTAGGATGTAAATTCTAAATGGGGAAAGACCATGTCTGCAAGTAATTTTCCAGGACCCCTCAACTGGTAAGTAGCAGAGCCTGAGTTTGAACTCAGGTAGAGCCAAAGCTTTTTACATACCTTGAAAAGACATCATAGAGACTTGAGGTGTAGGTCGGCCTCCTCAGTTCTTCATGGCCGGCCAATTAGCTGTTCCTTCCTAAAGTCAAAAGGAAAGTGCCTTTGAAATCGGTCCTTCAGATATCAGCCATTTAACAATCCCTCACCTGGACATAGATATAGAAAGGTCAGTCTTATTGATCCATTCTGCCTAGTTACTGAATGGTCAACTCCACAGCAAACTTAAGGATTCAGGTATTTGTGATTTAACTTATAGCATGTGGATCCCGAATGGAACTTTTAGGTTTCATTTGCTTGAGACAAATGGAATCACATACTATAAAATCTGCTTCTAACTTGATTTCCTGTGAAGCCAAATGTAATCAACTAATCATAGATATGACCTGATATGTAGGTAAAGGCATAGTTTTAACTACAATGCTTCTCACTAGAGTTGTGGAGCGTTTCCCTCCAGAGAGCTAAGTCAATCCTAAGGTTGTTTTCTTCTTCATTCTATGGCTTTGCCCTCTGCATGTCTATCTACATTTATGTGTTTTTGCCATTTTCCTACATGTGTGTATGTTTAGTAGTGTTAGAAAGAAATGATTCCAGGCGTTCTTGTGTCAACTGTCTGCCTCTTCACACGTTGATATGGTTTGTTTCTTATCCTTTAAGAGAGCCCTTAGGATCTAATAGCTCCACCACTTCTTAGCACTGTGATTCTGGCCACATCACAACTTCTCTGTGCCTCAATACCCATAAGTATAAAACGGATTTTTTGGTTCTCACTTAATAGGGCTGTTGTGAGGAAGATTCAATAAGTAAATACACAGAAAGGGCTTGGCACAGTACCTCATACAAAGTAAACACTAAATACATGTTACCTATTATTACTTTATTATTATTATCATTGTTGTTATTATTATCATTATTATTAACTTGTGGAGGGCCTGACTTCCTTGCAAAGTATCACCAAGATACCATCTAAGAAACAAAACCCACGTTTAGAGACTTTTAGGAGGGTTGGTATGCAGGATCTGAGATATTTAAAATGTACTTCAGAGAAATTAAGTGATTTGCCTAAACCCCTGTTTAGTAGGGATTTGGATTGAGTTTGGATTTATATGCTGGTCCATCAAATACATATTCTTATGTGCTTAATTTAACTAAGTAATAATGCTGCTTACACTTTAATAGCTACCATTTTCCAAAGTTTTTCCATGTGCCATGACCATTAAAATGAGAAGTTGTTCATTGTGCCATGTGTCACGATGATTAAAATGAGAAGTTATTTCAGTGGTTCCAGCTTTCTGGATTTAACGAATCAGTAAAATTTTTTAAATTGGGGATTTAACCTAAGGTTGTTTTTTAACAATTTATTGCCCAAAGACATATTAGTACGTATTTTGTTACCCGAATGTTACTGACCAGAGACGTATCAATACGTTTTCAGAGAGTGATATAATTAACATCACCCTGTGAAGTTGTTAGAGCTTAAAATTGATCATGGGTTCATTATACAACTTATGTTGTTATCATTCATATTTTGCTCCATTAGGTTTTTGTTCCAACCTTGTGTATATTATAAACACAAATTTATTACCGTAAAATTTTCAAAAATGACCATCATAAAATTTTGAGTGAAGAAGAATTTTTCAGTGTATTTTATGCAGATACTTTCTCTGATTGTCCGAGCGACATATATACTAGTGTCTCAGAAGATGACAGTTTTTCAGAATATAGTCCTGATTTAGATGATGTGAATATTCGACCCACAAAAAGACAAAATACCTTAGTGATTGATTTTGATATGGCAAGTGAAAATGAAACTCACAGTGCTGGAGAATGCTCCTTTGCTTCTACAGAAGAGTGGATTGAAGACAACATTTCATGAAAATTAGAAGATCTTACAGGTGTGTCAGGTGTAACTACTGAATGTAATAACTCGCAAAGTGTTAGTGAAATAACAGAATTAATTTTTGGTAATGACTTTTTCGAGTTGGTCGCTTCTCAAACAAACTTGTGTCACCAACAGAATAAGAAAATCATATAAAAAGTATGATAAGACTTTAAAATGGACTGATGTAACCAATAGTGACATGAAGAAGTTTCTTGGATTAATAATTTTGATGGGACAAATAAGAAAGTCACACTGGAAAGAATATTGGTCAACTGATCCCTTACTTTAAACACTTATCTTTCCAAAGATTATGATGAGGCGAAGGTTCAAATAAATAATGACATTGCTTCACTTTACCGATAACTCAGAAACTCCACTTCCTACAGACAGAATTTCAAATTGTTAAACCTCTTCTGGATTATTTTCTACCAAAGTTTCAATCGATCTATATACCCAAACAAGAGCTATCACTTGAGGAGGCAATGATAAAGTGGAGAAGACGACTCAGATTCAAAACCTATAATCCTGGAAAACTTGAAAAATATGGAATTTTGGTCAGGATGGTTAGCGAAACTGCAAATATATATGCAACCTTGAGATTTACATGGGTGAAGGAAAGAAACTGCAAGAAACAGTATTATCAGTCCTACAACCTAATCTTGGTTCATGGCACCATATTAACCAGACAATCTTTACAACAGTGTGTCCACATCTGAAATATTGTTGAAAAATAAAACCAGAGTTTGTGGGACTATAAGAGAGAATTGTGGTCTACCAAACCAATTAAAGGAGAAATCTAAAAATCTACAGAGGGGAGAAATGACATTCTTACGGAAGGGAGAAGTGATTCTTCTCATAAGGAAAGACAAGAGGCTAGTCCGCATGGTGACAACTATTCATGATGCCTCCATAGCATCTACAGGAAAGGAAGACAGGAGGACTGGCCATCAGATAACTAAGCCCACTTGCATATTAGAGTAAAATAAATTTATGAAAGGAGTTAATCGATCCAATCAATATCTGGCAAACTTCAATATCCTCTGGAAAACTCGAAAATGGTATAAGAAAGTGGTTTTCTATTTGAGTAATTGCAGTTTATTCAATGCATTTAAAATTTAGTGTAGCCTTAGTGCACAGAATAAAATGACTTACAAGCAATTTTTGTTAGCAATAAGCTAGAGAATGGGTAACTGACCATTCTGGTGAATGTAGTGGTACTCCCGCACCTGGTCCTTCTTGTGGCATTTCTAAGAGTCCCCTGAAAAGATCCACCTTGTCGACTATCAAATAAAATAAAAGAACATATTCTAGAGGAAATAACACCCACAGGACTAAAAAAAAAAAAAAAAAAAAAAAGCCACCAGAAAGTGTAGAGTCTGCTCTTCCAGGGGAAAGCGCAGTGAAACACAGTATATTTGTAATAGATGTTCTGTTCCCCTGCACAGAGGTGCCTGCTATACTGCCTATGGCACTCTAACAAAATATTAGAATGCTTTAGTAAGACATGTTTAAGTTTCAAATAAATACATTAAGTGCAAAAAAAGTTGTTGATATTTACTCAAACACGGGTGTTTCAATATTCACTTACATAACAAATTGCTGGCCACAGGCATTAGTCTCTACAAAAATCCCCGGGTCAATAATATGTTAAAATTATTCCTTTAATTGAATATATTCAGTTTTAGGGGAAAATCATTATACTGCCACTGATTTTGTTCTTTTGCTAAGAGTTAATACAAACGTCATCACATATCAGATTATATAATAGGCCCAGAAACTAGAATTTGAAATTCTTGACGTCTTGGTCAAAAATTTTATAGTACTTCAAAAATTGAGATATACGTACTTCATGTAACATAAAATTAACCATTCTGAAGTGTACACTTCAGTGGTTTTTAGTATATTCACTATGTTTTGCAACCATCATCACTATCCAGTTCCAGAGGGTTTTTATCACTCCACAAAGAAACCTTCCACCTACTAGCAGTTAGCAAATCACCCCTTATCCATCTCCTAGTAGTCATTAATGTTTCTGTTTCTTCAGATATGTCCTTGGGAAAATCTTTTATCTCTGCACAAAATGGCTGTCTCAGATCTGTGATTTGTTTTTTATTCTTTGCTGCCTAATCAAACTGCCCAAAACTTTACCTTGCTGTGTGGGTTGTCAGCGGCATATGTAATATGTACAATAGAGGGCATAATAGAGAGTATGAAACTCTAAGAGATCTCATTGTCTACATTTACTTCCAGTTTTAGATCTTCCTCATCTTTTCTTTCATTAATTTGGTATTTACTTATATAACATGCCAAATTACACATACTTTGAACTTAATTTGAAGACAGCTAATGTTTTCAGTAATCAGTACAAGTCAAAATAGTATTATAAGAACCATCTTATTTTTTAAAATTTACATCTAATTATATGTTCCCAAATTCTGGCCCAAATTTGTGCTCTTATTTAGTTGCTCCATTCTCTGTATGCCCATACACTCTGTTCATTTCTCAGGTAATTTTATTTTAAAATAGAGATTCAAATGTGTTACTATGTTTCATTGTGATTTATCTGTTTACATGTCTCTGAGTGGAATATGAACTCCTTGAAGGAAGGCCTTTGTCTCCGTATGTTTGATTTTCAGCACAGTGCCTAGTACATGATATAAGTTAATGTTGTTGAATGAAGGAATGGGATTTAAATATACAAACGTATGTATCAAAATTTACAATAATACCCAATTATGTATCCATATATTACACACTATTCCTCTATTATACTACATATACATATACCGTGTCAAGTTTTATGTAGTTCACAACTATATTCAAAATGAATTATTTTGAACACCATAAAATGTTACATATATCGAGTTTTACACAGTATTATAATAACCTCTAAACTAGTTATTACACACACACACACACACACACACACGCAGCACAGTGTTTAACAGGTTATTTACCACAGCTTAACCGCGGGACAGAAGAACACTGAACAATGGAAAAGCTTGGAGATTAAAGTCAGGCAAACAAATCTGCTTTTGGGTTGTCTAGCAGTACCTCAGTGACGTAGGCTATTTCTTTCTGAGTGATGTGGAGACATTTAATACCATGTTTAGGGAACTGGTTTAAGGGTGGAGTTAATCTAATTTAAGGGCCTGGCACTTGGCAGGCTTTTAACGAACTTTAGCCGGTACTTCATCCCTCAGCCTAAACCAAGTAAAGGAGGGGTTTTTTTCCACACGTTATGAGTCTTTTCCAGTCACGGAAACCTACCCTGTTCTCAGTTTGTCAAGTCAGAGGGTCCGCGTAAGACGGTAAACGCACAAAATAATCCACCTTGCTAACTCTGAAGGGCTGCTAAACCCGCAGGAAGCGCTGGGCGGACCTCCAGTATCCCAGCATCCCTCGCGCTATCCGGTTGCTCTTCTCCCGCGTCTCTATGATAGAGCCGGACTGGGAGGCTGCAACGGCGGTGGGGGCTGTGGTAAGGCGAAGTGAGAGGTCCAACTTTCTTACTGGACTGAGAGGTTTTGGCCGCGGAGGGTCGCGATGTCAGAGAAAAAACAGCCGGTAGACTTGGGTCTGCTGGAGGAGGACGACGAGTTCGAGGAGTTCCCTGCAGAAGGTAACCGGCTCGCCCGCGGCCTCTGGGCCGCGCGGACAGTGACTAAGGCCTCTGAGTGGAGGCGGCGCGGCTGGAAGGGCTCGGCCGGGAGGCACCCGCGGGAAGTCTGGACCCCCGCTACTGGCTCTCAAGGCTCTGCACGCGCGACCCTCCACGACCGACTTCGGGTCGAGGTGTCACGGTGGGACTCACCTCAGCGGTGAGGCTAAATGCCTTCTGCTTCCTCACTGGGAGGAGCCACGGGGACCCTGGTTGCCTAGCCCGGTGTCCGGGATGGTGGGGCCTTTTCCTCTTCAGCCCGGGTACCGCCACCTCGTTCATGTCTACATAATCCCTTTTCCCTTTATTTATTGTTATTGTTATTATTATTTGTTTTAGCAGTCTTCCTTTGCCTTGAACCCTTCCAGAATTAAATTGTTGTTCCTAGTTAGGCCGGTGCTGCCTACATTTAGGACTTAACATATGAAGCCTGTTAAGTAGAACGGGAGGATCAGGTGTTAGTGCTTAATTCCCGTTATTGCCTTCCTCTTGTTCCTCATTAATTTTTGATCACTTAACTTCAAACTAACATAAGTTTAAGGATTTATAAGACCCTAAAACGTCTACATTTTTATTAGCTTCATGGTTACCAAGAGGAACTTTAGTTTTCTCATTGTAGATAACAGCAAATAGCTAACATTGTTTGGGTGGTTGCTTGTCTGAGTATTTTGCTTCTATTAACTTAATTCATTTTCACAAGCCTAGTAAGTAGGAGCTGGTATTTACATTTTTCAGATAAAGAAACTGAAGCTTGAACAGTTAAGAAACTTGCCCAGTGTCACGTAACTGGCTAGAAATGATGGACACCTGGCCCAGTTGACACTAGCACTCTTAAACTCTAGCTGTACTGCTTCTGTTTGTTAGATCATTGTTGCCAATCAGGGTTTCAAAATTGTTGGTTTTATCAACTAATTGCTATGCGTGAGGTAAACATTTATCTTATAAGAAAAGGAGGTTACTATTGGGTGACCTTTCTGAAGGTGTAGGAAGAGAACTGTGGTTAATGGTTACAAATCTGTTACATTAGTTACTGCTTCACCAAAATGGTCCTGAGTTGTACTCCCTCATGATCCTACTGTGCATAAAGCCACAAAGCTGTAACATTTGTTATTTTTATTTATAGTGTACTGGGTTGTTTAGTGGAAGAAGACCTTGGAGCACATACTACACAAACTCGTAAACTAACCCAAAGCACATCTATTTTCAGTTCTGGGATTCATTATGTATTGTGGGGAATGTTTTTTGTTTTGGTAGTGGATTTATCTGTGCAGACATGTTTTCTTGATCTCACTTTCAAGTTGGTTCATAATCCTCCAACAGTGAGCTATGTAGTAAAAAACTGGCTTGAGATCAGGATCTGCTTCTAACACAAACTTCATATTTGGTATAGTTAGCGTTTATTGTTTATCATATAACAAGATACCATGTTAGGCACTTTATCTACATTATATAGTCTAATTATCACATCTCTGAAGAAACTGAGGCTCAGAGATTTTAAAAGCTTGCCATTAAGTGGTCGTCAGGATCTGATAGGTCTTTCTGAGTCCCCAACCCAAGCAAACTTTAACCTGAATCCCTAACGTTTAGCAAAGTGCCTGGCACATGGTAGATGGTCAGTAAATGCTTGTCGAATGAGTGAACCTGTGTTTAAAATAAGTAGTCGAGAATTGACTGCTTAAAAAGGACCTAAAGATAACTGGGCCTGATGATACATATGATGTTTCAGCAACTTTCATTTCATCAGCTTTTGCAGAATATGTAATTCTTGTACTAAGTTTATGTTGGGAGCATCAATTTGTTCAAAATGTTGGTAGTTACATAGTAAAAAAAAAAAAATCTCATTAAAGTTAAAAGGAAAAGCAAAGAATATTTTTTCTGAAGACAGGCCTCCCACAACAGACTGGTTTATTATCATAAGTAACTCACCATTTATTGGTCACCTTACAGAAAATCTGTCATCTTCAGGTTTGAATATGTAGAACCTCATTCATTCAGGAGATTTTCTATTTAGAATGAGCGGTAACATTTGAAATGCTTTTGCTTGTTTAGGTTTTTGTGTGTTTCTTCTCTGGTTTTTCATTCAGACAGGTAAAGTTGGAGAAGCAGTACTTTGAAACTGGCCTGTTTTGAATCTTTCAGTATTTGAGTTTTCAGATCAGTTATTAGTGCCCTGAATTACCAAGTCCTTTGCCTTCTTTGGAGATTCTTTTTCTTGTGATTGTCTTTATGGTGAATATGCCATTGACAAACTCACAAGTAGATACAACTTAAAATTGCCTGTAATCATCTAATCAATCTAGGGGAGGTCTTACTTTCAGTGGCCCATTGGGTCTCTGTGTTTCAGAAAGTGAATGATGTCCATTGTCTAGGGTAGCTTGCAGTTAAGAGCCTGTTACATGAAAGCATTACTGAAATTATGTATCCCTGGTTTGACTACAGAATTGTATATTTTTTGAGGGTGTTGTTGCTACATCTTATTCCTGATAAGAATTTGTTTGGTAAGATGTCAATTCAGTCATTATAAGGAAGGGGAATTTCTGTTTTGAAAAGGAAACTAAGATAATGCGTTTTCATGGAGGCTTCATTGTTTCTTCTGAATAGCTCTTCAGTGTGAGGTGTGACGTGTGGGGTGATTTTCTGAAGGTGCAAAGAAACAAATGCTCCTTTTTTATCATTTGGACTGTGGATCTGTGTTACATTGGCAGTTCCTCACAATTCTAATTGGTGGGTGTGTGATCTGGTCATTAAGTAGGAACTGTTAAAAATCATGTTTAGGATCTTTGTGAATTCTGCAACTTCTTGACTGTTTAAACTCATTGACTATCAGATTTGTTGGAAGACACTCAACGTTTTGGGAATGATTTAATATAATTTTGGAGGCTTGGCATGGTTAGAATTTTAGAACTGGAAAGCAACTTAAAAGTCTTGAGAAGCTAGAACTTGTCAAGATCATACATCTAGGTTAATAGTAGTAGGGTGGGGCCTAAAACTGAAATACTCTATAATTTATTTGAAACGTCAAACAATTTTTCAAATCAGACATATATTGAAAAGGTATTAAAATATTTTCATTAATCTCATTTCTCTTACAGTTAGAAGTGGATGAGAGTGAAAATGGGAAGAACAAGTGGGCCTTTAATTTCTTTTATTCTGTTCTTCCTATGCCAGAATTGAGAGATTTCTTTCCTTTTTTTGAGAGAAAGAATATTTAAAATGTACCTGAGTTTGCCTTCAGAAGCAATGGTGTTTACAAGAGAATACTATTATACCAAGTAGTTTATAATTTTTCTATAATCACTGGAACTGCTGTGTTATCTGAAGCAGGCTGGTGGTTCCCTAATGCTGCTAGCATTCTGGAATAACTGAGGCACTCTCGCCTGTGCCTATCAAAGTAGGACATCTTATAGTGGTTCTTAACCAAGGAAGTATTTGGGGATATCACATTCACTTGTCAAGTAAGAAAGTAAAATAACTGCCAGCATATAGTGGGTAAAGGTCAAGGATTTTAAATACTTGCTATGCATAGACCAGTCCTGCACAAGGAAGAATTGTCCTATGAAAAATGCCACTGAGAAATATTTATGTGCACATTGGATACCAACTGGACTAAATCCTCAACAAAAGAGTTCCTTAGAATCTTAAATGTAAAAGGTAGATACAGTTAATACTGACTATGTCAGATACTGTACTAGTCAGTTTACCTAGAGCCAAAAGGGCTTTGGTATTTTCAGTTATTAAATGTAATATAGTGGACACATAAATAAATAATAATGTCACATATTTAAATTATGTGGTGGTAGCAAGAAATGAAGAATTCATGTTACTAAAATCTTTTAAGAAAAAAGATAAATATAATGAATGGTAAAGTGCCTATTTGATGTCCATTCATGGTAATCATATGCAAGAAGAAAATTTTTGAGCTCCAGGATGGAATAAGCATGATGAATCTAGGATCAGACCTAGGTTCAAAATCCACCATCCATCAACTTTGTTTTCCCTCAAAATTCACAATTTTATATGTTGTAGAATATGAATACAACAGAGAAGTCATTACCACCAAAAAGGTAACAAACATATCCATCACCCCCCAAAGTTCACTGGTGTCCCTTTATAATAATCTCTCCCTGTCAGTCCTCTCCACATCCCTTCCCATCCCCAGAAAGTCACTGATCTCCTTTTGACATGATAGATTAATTTGCGTTTTCCAGAATTTTATATAAATGGAATCAGACAGTATCTTTTTCCTCAGGCATCTTACACCCAGAATCATTATTTGGAGATTCATCCATGTTGTTGCGTTTATCAATAGCTTGTTCCTTTCTCTTGCTGAGAAATATTCTACTACATGGATATACCACAATTTGTTTATTCTTTCACTTTCTGATGAACATTTAGGTCATTTCCTGTTTTTTTTCCAATTACCCTTTTTTTCCCCTTACAAATAAAACTACTATGAATATTCATGTAGAAGTCTTTGTGTGAACATATGCTTTCATTTCTCTTGGTTTAGCACCTTGTAGTGAAATGACTGAGCGGTACAGTAGGTTTATGTTCAACTTTAAGAAACTGCCAAGCTGTTTCCAGTGTAGTTATACATTTTACATTCCCACAAGCAGTGTATGAGGGTTCTAGTTACTCTACGTCTTTGTCAACACATGGTCATTTTAATTTTAGACATTCTGATAGGTGTAGTGATATCTCATTGTGCATCAGTTTTTAACTTGTCGACTTGTACTAGTTACTTAAATCCTTTAAAATATTTTTGCAGCAAAATATGTAGGATAATTGTACAAGTAACTGCTTATTTAAAATTTAAACCTATGAAAAGTTATAAATTAAAAAGTGAAAGCACTGTTTCTCGCCAACTTTCCCCAAAAACATTTCTTATGCTCCAGTATAATCACTGTTAAACAGTTCTTTCAGTGTCCTTCCTGAATTTATATATATGTATACATATATATATTTATTTGTGTGTGTTTGTATATATCCTCACAAAGGACCATATTACATATACAGTTTTTCTTCTTTTTACATTATATATCTTAGATGTGTGTTCACATTAATATGAACATCTACCTCATGCTTTTTAATAGTTGTGTTCTACTAGTCTACTGTATGCACAATAAATAATCTATAAATATCTATTGATATCTAGGTGGTTTTAGGTTTTTTGCTTATTTTTATGTTTTGTTTTTTTCTGTTACAGAATATGTTGCAGCAAATATTCTTACGTCTTACATCTTTGTTTTTGTTCTTATTTATAAGATAAATTCTTAGGAAATTGCCAGATCAAATTGGCAGGTTCATTTTCATTTTTTTAATATAATTTTTATTTTGAAATAATTACAGACTTACAGAATAATTGAAAGTACAATACAAACAACCTTTTTTTTCCATGAGCCAGCCTGATGTTCATCACCCCTAGATATTTTAATGTGTATTTCCTACAAAGACATAACCTCAGTACAACCATCAAAATTGGAAATTAACACACAGATATATTACTGTCATTTAGTCCATAGGTCCTTTTCAGGTTTCTTCAGTTGTCTTAATAATGTCTTGATTAAGAATCATGGATTACATTCAGTTGTCATATCTCTAGTCTTCTTTAGTCTAGAGCAGGTCTCTGTTTTTGACTTTTGTGATTTTGACACTTTTGAAGATTACAGGCCAGTTATAGAATGTTTCTCAACTTGGATTTGGCTCACGTTTATATATGATTCGATTTAGGTTCTGCACCTTGGAGGGAATATCATAGTAGTGATGCTGTATTCCCATTGCATCCTGTCAGGTGGAACATGATTCTCATTTATTCCATTGCTGCTGATGGTAACTCTATTAAGGTAGTGTCTGTGAGACTTTTCCATTATTAGATTACTGATTTTCCCTTTGTAATTAATAGGTATTTTACTAGGAGGGACTTTGAAACTGTGTAACCACAGTTTTCCATTCATTATCAAACTTTCAATTTATTCATTTGTGTATTTATATCAATATAGACTCATGAATTCTCATTTGATGGGTTATAATTTGTTGCTATTATTTATTTTGATATTCAGATTGTCCCAATTTGTACATGGGGAATCCCATCAAGCTGTCTTCTGTGACCTTTTGACAAGTCACCATTCTTTGTGCATTTCCTAGCATTCTGACACAAGTAGGTATTCCAAGCTAATCTTATACTTTTCCTGTTCCAGTCCTGGAATCAGCCATTCCTTTGAGGTGCATAGCTTTCAGTGGAGAATGATATTTGGAAAGTAAGATCTTACCTCCAGTTGTGCTGATGGCTTTTGGGATGCTGTCAATGGAAGGAACTAGGAAATAGACAAATGTATGTACATATATACATCTATTTATGTATGTGTTTGTATAAAACCATGAGTTCACATAGGTATCTCTAATTTACAGTTCAACACCACAGGGCTCATTCTAGTTTTTTCCCTTTCCACATTTGTAACTTTCTTCCCCAGCAGTGAGAAACCTGGCTCCCATTATTGTAAATATTGGGTCATTGTCTATTAGGTCATCCTCCTCCCTAACCAATGTTTGTTGTCCCCTACACCCACAGATCCCCTCCTTATCTCACTTTGGCTTCAACATTCTATGCTAGGCCACTGTCACTTCTCCTTACTCCAGCATTGGATGGTTTCTTGACTCTGTCCTGGCTATGACACACCAACCACACAACACTGCCCCTCCACAGGAATGCCTTCCTGGCTCTGCTTGGGCTCTGACACCTCATTCAGGACCAGGTGCATTTTGAATTTTGACATATTCTCAAATTACCTTTTACAAGGGTTACACAAATTTCCATCTACAGGTCACTTTTTACCTGCACTCCATATTAAACATTTTAGTCATTACAAACCTGAGGGATGAAAATGGAATCGCATCATTTTGATTTGGATTGATTTCTTTGAGCAAGATTGACCATTGTGTTTTTCCTTTGTTACCTTCTTAATCCTCAGTTCCTTCATGTAATTTGTGGATAATAATCAGAGTCATGTAACGATTGTATGATTGTATTAGTCTGTTTGAGCTGCCATAACAAAATACCATAGACTGAGTGGCTTAAACAACAGAAATTTATTTTCTCACAACTTGTAGTTTGGGAAGTCCGAGATGAAGATGTTAGCCTGTTCAGTACCTGGTGAGGGTTCTCTTCCTGGCTTGCAGACTATTGCCTCTCATCATGTCCTCACAAGGTAGAGAAAGAGAGCTCTCTGGATTCCCTTCCTATAACAACACTAATCTCATGAGGACTCTACCCTCATGACTTCATGCAACACTAATTGCCTTCCAAAGGCCCCATCTCCAAATACCATAACATTGAGGGTGGTTAGGACTTCCTCATATGAATTTCAGGATTGGGGGACACAAACATTCAGTCCATAAGAATGATATATGTGTAAAATGTGTAGCATAGAGTTTGGCACAAAGTTGGTATTCTGTGAACATTAGGCTCCTTTTTTTCTCCCTCCTAATCTACTTAGGGATTTGGATTTTGCATGATGTTTGGTATTTATTTAATTTGAACCATTTTCAACAAATATTTTGTAATTTTAGATGTATCCAAAATTAAGCTTGTTGAGCTTGAGGGTTATTTGATTATTTTTTTAATATTAAAAACTTATAAATTAAAAAATATTGTCAAAAGTTTTTCCAAAAGTACTTTAAAAAATAGTTTGATTATTCATATAAAATACAAAGATACATAACACAGTAGTATGTATTGTTTAAGGATGCATACAAATGTACAAGAGGTATAAAGAGACACAGTGGAATGAACCCCCCCCCCCGCCAAATCAAGATATTAGTGCTTGCCAGGGGGTTGTGAGTGGTGTGACTCAGGATATTAAACAGTAAAAACTACTTTGAAAAGCTATTTGATTAGTTATTTAACTGGTTCAATGGAATGAAGAAGCATTAAGCAATTGTGACTGGTGTTCATTGTTACGTAGTAATGTTGTTTTTAAGCATAACTCATTGAAAGACATGAACAGTGAAAACAATGAAGGGAAATAAAAGTTTCAAAAACTATACTTACACTCTTCTGAAGTATTAAAAATTTACCAGATATCTTTTTTTTCCAGTTTTGTGCTCTGTTATTGATGTAATGCTTGGTAGAAATGGTATCTTTATTCTGCAACCTGTTTCTCTTTTTACCTCCATCACCCCTTAAGTTTCCTTGGAGTGATTAGCCCATAATACATGATTTATTCTTTCGATATATGTTTGTAGAGTGCTTCCTATACACCTGGCACTGAAAGGTGCAGAGCGAGAATGATTCTAGCTGCTGTTTATCGGTACAAAGTGCTTTAGGTACATTGTTTTATGTAATCCTCATAGCAGCCTTATGACAGCTTTATACTTGGGGCTCAGCAAAATAACTTACCAAGGACAAAGTTAACTAGAGGCTGCACAGAGGCAAATTTGACTCTTTAGATAGATATTTGTCTTTGGACTTAGTGATATAAATGTCAATGGAGATTAGTAAGTTTTCATGCCAGACTTGAGCTTTTTAGTATTTTGCAAGTGCTTATGCTAGGAGGGGGCACTCCAAGCCTTTCTCTCCCCACACCCAAGTAAACCAGAACACTTTTGCTTTTGACTGTCTTTTTCTGTTGGGTTTCTGGGTAAGATTTCACTTGGTTTCCTTCCAGTGGAAGCAGGTGGTGGTGGTGGTGGTGGTGGTGGTGTGGGGATTAAACCACTGATAGTAAAGTGCAACAGCAGCTGAAAAGAAGGGGAAATTATTTCCAGTTGTGTACCGCATGAGGCTGCAACATTTGAACAGAGCTTTCAAAAGGTAGAAGTGTAGGAAAGGGGTTTCCAGAAAAAGGGAAGAGGAGTAGATGCTTGGAGGTGGAAGATCAATGTGTATGTGTATTTTATTTGGCTGTGAAATAGTAGTTGTAATTACACAGGTAGTTTGGAGCCTAATCATGGAAAGCTTTAAGCCAAATGACCACTTTGGACTTGATCCTTAGGTAGATGAGACGTGGGGGGGGGGGGGCGTTGTTTGTTTGCTTGATATGTGTATGTTTCCTTTAGGCAGTAGGCAGTTTAGGAAAAATTAACCCAGCAGAATTTGAAAGGATAGAAAGTCAGGGAAGCTAATTAGCAAATTGTTGAAATAGCTTAGGTGAGGACTAAGGGCCTGAAATAGGTTGTTATTAGGGAAGAGTGATGCAAGAATTACAAGGGAGCTTTGGCAGCTATTTTGATAGTAAGAAATCAGGGATTGTGATTTTGCACTTGCATAATTAATGGAAGACCGATGGTTGAGTTCACATTGGATACTCTTTCTTTTTTTTTTTTTAATTAATTTATTTTTGGCTGCGTTGGGTCTTGGTTGCTGTGCGCGGCCTTTCACTAGTTGCGGCAAGCGTGGGCTACTTTTCATTGCAGTGCGCGGACTTCTCATTGCAGTGGCTTCTCTTGTTGCGGAGCATGGGCTCTAGGCACGCTGGCTTCGGTAGTTGTGGCACGCGGGCTTAATAGTTGTGGCTCATGGGCTCTAGAGCGCAGGCTCAGTAGTTGTGGCTCATGGGCTTAGTTGCTCCGCGGCATGTGAGATCTTCCCAGACCAGGGCTTGAACCTATGTCCCCTGCATTGGCAGGCGGATTCTTAACCACTGTGCCACCAGGGAACTGTCCTACATTGGATACTCTTGCCTCAATAATATGGAGGATCAAAATGAGAGAATCAGTATGAGTGTAGGGCATGAGTGCTTGGAAAAGATTAGAATAACTAATGGCTTTGAGGAATTTTATAGAATTAAAGAGAAATAAAAGCACTAATCAACCAAGAGAACCAAAGTCAGCATGTTTGTAGTGGAATCATTCTGATATATAATATATGCGCACACACACACACGTGTGTGTGTGTATAAGTCGTTTTGGACCTCTGTTTCAGACTCAGAACCACAAACAACTGAAAGTTCACCAATAGTTTGGTAGCAACATCGTTTAACAGTTGCTTTTGGTTGTTTGCTCTGAAGTACCCCACTGACATGTTTGGTCCTTGTTGGAGAAAATATAAGTATAGTACAATGGTGCTATGCTAGTAGTGATTTCTTAGCCACTGAATAGACATTAGATTTCTAGGGTATATAGATGTTTTTGTATCATGATAACTTACAGAAATGAAATTTTATAAAAAAATTTTAATCTGTTTTATACAGCTTAAGCAGGAACGTGTAAATTTATCTCAGAATGACTAGATTTAGTGTGGCTTTATTATCATATTTATCAGTGTAATGGTGCTATTTGCAGCTATTGCTGTTTCACCTATAGCGGTGAATGTACAATTTAGAACTTTTTAGAACTTTCCTTTGTTTGTTTTATATTTTTCTTCATGTAATGTTCTGTATATACATGCACATTTTTTATTTGAAGCAACTTTGTTGGAGATTAGTTTATTTATATTCAGAGTAGCTTTACTGTTAAGGAATGAATGAGAGTTTGATTGATGCTCCTGAAAATCGCTTTAAAGTAGAACATTTGCAACCCTATTTGGTATAAATAGAATTTCCTCTTTAGTTTTCTCCAAAGTGGTATACTTTATACTTTTTAGAAATTTCATAAGGTATGTTGGAGGGTGGGGGAGAGTAAGTACTTTGAAAAACATTGAGAGAGAACCATTTTTCACACTTAAATGTTAAGGTGATACTTAGATGAAGTATGTGGGATCTTTGGTAACTCAGATTTGTGAAATTTAAAGCTAGTCCAAGATGTAATTCTCACTGGCAGATGTGAACAAAGTCAAATTTGGGGGCAAAGTCTCAAATAATTTAGAATTGCTAGACACTTATGTATTAGGCATCTGTTATTGGTTATTTCCAATTCTGACTTCTTGAAATATGGTAATTTTTTTTACCAGTACACATCTGGAGGCCTGCACACTGAAGTAAACACAGCTGTGGTTATTTAAATGATTAATCACAATCCTGGCAATGCATTTAGTGTTGAAGATAAAGTGTGTACTTTATAGTCATCTACGTATTGAAGGAAGACACTAGACATAAATCAGGTATCCTTGTTTGATTTTATTATTTTGCCCTTTTAAAAAAAAGCTGTTTCTGGGTTTAATGCTTTAAAAGTAAGTGATTAAATAAAATTGCATGGTTAACAGTGCAGTGTTATAATTGAAAAGTAAAACACAGTTCAGAGATGCTTTGCAAGAGAAGTCTGCCAAATCCAGAGATTACAACAGTCACATGTTTTTTATGTTCCCCTTCATTTAGTTGAGTTTACATATATTGTAGTTTATATATATTGTAACATGTATAATATGGAGGACTTATAAGTGTTGGAAATAAATTTGGGGATGTTATACCCTATCACTTAAACATTTTACGTAATATAGTTCAGTACATTCGTAGTTAATAAAGAAAATCTTTAAAGTTTCCACCTAAAATGGATTATAGATTCTGGTTTGTCTTTGTATGCTCAGTAGTGTCATAATTGTAAAATGCTGTATAATAATACGAATGAAATACAGAGCTACTGTCATGAATCTTTTTGTGTGTGTGTTCTACCTAAAATCGTTTTTTTTTTTAATTTATAAATTTATTTCTTTATTTTTGGCCGTGTTGGGTCTTCGTTGCCGCGCGCGGGCTTTCTCTAGTTGCAGCAAGTGTGGGCTACTTTACGTTGCAGCTCGCGTGCGGGTTTCTCATTGCGGTGGCTTCTCTTGTTGCAGAGCATGGGCTCTAGGCACACTGGCTTCAGTAGTTGTGGCACGTGGGCTCAATAGTTATGGCTCATGGGCCCTAGAGCACAGGTTCAGTAGTTGTGGCGCACAGGCTTAGTTGCTCCGCGGAATGTGGGATCTTCCCAGACTAGGGCTCAAACCCGTGTCCCAGGGAAGTCCTCTACCTAAAATCTTGCTCATAATACTGTTTTCCCTCCATTCATGAGCCAGTTTATTTTTCTTGGGACTTTATTTCTTCCTTCTTCCCTTTCCTTTCCTTGCCATTAAAGTAACATGAGATGGTTGTTACCAGAGGGAGAGATACTTGATGCTTATGCTAAATGATCATCAGAATTCAACTTGATAAACTAAAAATTGTACCAGTTTTAAAATTTTGAAAAAGATACTGTTCAGGGACTTACTTCCCTGGCAGTCCAGTGGTTAAGACTCCACGTTTCCTCTGCAGGGGACACCAGTTCAATCCCTGGTCGGGGAACTAAAATTCCCACATGCTGCTGCGAGGCCAAAAACAAAAAAACAGAAACAAAAAAAGACCGTGTTCAAACTCGTATTTCCCATATTACATAAAGAATTTGATTGTTTTTTTTCCCCTAGCCTTTATGGAGTTAAGGATTGGACCTCCTACAAAATAAGTTATTGAAGCTGTTACGTTTCTTGTTCTAGATTCTCTGAGACAGTAGGGTACAAATTAACAAGTATGTTTTTTTAGTCTCTTAAAGTTAAAAGAATTAAAGTCAACTTGAAGGTATTTGAATGACATCAGTATTAACAATATTGAAATCAACTTTTTTTTTTTTTTTTTTGGCCGTACCATGTGGCTTGTGGGATCCTAGTTCCCCAGCCAGGGTTTGAACCTGGGACCTCAGCAGTGAAAGCACAGGGTCCTAACCACTGGACCACCAGGAAATTCCCTGAAATCAACATTTTGAATCAAGCCATAATTAGATTAAAAGTCCTGTGGGCCCTGTATTTTTATTGTTCTGGAAAGGGTAGGCTTACAAGATTAGCAGAGAAATGTGAAATAAATATTCTTGTTTTTTATATTTCTAACTTCAATCTTTTGACATTTTATTTCCTTAAAAATTTAGGAAACTGGTTAGTTAGAAGTGGTTCAGGCTGATATGAGGCTTGGTGTCTTAGAACTTTAAAGTTCAATTGTGACTTGAGTTATGTCACCTTCTTTACTCAAGAGCATATTATACACTTGTAACGTATGCAAATTATTTTGTGGGACATTAAGCTCTGTTAGATATCTTTATAAAGATTCCTTAAAATATCAGTGAAACAAATATTTCGTTTGACAATTCTTATTTCTAGGCTCAACCCAAGTATATTTAAAGTCTAGGATTTGAGGTTGTGAAATAATGGTAGAAAAAAGTTAATAAATATTTTCTTGTAAGACAGTCTTCACTTTCTGTTTTTTTGGTAGTGGTAATGGTGGTGGTTTCAAAGCAAAGTGGGGTATGCTATACAGTGATCTCTAAGGCTTTCTCTGTTTCCAAAATTCTGTAATTTTAAATAATCTTCAGTCTTAGCCATTTTATAAAAACTTGAAGTATAAAGCCAAACTTTGCTGCATTGTTTTAATGAAATAGTTTTATGTGAATTTTTTATACTGGAATGTTTAGTGTCATTAAAACAAATCAAGAAACAAAAACTCCTAAGCTGTCCATTAATATTATTAGATAGCTCAGAACTGTAGGTTATAGGAAGACTGGAGGGAATGGGGAGGAATAGCATGATTCACTTGCTATAAAAGGAATAATGGATTGCATTTTTCCATTATAATAAGTTCAAGGTACAAGAATCTGAATTTCTATGATTTGAAGTGTTTTATTTAATTTTAATTTAAAGAATTAAAATCATGTAGTTGATTCTTGATGATTTAGTATTAGGGAAATATATCTACTTTTTGAGCCCCTTTTTAATTTAAAATCTGATCTTAGCCTGCAACCTGTACCATCTTTACATAATGTTCCTCTCTTGTATACTTAATGCTTCAGTTTCTGCCCCCTTTATTTTTGCCTTAAAGTAGTTCCCTTCTTTCTGAGATTTCCCTGCTCTTAGAAAAACAAAAAGAAAATTTGTGTACAACAATGTACATATTAAACAGTTTATTATTGATTGCAATGGCAATATGAGAATAACAGTATTGTTTTAGCCCTATACCTAATGATTAACTCTTGACTTAACTAAGTCACTTTGCTCGTTTATAAAAGTTCAGAAATGTTGTTTTTTATCTTTAGCTTTGGAAGTAGATATACTATCTTTATTTCTTTTTTTTAATTTCTTTTTTTTTTTTTGGCCACACCGGCTGGCATGCGGGACCTTAGTTCCCCGACCAGGGTTTGAACCCGTGCCCCCTGCATTGGGAATGTGGAGTCTTACTTACTGGACCACCAGGGAAGTCCCCAGATATACTATTTTTAAAAATTTGGTTGCATTAGCTTTCTCATCACTCTTCCATAGACTATAGGAAATCCTAAATGTGATTTCCTTTACTTTAACTTCTTAATCTACTCTCATTAAAAACTATAGGTGGATTCATAAGTAGAATAAAAGTTTTCAGTTTGAAAGGTACTTCTATAAGAAAGGAGAACATGTAAGGATATCTGTAGCCCAGTCAGCTTAATTTTGAGATGTAATTAATACTTAGTATTGTTAAGTATTACTACTGTTGAGGACCTCAGAGAATAGTATAGGATTTGAATTTAGATCATTACAATATTTCCGTTTTGAGAATAATAATATTACTGGGAGATATAAGAACATTTAGGCCAATAAAAATCAGTATTTTTGATTATTGAAAGTTATTATTAATGAATATACATTCACTACCCTATACCAATGATTAAAGTTGAGTATACATTTGACTGAGCTTCCTAGCAACCTGAAATAAATTGCCTAAGAGAAACTTTCATCTTTTCAGGCACTAATATCTTAAAGAAATTTCCCACATGATCTCTCTTCAGGGAGCATTCAAACAGATGATCGCAAGTCTCAAAAGTATTCTTAGAGTAAATACAGTTGAGAATTCTACACGACTCATTCATAATACAAGATATTGTTATTCTCTTCCATCTTGAAATATATACTCTTGACTTCACTGAAACCACACACTGCCCTCTGTTTTCTTGAGATTGACCACTCAGAGGAAGGGAACTTGAGAAACGTAGTTCCATTTACACAACATTTTTTTGAGTGTCTACTATGTGCCCAGTACTCAGCTATAGACATTAGAGTTGCAAATTTAATAAAATGTGCTTCCTACCTGAATGTTTTGCATAGTTACTTACAGGAATGGTGGTCATTTTGGGCATCAGTGGAAGAGGGTACAGACTGTAAGATTGGAGAGGAGGGGACAGAAAAAAGACCACAATAATACTCCATGAAAGGAATAATCCCTCCTAAATTAACATAGTGGCAGCAAGAATAGGGAGGAGGAGACTATAACTCTGTAGATTCTTGAGCTGAAATCAAAAGGATATAATGAATGGTTATGAGAGTTGAAGGAGAAATGATAGCTAAGCTGCCTCCCAAATTTCTGGTTTGGGGGGACCAGGTAAATGGAGGTACTTTCTTATATTCTTAAATCATGATGTTGACATATGGCATTTAAAATTTTTTGTTAGATACATATGTAACAAATATAATACCCATATGAACCATTGTTGAATACCTTTAAATCTATATGTGCTTTATAAGAAAAGCCTAAATCATACCTTTTCTTATTGACTTCTTTTTTTTAAAAGATCGAAATGTTCTTAGCCATGTTTCTAATAAGTAATTACTAAGATGAAGCTACTAGGACACATTTAAGAGCATGTGTAACTCATGCTTACTGTTTTTGGAGGGGAGGGATCAAGCAAAAGTACACAAGGTCTGATTTAGAGTTCGTTGCATCTTTCACAACCAACTGTCGTGCATATGCACAACAGGTATTGTTGTGGCTTAAGAATACAAAGGTAAATAAAAGAGTTTTATTCTTAAGGAGCTCAGATACTAGTAATGGACATAGGCATATAAACTGATAAATATGATTGTACAGTATGTAGGTGCTGTGATAGATATACACAAAGGAGGGGACCTAATCTCTGAAGGAAAGGAAGAGAGGGAATCAGGAAAGCTTCCAAAGGTGATTTCCATACTGGTTTTTTAAAAACTAGTTTTCTCAGATTTTAATTTTGAAACTTAACCCTATAGAAGTTTTAAATAAAGGACAAATGGGGGGAGTGTAATGGGTGAAGGGATCAAAAGATACAGACTTGCAGTTACAAAAATAAGTCATGGAAATGTAACGTATAGCATGATGACTATAGTTATTAATACTCTATTGCATGTTTGAAAGTGGCTAAGAGAGTAGATCTTAAAAGTCCTGATCCAAAAAAAAAATTTGTAACTGTTGGTGACGGATATTAACTAGACTCATTGTGGAGATCATTTCTCAGTGTATACAAGTATCAAATTATGTTGTATACTTGGAACTAATATAATGTTATATGTCAGTTATACCTCAAAAAACAAGAAGGCAGCAAACACCCATGTTTCATCAGTTGTTAACATTTTGTCATATTTACTTTATTTCTATCATATGTATGATAGACATGTATGATATAAAATATATATCAGAAGCATTTACAAGTAAACTTGTCAACAAAATGACACATGATTCTTAAATATTTCAGCATGTGTGTCTTAAAGAATAAGGACATTCTCTAACACAGTTTTACAACCATGTTTAAGAAAATATTTGGTTTACTTTTTGTTATCTGAGTATGACTTGTCTTTTTTTATGTTTAGCAGTTTTGAATTCCAGGCCGGTATCGTCCTGCTACTCAACTTACTTTTCTGTTATTGGTGCTGTGTTTTGAAAGATTGTGTAATAGACCTTATAAAAATTATCAGCAAAGTAAATATCCTCCTGAAGTTACAATAAATTTTCACAGCAAATAGAATTTTTTGTATTAACTACTGTTTTAGATCTGCAAATTCAAGAATTGAGAAAACAAGATAGCATCAATTGAGATTTAAAGAGGAAGATTACCATTTCTCATAGATATGGTTTTAGATGTTTTGAATTGAGAGAGTTCAGTAGCAAGCTTTCTGAAGTTTTTGTATTTATGGAAATAATGTATGAGAAATATTTAAATGGCATCTGTTTCTGTTTTTAGACTGGGCTGGTTTAGATGAAGATGAAGATGCACATGTCTGGGAGGATAATTGGGATGATGACAATGTAGAGGATGACTTCTCCAATCAGTTACGGTAAGTTTTAAGCCAAATTTTTATATAGCTTAGTATTAATTGTAAGTATGGAATATGTAACTTATATATGACAATTGCCTTTGAAATAGATTTTCGAATTATGAAAAGTAAGATATATTGCCTCATCTCCTGTGTTTCTAAACATGAATACTTTGTGTAATTGCGTAGAACTTTTGTTCTTTCTAGTCTCTTTATAAAAGTAGTTAACTAGAAGCATATTTGCTATTTTTTTAAATCCTTGTAGGTTTAATTCTGTCACTGTTAATTTTCTATCAATATTGAACAACTCAGCAGAAATTAGAATCATAGGGTGCTCAGACCCAATGTATTGGTGATTCTCAAACTGGAATGGAGAGTGAGGTGTTGGGAGTGTATTTTTCCATATTCATGTACAAATCTACCTAAAATGATTAGTTGATTGATTATCAATCGATTGAAGTAAAATTTATATAATGTAAAAATCGTTTTAAAGTGTACAATTTAGTGGCATTTTGTATATTCATAATGTCATACAACTATCATCTGTATTTAATTCCAAAACATTTTCAGCACCCTAAAGGAAACACCATATCTATTAAGCAGTCACTCTGCATTCCTCTCCTCCTCCAGCCCCTGGCAACCGCTGATCTGCTTTCTGTCTGTGGATTTTCCTGTTCTGGATATTTCATATAAATGGTATCACATGAATGATCTGTATGTCTAGTTTCTTTGACTTAGTATAGTGTTTTTAAATTTCATCCATGTTGTAACATGTATCCGTATTTCATTCCTTTTTATGGCTAAATACTGTTTCCTTGTATACATAGGCCACAGTTTGTTTATCCATTCATCGGATGATGGACATTTGGGTTGTTTCCAGCTTTTGGCTGTTGTGAACAGTGTTACAGTGAACATTCATTTACACGTTTTTGTTTGAATATCTCTTCAGTTTTGTTGGGATTTAGTGGAATTGCTGGATCATATTGCAATTCTGTTTAACTTTTTGAGGAATTGTCAAACTTTTCCACAGCAGCTGAATAATTTTACATTACTACCAGCAATATAGGAAGTTTCTAACCTCTCCACATCCTCGCCAAAACCTTTTTTTTTTTTTTCATTTTAACCATCCTAGTGGATGAATTGGTATCTCATTGTGGTTTTGATTTGCATTTCTTTAATGATACTGATGAGCTTCTTTTCATGTGTTTGTTGTCCATTTGTATATCTTTTTTGGAGAACTATCTGTTCAAGTCCTTTGCCCATTTTCAAAGTTTGTCTTTTTGTTGTTGAGTTGTAAGAGTTCTTACTTATTCTGGCCCTTATGGGACATATTATCTACAGATATTTTGTCCCATTCTGTTAGGTTGTCTTTTCACTTTCTTCATAGTGTTCTTTGCACAAAAGTCCAATTTATCTACTCTTTTAAGAACTCATTGCCAAATTCATGGTAATGAAAATTTATCCCTATGTTTTCTTGTAACAGTTCCAGAATTTTAGCTATTACATTTAGGTCTTTGATCTATTTTGCATGAATTTTTGTATATGGTGTGAAATAGGAGTCCAACTTCATTCTTTTCCATGTGGATATCCAGTTATACCAGCACCATTTGTAGACAATTCTTTCCTCCCTAATTTTGTTTTGATTCAACCAATACATTATCTATCTTGGCCACAAAGATATCTGTGTAAACTATCATTTGCTTTGCTCAAACCATGATATAGAAGTTCTATTGCAATCTTTTAATTTCCTAGTCTCTAGTACATTTTTCTAAAAAGTAGTGAGATAATTTATACTAAATTTTTAAAATTTATTTTTAGTAGTGGTAAGTAGCTTTTGTTCTAAACTGCATTTTTTTATGGGCTCAAAAACCCTACATTCAAGACTTTTTAGTATTTTGCTGGAAACTAATAACAGTTTTACCCATCTCATTTCTCCCCTTTTTGGACATAGTACAGTTTGGCTTTCACGGTTATTCTGGCTCTTTTACAATTCTCCATGATTTCTCAAAATTGCTGACTCTCATTTTTTTCCTTCTTTCAGTACTCTGAGATGTAATTATTCAGGCCTTGAAACTTTAAACTACTTTAATGTAGTTTGGAATTATCTCATCTGTCTTAATTTTCAATTTTGTCTTAATGATGTTGTTTTTCTTTTTGCAATTTTATGGACAAGATAGAGCAGTAGCTGTTGAACAGTAATCTTGCTTTTTCTCTAAAATCTATTCTGAGCATTGAATCTCTCTCTTCTCATTCTTCTTTAGCCATATATGGCTTTCAGAAGCCCTTTTTGTTCTTTTTACAGATCTCATTCCATTCTGGGATTAAATTAATTCTATGTGTACAAGTTTTTGCCACTTTCTTTTTGTATTTATTTTACGTTTATTTATTTTGCCACATCAGAGAAAACCTTGCTGCTTTTTTTTAATGCATCCCTTCTTTTCTTTCTCATTATAAACATATGCTGTTAGAATACTTATTTTCAGGCCTTACAACTCTGTTGATCCCTATTTTGTGTTTTGATTTTAATCATGTATCAGTTTTTTCTTTTTGTTATCTTCTTGAAATTTTTAAAGTGGAAGCCAAATGAGTTTTCTTCCTTTGCTATTCAGAATAGTCAGATTCCTCCCAAGTGGGTTTTGGGGTGAGGGTGTTTTTCATTAGTCAGAAAATAGCACTTTTCTCTTAACAATTAAATCAAGACATTACTGAATACTTTGGTTTTATTAGGGGACTTTTAGTAGTAAATGTACTGATAATTGGATTTCTTGTCACTACTGCGTCTTGCCTTTTTGTTGGTTTTGGAAATAGAACATTATCCTTATATTCTTTGTGGCTTGTTGGTTTTATAATATACCTCCACAGTGCTCTTATGTTCTATGTTATGTTTCTGCCTTTAGGTTTGTGGATTTTTGTAAGTGTATAAATCTTGATACCTCCATTAGTGAATGAGATTTTTCTTTTTATTTCCCTATTTGTGTTGTGAGTTTTTCTTTTTTAAACAAAGTTTTTGATGTATCATTAGTGCTGTCAAGTAGAACTTACTGTAGTTATGGAAATGTTCTATAAGCTGCACTATCCAGTACAGAAGCCACTAGTCACATGTGGCTATTAAGCACATGAAATGTGGCCAGCACAGCTGCTAAACTGAATTTTTAATTTTATTTAATTTTAATAAATAGCCACATCTGATTACCATATTGGACAAGGCAGCCTCAGATAACATTTATATTCTTGCTTTTAAAAACTGTCTTGATTAACAAGTCTCCTGCGAAGATGTTCTTTTCAGTCTTTGTAAAATGCATCGAGGCCCTTAATGTGGTATTATAAACCATGGTAAAGAACATGTTTTGTTTTGTTTTTTTGGCCGCGCCGCGCTCATCTTTCAGATCTTAGTTCCCCTACCAGGGATTGAACCCGGGCCCGGGCAGTGAAAGTGCTGAGTCCTAATCACTGGACTGCCAGGGAATTCCCCAAAAATGTTTTATTGTTTTCTCATATGATTGAGTCCTAATTCCATCTAAATTTAGAGAGGCAGTTTATACTCTAGAGTCAGTCAGATTCCCTGAGTTCCAGCCCCTATCTGCGTCTTATTTAGCTGCATGGCCTTGGCAAGGACTTAGCCTTAAACTTTCCATGTTTCTCTTTCAGTGTAATTTACCTTCAACAAGTAGAAGTACAAAGAAGGCCAGCAGTGTTTCCATGTAACTAAAGATCATTCTGTTTTTACTGCTTTTGAAACATTTGTTTATATACGTATCAGTAGAAATAGGTAGGATTATGAGATTTTTTGGACCTTTATCACATTTTACATAAAAATTCCAAAAAGCCAATAATTCCTGATTTACCATGTCAGATATAGCCAATGTCACATAGCAGAGTAGTTTCTTGGGTAATAAGAGTTCTGAAACCTACTAGTGGCTGTTAGTCTTATTCTTGTTTTGTTGTAAAAGGAATGCTGCTGTTTTTGTTTCAAATAGTGTGTATTCACTATGTGTGCCCTATGATACCTTTCCAATTGTGCTGGATTTCTTTACTTTTTCATCTCTGTTGTATTTTTCCATTCAACAGGCTCATGATATTAGTGTTTTTGTGTTGTTTTGTACTTAGTGGTGTTCATTTATTTTCCTTTTGGTTTCTTACAAGTCCTGAATTCTACCAAAGAACTTTCATCTTTTCTAAGAATTTAGCTAATTGAGAAATATCTCATACTCTCCTTTGTGTTTGTAAACAATTTATAAATGTAATTGGTCACCACCTCCTGTCATGAAGACAAACAGAGACACAAACTCGGATGGATTTGGTGACTTATTACCTAAATCTTAGGTTGAATTTTAGGGGTTTTTTGTTGTAAAATAAGAGAAAATGAATAATCTACAATGATTTTGTTAAACGCAGCAGAAGTATTGTTTAAGAAAGTTTAAAATTATCTCCATTTTAAATAGGAAACATGAAAGACAGGTATTATAATCTTTCATTTCCTGGGGAGGAGAGGACAAAGGAAGCATTTTAGTTAAATTTAGCAAAGGAGGCGGTAGAGTCAGAAACTTGTGCTGATCTCTTGACTCCTAATCCAGTGTTTTACCACCAGCCCATACTGTCCTCTACACCTGAGCAGAAGACAAAGATGATTCATATGAATAAGCTCTGGCCTTAATATTATTCATGGACTTTAGGTCAGTATTTGTATTATAAATATCTAAAGATTTTAAGGAAGTGAAGGAGTTTGGGGAAATGAATAATAAATATTATACATCGTTCCTACCATATATTTTTTGCATCACATTTACATTGGATAGTGTGATAGTGTCTAAGCGAAATTATGCTTGAGAACAAATGTCTTTTTATCTTACATGTAATGGTGTAATCATGCTTAACATTTGTACAATTTTATCATAGGTTGGTCCTCACATAACTTTATTGTGAACTTTTGATAAAATTCTGATTTTATAAAATCAGAATTGTGGCAGAAAAGTTGCTGGTGATATTTGGAATGGTAGTTTAAATAAGTGATATTGATTACAGGGCTACACCTTTTTGTGCAAATGTTTATACAAGGCAGATCAACAATTGCAGTTGACATTTTCAAAGTATGACTGCAATTTCAGGTTGAAAAAATAAATTATAAAAAGTATCTTTTTAAAGTGTTTATGTTTATACCAATATATATTTTTGAGATTTTTATCCACATTTAAAGTTAGGAAAGTAAAGTCTTGTTTAATATTTTATAACTTATTTATTATATTTAGCCTATATATATTTAATACAGAATAATTTTCACACACGCTTACATTTGATTAATAATTTTTGATTTGTTTAGGGCAGTATATATGTCAGTATGAAAAGCGATCTGTTTATTGTTTATGTGTAAATAACAGTATTGTAATTATAAAATCTCTAAAAGTTTGATAGTGTCTAGTGTTCTTAGCCATATGGTTAATGATTCTTAAAATTTACGTTTAAATATTATGAACAGAATAATTGTACAGTATTTGGAAAATATCAATAATTCCCTCACATTTCTTCCATAAATAGATCAGAAAAATAAGGAATATAAAACATAAGTTTACTAGTGGGAAAACAAAATTTTATTAGCATTATGTGGATTCACATCCAGTTTCCTTCTTATATCGATTTCTTTTTGGGGACTAAAGTAAAGCTATTTGGTAGTATTTTAAATTGATGTTTAGGCTTATTAGCTCAATTATTTATTGTGTTATTTCTAAAAATCATCTGTTTCTTTAATTTATCATGAAGAATGTCTAGTGATGTTGTTCTTTTGTGTTTCTTTATAGAGCTGAACTAGAGAAACATGGTTATAAGATGGAGACATCATAGCATCCAGAAGTGCTGAAGCAACCTAAACTTGAACTGTTTACTAAATTCTAGAGCAGAGAACCCAGGATGGGACACTTAATAAAAAAAAAATGTTTATTTCATTACCTCCTTGGATTTATTTTTGTTTTTGTAACACACAAAATAAATGTTTTGATCTAATATTGGTTTGGTTCAGAAGTCTTGATCTTTTGACTCTCGTCATTAATTTTCTCATACTATTTGTGATTTTTCCAGAGCTTTATTATAGACAGATAGCAAAATTTCCTATTAATGAATTTTTTTTTTTTTTAAATGTTAACTGAGGCTCCGAGAGGTTAAATGATTTGAGGCCAGAATTCATCTGATTCCAAATTCAGTACTTTTCTTAAACCACATAGACTAAATGTTGGTCTTATTTATAAGGTACTCCTTTTTAAGTTACATTTAACCGTAATTTCATCTGTATTTTGAAAGCTTAGGCATTTACTGACATTTCTAAGGTGACCCTTCAAAACCTGTGTTTTTAAAATATTAATCATTTTAAATTGCTGTAATTAGTTCCTGAGCCATTAATAATATTAATAGTTGATAAAGTATTATTAGTTCTTAAAATCCAGAGTGGTTTGATCACACTTATAAGAATGATGTCTGTGTCAAAACTGGGTAAGTGGGCTCAAGATGCTTTGTTAACATGTGCATATTCTCAGATACTACAGAACAGATTCATTTAGTACAATTAAGTTTCTGCACAGTGATTACTGTTTCTACATCTACTTTTGTGAAGGGGGAAATTTAATTTGATTGGTAAAGGATTCTTATAAGACTTAGAATGGGGCTAATATATACAGTTTTAATTTGGAATATTTTCAAACTTGAATGTGTTACTTATTTAGAAGTAGAATCATTGATACTGTGGAGTAATTTAAAATCTAAAAGTTATGTAACATGATGTAGTATTGACACCAAAATAGGAGTTGGGCACCTGAAATATAATTTAAGGTATGCCTCGAAATGATTTTGAACATAAATAAGTTTTCTCCTACTAAGACAAACATGAATCTGCCTTGCCTACCAGGCAGGACTACTGTATGATCAGATGGAATAAAAAATAAGAAAGAACTTTGAAAATTATAAAAAAAACTTATTGTTTTAATCATATAATGAAGCACAGGCAGCCATACTAATGTAGCATTTGAAGAAATATTCTGATGTATATTTTCTCAGTATTCTGGTAAGTGGTTTACAAGGACATTGTTAGACCCCATACCACCTTGACAATGTCAGATTAGTACCCAGAGGTATGGCCACTTCATATACCTTGAATTTAAATTGGTGAGGTACCATTCTGAAACCTCACAGGAATTGGGCAGAGGTTTTAATGGGTTACCTCTAGTTTTTCAGTGTTTTGTCCTTAATAAGTTTTCAAAATTTAGTTTAGGTGGCTTTCTCTGTTAAGGATTGAATACCTGAAAATTGATAGTTGGCATCAGGATGATGAAGCACATCATTGGTAGGAAGTTAGACTAGCCAGGCAGCTGAAGAAAATTATTTTTATGGGATTTTGGAGTTAGTAGATATTCTTCAACTTTTGATCTTCACAGTGAACCTGTGAAGCAGACAGGAAGGGCCTGTCTATTGTAGACATCTCATGAAATAGAAAACTGGGTCTCACAGAAAATAAGAAATGAAAGGGTCCAAGGTTGCATAGCCAACAGTTGTCAGATGTGGATTAGAACCCAGGTTTTTTCCTTTGTAATTTTCCATAATCACTTAATTCCATTTGAATCATTTTGAATTCAAATTGTAGATGTAATAATGGTCAGTATTTTTCATCAGGCCTTAGATTAAAATTGTTGCCGTTGGATGCCATGTCCCTTCATACTGTTCCCACCAAATATTTAATTTAGATAACTATGATAATGAGCCAACTCCCTTTTGAAAAATTGTATAGTGTATTAATAATGCTTTTTTTGTGGCATGTCAAGATCTGCCCTGTATTTTTTAAAGATATCCATATCTTTTTTCTCCCACACTTAACCTTAAGTTGAAAGAAGGAATATCTGCCACCCTTTGGCAGTGAGCTAATAATTTGCACTACTCTCAATCCACCCACATATATGACATTGAAGAGTTGGACTAGAGTTTTCTAGCTACCTTAATGGCTCCTGTTTTACTCCACTTTTAAATCTTGGTATGGGTCCAGACTCTGCCCTAGGTCCACTTCTTGCTCTATCCATATACTTTCTTAGTAATCTCGCCTGGTCTCAGTTGCTTAAAACAAACAAACTCTGATTTGATTCTCTATTCTCAGTCTTGGCCTCTCCCTGAAACCCCAAACTCATAATCAGCTAACAACTCCATCACCTCTCCAGTGTCTAATGAGTATCTTAAAGACCACTTGGTGAAAACAGAAACCTTGATAACCTTTCTCAAACCTGACCTTTTCTCTAGTCTGTTGCATCGCAGTGGGTGCCCCCTTTTCCCTAATGCTAAAACCAGCACTGTTAGAACTGTTCTTGAATCCTCTCTTCTCCCAGTATTCAATCCCTTGACAAGCCCTGTCAACTCCATCCCCAAAGAATATTCCATGTATTTGATATCGTTGCCTGCCTACTCAACGTCTATTTCCTCCTTCCTCTTTTCTAACAAATACTCATATTTCCCCCTCAGGTATCCATCCTTCATTCACATAGGCCATGTGACTCAAGGCAAGCCGACCCCATTCCCAGTTCATCTCCTATACAAATGAATGAATGAGGGATGGACAGGCTTAATAAGTGTGGGCCAATGAAACAATGGGTTAGAGTCAAATGGCAGAGGGGAATTCTGGCTCTTGAAATAGCACATAAAGTGAGGCTCTCCCTCTGGATATGAATAAGGGAGCACCTAGTCTCAATTGCTAGTGGCAATCTAACAACCATTCCAGTTTGAGGGTCAAAATGATTAGAAAATCTGGAAGAACATGGTTCTTTGATGTCATTGAACCTACTCTAGCACTAGGCTTCCTGAAAATAAGCTTTTGAATTTCGTTATTTAAGACATCTTAGGTTGGGTATTTGGTTTCTTAGCATATCCAGAATCTGTCTACTTCCACTTACTAGTGTCTTAGTCTAAACCACCACCATCGTTGACCAGGATTTTCTGCAATGTTCACCTAACTGGTCTCTGCTGCTATTTTCTCTGCCCTATAGTCTTTTGGGAAAAACAGAGGAATCTTGTTAAAATTTAGATCCTGTCACCCCTTAAATGCCATCAAGGGCTTCTTAAAGCAGCATAAAATCTGAAGAATAAGTAAAAAATCACCTAAGCAGAAAATGATTAAACTGCACGTAGTTGCTTGAACATGCCAGGGGCCTTTGTACCAGTTGTTGCCTGCAATGCTTGCCTTCTTCATCCTCACAAGTCAGGCCTTCCCTATTCACTCAGTCTAAGGTATCCACCTAGTTGATCCGTAAGAGGTTACCAGGAAAAAAATGCTCTTCAATAATACTTGATTTTTCCATTAATGTTGCAATGCTAATGATAAGAAAAGTATGTTTTCAGAAAGTAATGGTGAATGATGACCAGAATATTGACTTGGTTTTACTCTGTCTGAAGTTGTCTTGGGAGGTTGATGGACTGCCAAAAAGGTTAATGCAGGATAAATTTCATTTTATGGTAGATATGGTTTGAATCCACTTGTCAGGTTGAATCACTATATTGTTATTCCTTTTGTTCCACAGATGTCATGGAATTAAATGAAGTTTATACTTCTGCCCTTTTTGTTACCCTTTGGCTACCGTTTATTATTCAGCAACTATTAGAACAATATCAGTAATGGCAATAAGGTAGGATGACATTTTAGAGTAAGGTGACTATTAGATAGTCTTACA